>NC_136853.1:22694382-23031882 GCF_951799975.1 Gobius niger
ACAGGTAACCGTTTGTATTCTGTTTATTGTAAATTATATTGTAAATGCTGTTCGTACAATCCCTCTAGCTCTTGCCTACCTGTGGTAAACAGTCGGCCATGGCAGTCACTGGCCTGACTCCTATGTTTATGTCCTGACCGCGTGGGGCTCAGTGTCTTGAGGAATATGTTGGCTGTGCTGGGCTAAGGTGTTCTCAAGCTGTAGTAGCCTAACATTTACTTTTTCGATCCATACTCATCAACGCACTGTGGCTGCCTTGACTTTTATCTTTCTTGCCATTGGGTTGCCTTTCTGCCAAGATCCTTGTTGCATAATATTTTTTAAATAATGGAACGATGGAAAATAATGGGGAATTTGCATTAAGAAAGGGATAAAGAAAAAGATATATGCATAGTGCACAAACACCTTTGGTCTCATTGGGTCTTATGCAGAATTATTACACTTAAAAGTAGAACTCATGCCCCTAGAGGCCATAAGCGCCGCAGCAGATGCTGTAGCATGTTGCGGTTTATACTGACAGAAAAGACAAATGGAGAGAGGGACATTGTACATCCAATTACACAATGGAGATATTTTTTTTCACTCAAACTTGGCTGCTAAAGTGGCGCTGGCTCGCAGTTATTGCGCCTCCGAAACGGTGCAGTCAAAGTTGGCAAAGGGTGGTTGTATTACCCCCAGAGGGACTACATTAAGGTAAACAAGTAATAATCTCAAAAGCTGTAACTTACAAATAGTTGGAGCCCTTTAATTGATGAATGCCTGTGAAGCAGTTTTCCAAAAGAAAAGCTCCACCACATCCTTTTGTTTGCCTGGATATCAAACTTCGACAGACTCAACATTGCTCCATTTTAATAGAGCAAATGTTCTCAGCGTGACACTAAATTTATTTTAAAATGTCTTTTTGAGCCTCCCCTCTGCCTTCTATTCACATTTACAGTTGCTCATAAAAGATATATGTGTGTGTCTTCCAAGGCTGCCACACCAGCTCTCCAGTGATGCAGAGGGCCCCCGTTCCCTGGCCTGACACGGAGGCAGTAATAAAGAGAGGCAATTACAAACTGGGTCTCAAAGCCATGGTAATGGAGCTGGTCAGACAGCGATAAGCAATGTGTGCATGAAAGTGAACAAACTCCCAGCCATGCTTTCCCTATGGAGCCTAGTGTCACTTTTAATCAGCACCAAGCAGAGCACAAAGAGCCATGCTGTAATTAAGCCGCTCTGTTGAGGATCAGAGCAGATCATCAGGAGAGGAACACCCAGCCCCACCACTGGGCTCAGAAATGACACAAACTATAAATAAATACAGATTTAGGCAGGCAGGAGAATGTACATGAAATATGAAGGGACAGAAGCAGGTGGAGAGTGGGGATAAGCACAGTAATAATGCATGTGTACTTGTACAGCACTTAATGAGAGCAGAAACATCATGTTAACATGACTCACTATAGAAGAACATAGAGTTTAGTACACTTTAAAGTGAATCTTCAACAGGATATGACAACAAAACATAACCATGCGACTCCTCTAGACTAGGGGTTTCAAAACGTTTCATGTGGCGACCCACAGAATTGCCATGCAAAACATCCAAGACCCCTGGAACTAATTAATAATACGGATAATATAAATCAAAGACTGTATTGTTAACAATGTTCCATGTCGTTTAAATGCCCTGCATGTAAATATCAGTGGCTGCTTTCAGGGGAGCGTGATGGAAACGTCACAGAGCAGATTCTGCATGAAGCCCTCACCTCCTCCTTTCATAAATCCTATTGCTCAAATTCCCTTGTTGTTTTTTCCCCCATTCATGATGGGAACACATTTAACTGGATAACATTTACCAATGCTGCAATAATATGCTGTCAGACATATGGAGTGTTTGCGCCACTCTTACAAGAGGCATTCAGATTCAGGAATGTTTTAGATGCATATTTGGAAAATTCAAAGAATACCACCAGAGGGTAAAGGGAAGTTCATCTGTGCATGTACATGCAAACAGTAATGAGATTTGCAAAGAACTTCTCCAGAGGAACACTTAATGATAGCACAGGTCCCTCAGCTCCAGTGGTTTTGGGGACTCTTTTGGCTGGCTCTGCTCTTTGGATGACGGAAACTCATTAGCTTGGCGCACACAGCAGAGAAAGCCCTGGAACTTACGAGGTATCAGAGGAAACACAAGACACAAGACACTACACACGTCCCGGAGGAGGATGGCTAAGCTGAACAGGTGTCTCTACCCACTTACATTGTGGCTTAGCTAAGATTACGAAGTTCGGTTGAATATGCTTATATGTTTCTTTTCCTTCTATTCTCACCTTTAAGTCCAGAGATAGCTTACATATTTTGAATTTAGTGTACTTTTTTCCTTCTTTATAATTATTGTATTTTAACATTCAAGCTTAAATCAACATACAAACATGGGACATAATTACACAATTGGTGTGCCCACCCAACCCTCCCTTCCCCACTCACATACTACAGGCATACTACTACATATTGCAACATTAGGTGATGCGATGCAGTATCTTATATTGTGTTTAAATTAAATCAAATACTGCAATAAAACAGTAAAGATTTCATCATTATCACAATTTTACACACCCATTTTGCATATTACAATATCACACAGCCCTAGTTTACATATGTACACATCAGAATATTTAACTGTCCATCATAAATCATGAATTTCTCTTTTGTGAGATCAATAAAGGATTATCTTATCTTATCTTATCATAAATGCAGTCTGCAGAGGGATCAAAGGGTTCCCATACCACAGCCCGGTATACACTCATTTTGTGTACTTTGAGACATATTTTTATTGAATAATGCAACAAGATTTTCCCACACATTTTCCACATTCACAAATGCATAAAACTAACAATATACATTTAAAGATATATGAGCAGTTTCCAAATATCAAAGCAACAAATCAGTGCATTTGTCAAAGCAAGTGCTTTCCAGCAACGCCTTTTACAAGGGCTTTTCTTACGCAACAAGCTGGAGAAGGTGAGTCGTGCTTTCACTGACCTGTCCCTTTATATATCCAGGTTGGAGACACATCTGTTCAGGCTGGCTTTCAACACCTGGGACACACTTGCTTTCGGTCAAGAGGACATCAGCTCACAGTACTATGTTGTCTTGGTTGTTTAAATTGTTTCTGTGAAGAATTTTGGTCTATGTTGTGTTGTTGTAAAAATGCAACACAACGTAACTTTGACTGATTGATAAAGTCTATTGTTCCCCTTATAAAGAAACTGTTATATTTGTAATCCTATCAGGCTGGACCGTGACACTCACATTCTCCAAAACTCATGCTTTAATCATCTCCCTTCTGAGTCCCAATAAGCTATACCACTACTTTCAGGAGCACACATCCGCCCTGTGGAGTCTTTTTAGCAGCTTTATGTTGTTGCTGAAGTGGATAAATGTGATCCCACAAGTACGAGAGCTCCCCAGTAATGTTTTGAGCTAATGGTCCGCAACGTATTGCAAAGGACATGCTGCTCTCTCTTGCTGAATGTCAATAATGTCCTTCTCCACTCCAGAGCTTGAGACGGGATTTCGACCATTGCAAAAGTGGACGGTAACGCTCAACAGTGCACAGGTGTTAAAGACTGGTCAGTCATCACCACACAAGCTTTGGCTCTGGAGGAGGGATTTGGATTCATCTCCAAATGTCAGCCGTTTGTGTCAAGAAATGTCCAGATTTTTTGATTCATTGGACTGTAATTATTGTCTACCTGAATGTTAGCTTTTTTGTTGAACGTCACACAGATAAATAAAATAATGCATGAATTAGCGGAATACAAGACAAATTACAAGCTGCTGGGAGAAATGAAGGTTTTCGTGCATGCAAGACAAGAGCAACCAGACATTTCCGGACTGTAAGTCGCTCCGGAGTATAAGACGCACCAGCCAAAATATGCCTAATGAAGAAAAAACAACAAGCTGAGTAGGCGCACGGTATGCTAACGTGACACATTGATGGTTAGCTACAGGGAGCATTAACAACGAACTAAATAGGTGTCTGGTAGGTTAACATTACATAAACAGATCAAATAACTATAGCATAAAGAACATACCAAACTCTCCATCTCACTCCAAATCACTAAATCCATTGAAATCTTCATCCTCTGTGTCACTTCTAAAATATCGCCTTGGCAACTACCAGGGCACAGAGGCGTAACTGCACCGTTGACAAGCCTCTCCCGGCAGCACGTTGTTCAAGCTCTCATTTGCAAACCCGTTCCTCAAGCTGTGGCTCGAGCTTTTAGCCCGTGATTAGCTTTGTTTTGTTTTCTTCTCTAAGAGTAACCTCCGCTTCTCGCTCTCTCCAAACTTTCTTTCTGCTGCTCGATTAGCCTGCAGTGCCCTCTAGAGGCATGTGATATTATATACTTGAATAATTAAAAACAAAATCACATAATAGTCACTCCAGGGTATAAGACACAGCCCCTGCCAAAGAATGAAAACAAAGTGCAACTTATAGTCTGGAAAATACAGTGTATATAACATTTTTTCTACATTACAAAGCCTTGGACAACGGTTTGTCAGATCTAATGAAATTGTGATCCAACAATGTAACTGATATCCATATATATTGCACCACAGACTCACGGCTTAAAGTCCGGGCTTTCTGTTCACTCACGTCTCTGATGGACTTGAATGTGAACATTGGGAGGGAATAAAACCTGTGGTTCAGGTGAAGAACAAAATGTTTCACGGTCTTTGTCCAAATTTGGCTGGGCAGACCGAAACAAAGGGAGACCCTAACGGGTCGGGCCGGGAGAGGTTTGTCAACGGTGCAGTTACGCCTCCGTGTCCTGGTAGTTGCCAAGGCGATATTTTAGAAGTGACACTGAGGATGAAGATTTCAGTGGATTTAGTGATTTGGAGTGAGATGGAGAGTTTGGTATGTTCTTTATGTTAGTTATCTGAACTGCTTATGTGACGTTAACATACCAGACACCTGTTTAGTTTGTTTATACTCTCTGTAGCTAACCATCAATGTGTTACGTTAGCAAACCGTATGCGTATTCAGCCTTTTTTTCTTCATTAGACATATTTTGGCTGGTGCGTCGTATACTCCGGAAAATATGGTAATCACATTGTTCACTTCGTAGCTTAAATGATTTGTATTTGTTTCACCGTCATTCATTTTTTGTGACTTAACTAATGGAACACTGTAACTGGGGCAAAAAAAAAAATGCTTTCCCAGCTCATATATAAATGTACATGTAAGCTGGAAATGTTTTAATGTGTAATTAAAACTTTTTTGTGATCATCAAAACGAGGATTCTGTGTTGGAAGTGAAACTGCTGCTGAGATTATGTTTATGAGAAAATTAAACCTAGTTTATGAATTTGGGCTGTTTTGCAAATGTCTTGGTTTTGAGAAATGTGTCAAGGCGGAATTGTAGGACATTTGTGCACTGATAATTAAACCAGGTACGATACATGATTCTCATTTTAATGTATCCACTGGTATTAAGTACAAACTATATTCATGATTAGATTGTTCTCTGTATTTAATGTCACACAAATTGAGCAAAAAGGAAAATCTCAGCCGCAGCCAAAGAGAAATACAAATTTGAATTGGAGCAGTTAAATAGTAAATAAAACCACGGTTTCAAATGAATACCAAGTGAATGAATGAATGAAACATTTAAACAGACATCATGTGATCAAGGCTTGTACTTTGGGTTGTAGAGACGTAACACATCCATGTACCTGACTTTGAAGGAGCTGCGTGGTGTGAGTCCTGGAGGCAGGTCCACCACAGGACCGGGTGAGAGGTCAGCGGTGAGGGTGAGTCCAGAGCCTTGGAGTGTCAGCGTGACCTGCTCCGGCAGAAGCTCAGCCATTTCTGAGGTAAATTTGATGATCAGAAGCTGACCGTAGCTGTGGAGCTGGCCACGCAGGAACTTCTCTGGAGGAGAAAGATCAAAGCACAGAAATATTACCGTGGCAACTCCATTGGCATTCAGAGAGAAAGATCCTGGAGACCGTAATCAACACCTAGTGGTCTCTGCTTCTTTATAACAAGATGGACAGAACTTGATTGTGGGAAGGGAAACCGGAAAACACAGTTATCGATGAAACTTTGAGAAGTACAATATTACATATAGTACATTTCTTATATAGGGTGATGCAATATTAATCTTTCAAATTCACCTGAGTCTGCATAACACCAAAGGGCAGTATTTCCTATTAAAGATCTGTTGATTAAAACCTCATGCATAGTAAGGCTTATCTATGGTGAGTTTGGGCAAGTCTGGTGACCCACTGAAAATGGCCCACTGGTATAAATCATTATAGCTGTGGCTTTTGTTTCTTATCATCTAGTTGTGATTTATTTATTGTGCAAATATTTTTCAATGGATGATATGTCCTTCTCATGTTTAACAAAAACGACTTGGGGTGTGTATAACAGAGAGGCCTGGCAGGTTGACTGCTCTCTTATTTCTGAGTCTAATTGTGTGTGAAGTACATGCCAAACTCTTCTGGAGGTGGCGAGGACTATGGACTGGAGTGGGCGATTGTGTGTGGAGAGCAGCCCATTGCATTATTCAGTGAGATTGTCTGTGCTTTTCTAATGGCAGTCAAAACAGCACCCTTGATCATCTTTGATGTGCCCCTTCGACATCCACAGCCCACGCTAATACATTCTTCAGCTACGTTTTAGTTTACTGTGCATTTTAATCTGAAAAGAAACAGTGTTTGGGTGATAATTTATTCTTGCAGCGGTGTTTTCATCCGTCAAACCAGTGTTAATACATTTGTGATTCTTTTTACGGGTTTAAAAAAAAAACAACTAAATTTATTGTTGTCACTACACGGTTTTGTAAAGTAACAGGTCCATTGTACGTATGTTTTCCTGAAGATATTTGGCTAAAAGGAAATAGGCACGCATATCAAAGACAGTGAAACCTGCATGCTGGATCCAAAATAAGAATACAGTGATTTAAAGCAAGGGTTCGCACAGCAGTAAGAGCTCCCAATTTTCTATTTATTTCTTAAACCATTAAGAGTGACGTTTCGGGCTTCATGCCCTTCATCAGACATGAGCGTTAGAGACACACCTGTTTATATAAGTGTTGAGTGGTCACTTCACCAATCAGATGACCCACATCTCTACACATGAGGGATGATGTCACAAAATTAGCATAAACATAATTCCTGAAAATATTTCTAATTTTTGTCAACTCCATCAGAGACACAACATTTAAATCCATTTGAATTAAAACTTCTAATATGATTGAATAAGGTTTATTCACTGTATACAATTAAAGTTCATGTGAACATTTACGTTGTGATTTTACACTATTCTGAAAACTCAGATTTCACAATATCTCAATTTCAAAACTTTATTGCTTTTGTTTAATGATTTAAGTCATTTCTGTAGATAATTTAGATAAAAGAGGCTCAATCTACTCCATTATTACGGTTGGCCTTTGGAAGCCAAATGTATCTGACAGTAATGGTTCAAGAAGCCAGTTAATAGACTCCCATCTGTGCTGTGAACTAATATTGCCGACTTCCAGTTTGTCTAGAGGCGTGGCTACATTTATATTTCTTCTTTGTGCCGCTTTGATCTAGTTTAAGTTGGGTCAGCTCCCATTTGCAGTCATATATTTTCACTTTTGCAGGTGATGCTGATGCTGCCCTTGACCCACACAACCACCAAACTCCCACCTTCATATTTTCAGGTAACTCTAAAGCGATAGTGCACACACATCCAGAGTGTCAGGTGAGAGAGAATCCTTGTCAATGTGAAGGCACGTACATGTGCAAATAATTACCTGTGCAAGGGATTCACGGGACAGAGAGATGCAATCAGGGTGTCAGAGCCTGAATGCATCAGGGTGTCAGAGCCTGAATGCATCAGGGTGTCAGAGCCTGAATGCATCAGGGTGTCAGAGCGATTGTATCGGCTCTATACAGTGAGTGAACACATTACATGGACAAGAGAAAGTGGAGTCCAACCCACTCATTTCATTCAGGCAAAAGGACACAGATGATCATCTCTATGAACTTAGAGCAACAACCTCACCTCTTCTACAACATAAAGACACAAGCCAAACGGGAACACAGTCTGAAAAGAGGAGGAAAAAGCTTTGGTTTTGGACCGTGCAGCCTGTGGTCGTGTGAAATGCCTCAGATTGGAGGAATTATATGCTTCAATAAACTTATGACCACAAAAGACACAAGAACGTACGGGATTATAAAGATGATTTGATCAGGATTCTGGACAGACAGGCACTGCACACTCCAAACACACTTGTATTATTGGCCAAAGCGAATGAAAGGATGTTTAGGCTGTACGATTCCCAGGCCGGGCAGGCCTGGCGGAGGACGGTAGGGCTGTGCAATTAATCGAAATTCGATTACGATTTCGATTACAACAGTAAACGATTACAAAATTAGCATAATCACAAAAAATCTATTAGAATTATTATTTTTTTTTCTATTTTTTTTAATCATTATAATTTTTTGGCCTTTTTTTTTTTGCAAAGCAGACTTGCGTTATTTCAGGCCGCTGAGATTATTTTCCTTTCGCTTTTCACGTGCCATGGCTCATGCTTTTGTCTGACATAAAAACAAACGGCGCTGTGTGATTATGTCATCAGGCCGCACTGCTCAGTTTGCTTGCGCAGGTGTGAGGGCCGGCCAGCAGGGGGCAGGTGTGAAACAGGGACCTCTCTTTAATCAAGGCGTACTGGAAATCATTTGTACTTTTATGACCGTCCAGAAAACATAAAATATCATCATAGTGTTTTGATTAATAAATAAATAAAATAAAGACTTTTTTTTAAAGGCAACAAATAATCGTTTGAAAAATCGTGATTTCAATTATGACAAAAATAATCGTGATTATTATTTTTTCAATAATCGAGCAGCCCTAGAGGACGGTAATAAAACTATTCTGCTGTCATCAAAGTACAACCAGACTCGGGGGGGAAAAATCATTCACAACTTTGTGCTCTGGAACAGAGTGAGGGGCAGAACACAGAGGTTTTCTCAGAATTGCGCAGCCACCTCTTCTTGAAGTGTCCACAAGCGACCAACACGTTTGATGTGCACGTGACATTACAATCAACACTCACGCACTAACACATACACACCTAAGTGCACATTTAAAACACCATCTGCACTGGGAGCACCCACCGGACAGGACCCCAGCAGCCACAGACAACCAACCCACACTCCCAGGGCAGATGGCTCCCTCAGAGGAAATGTTGGGAGGATCTAAGAATAATAAATAAAAAACAATGTAAAACTGTTAAAGATGAAAGTCTTAAGGGTGGAAATCAATCAAAACACTATAAATAAAAATACAAGATAAATATGGACTAAAATAAATAATGGTCAAGGACCATTAAGGCATAAAAAAACAACAACATTAAAAGAACTTGTATAATGTAAAGCCCGCATTCCTTGTTGTGAAGTGCTGCTGAATTTTGTAAAAGCTGTAAACCTGAGGTTCTCTTTTGTGGGAACACCAAAAAGTAAAGCACTTAAGTAGTCAATACGATGTGAGAAAAAAAGCATATGTCAGCATATGCGCCTCCGTGTTGGCCCGAAACAGAATGGGGTGGACTCTGGCTGTGTTCTTTAAGTGATAAAAACCTATTTTAGTGATATTCTTGATGTGTGAAATGGAAGTCAGCTCAAACTCAAAGGTCACGCCTGTTTCGAGGGGTCACATTCCTGCTCAAACGCACAATTATTACAACCGTGAGTTTTTTGTTTGTTATTTTCTCTTCACATTTTCAAACTCCAGAGTAAAACTGAAAGGCTGTTTGAGCGTCCCAGGTGAAGTCAAAGTAGGTCCACGCTCTGAATCAAGTGTGCACAATTATTATGCAGCTATTTCTCCTCCGCAAAATGCAAAGGAAAAGACATCTGACAAACTTTGAAAAGTCACAAATGGTTAATGATGAGCATCTTGATTATAGGTCTTTTCTGATATTATACTGAAGACTCACTTGCCCCATCATTAACAGTGCTTAAAAGTCCGGTTTATCTTTGTTTGCTGAAAAACTAACAGGCCTATGTTTTGCGTTTAGTTTCAAGATTTCACAAAATTGCAGCTGCAGCTTTTCACAAACCTGAATGGCTGATTTCAGTTTACAATACAACTATGGAAGTCAACAAATTTTCTAATTGTGGATTCATCTTTGTATGAAGAGATTTGTGACTTTGCAATCAATAAAAACAAACAGAACACCGCCAATCAAGCTTATAGGAATGAACAAAACACTCATACATGAAAAAAATGAATAAAAACATTGATTGTGAGCAATAAGAGACATAATCAGAATGAATGATGGAATGAATGAAATCAAATTACATTTTACATTTCTGATGTCTATAACCACAAGAAGCAACAAGCTATCACTCACAATTTAGTTAAGGGACTTTGAGAACCCCCTGGTGTGGATATTTCACAGCATACTGAGGCTTTACAGTTACCCTATTTTCCAGACTCTACCCTTTTTCCATGGTTTGGCTGGGGGTGCGACTTACACTCAGGTGCGACTTATGTATCAAAATATAGTACACACTGAGAGGCGCTAGGGGGCGCTCTAGGCTTGTGTACCAAGATCTGCTACTCCTGAACCATTGAAGATTTAAAAAACGGTAATCGAGCAGCAGAAAGAAAGTTTGAATTGAGCGAGAAACTTGTGAGGGACCTGTGAAAAGCGGAGGTTACTCTTACTGCAAAGAAGAAAACAAAAAAGCCAATCGTAGGGTAAAAGGTAGATGGCCACAGCTAGAGGAGCGAGTTCACAAATGAGAGCTTGAACAATGTGCTGCTGGGAGAGGCTTGTCAATGGTGCAGTTACGCCTCCATGTCCAGGTAGTTGCCTAGTCTGGTGCGACTTATACTCCGGAGCGACTTATAGTCCGGAAAATACGATAAATGCAAAGAGCATGAAGCCTAATACAAAATAAAATGTATTCATAATGACTTTTAGAGGGAGCTGCTGGGAGACTGAGCAGGTGTTACATTAGATATCTGCAACTCAAAACCAAGACTTAGGCAAAAAAGCAACAACTCTTGAGGAGATGCTTGAAAAAGGACATACTACAGCACATGGTAACATGGTTTATTTGGTCGGGACAATGCATGCTAATCTGTCTTCCTCTCATTCATTCTGGCCTGTTGTTTTTATAGGGAAATCCTGAGCATGCAGAAACCAGGAGGCTAACAGTTATTAAGTTAACAAACCATTGTCCCCTGGATATGCCCATATGGAACAAAGTACACAAAGTAATTCATCATCTGCATTACAGTGAGTTTATTCAAGTGCATGCGTCTGTATATCCTCAATTTTGGGTGCAACATAAGATACATAATTTGCTTCAATTTGGAGATCAGTCCACGGTAATAACGAGTAATGCACAAAACTCACCGAAAACGAAAGCCAGGCAATATTACGTTTGAAATGATGAATAGGAAATACACTCTTAGCATCACGGTGGGTAATGAGCCCAGTAATACTACTGTGTGACGAAGCTACAGTAATATTCACTGCTGAAGGACGCTTTGTACTAAAATTCCCATTTCTCTGCTGAAACCTGTATTTTTACGGCACAGTCTCTGGTTATTTTTTTTTAAGGATGTGTGTTATCATTATTGTTGTTGTTGTTTTAACAGGTGGCAACAGAGGTGTAGTTAGAGAAGCTAGACTCTGGAGAATGTAATCCCAAACAGATTAATCATAACGCACAGTAGAAGGTTCACAAAACAAAACTAGTTCATTTCACAAGACGACAGTTAAGATTGCATCCCTGTAAACAAAACTTCATCTTATTCCATGAGGTTTGAGGTTTGAGACACGAAACCCACAGCCGTACACTTACAAATATGAATCCTGCTCGATTCAATTTCACAACATCACATAATCTAGATAAAAACATATAAAGATGCAGGACCACAGACCAATCTGTCTTTGTGCACCCCTCAAAATAAATACCGAGCTATATTGTTGTTAAAACAATAATGCACAATCTATGTAACTCCACTAACAGGGCCGCTGCAAGCCATTTTGGGGCCCTAAGGAGAAATGTTGATAGTGTGCCCCGCCAAAAAAACAACAACAACAAAAACATTGTGGGTAGGAGGTGTAGCAGCTCCTTAACATCAAACACAGCTTTAAAACTACACAAAAGATATTTGGTGAATCTAATTAGTTCAGATGTACAGTTTAGGAGTTGGTGCCCCCCAGAACCTGAGTTTCTCTGCTCTGCCCCTGCAGCCATGGCGCATTTCAGCTCAGACATGTCTTCTCTCCCCACGCCTTCCCCTCTTTCCTTTCTCTCCTGCCGCTGCGAGCACAGAGAACACTCCATGATGTAACAGTTTTGTCAGGATCTGAAGTTCTGTTTGCTGGTGAATACTACGTTTGTATGACCGGGGCACAGAGATTCCTTCGTGTGTTGTATCATCGCTCGTGCTGGCAACATTTCTATAGAACTTCTTTCTTAACGTTCTCATCGGATACGGGCCGTGCTTGTGCCAGCTGCGTTAGAACGGCGGTACCAATACTGCACAATGCCACTCCATCACATGGGCCTCAGTGCGGCGCCGTGTTATCAGTGTATAGGGAGCGGCGGCACCGTCCACTAAACTACTGTCTTTTTTGCACACACACACACACACACAAAAACAACAACTCCAAAACAAAACACAAAAACGTGTGAGATGCCAATATTGACCACTGCAGGCTATTTCTGGGCAAAAGAAGTAAGAGCAAACTTCAACCTTTCAATCGGGCCCAACGGTGTCAAGACATACTGTCTAGCACCAATCTGTGATGCCTGCAGGCGCTGTGTGTGAACTAAACACCCATCTCAAGGCCACCATGCTACCACAAAGTCACTGAAATCACTAGTTTATGCATGCAGACTGCTCAGCATACTAATTACATTCAGTCATGGTGAGGAGGAAGCCAGTTTTGTCTTGGGCATCTCTTGAATCAAGCTATGTTGGAGACTGATATTGAAAAGGTGTCATACTGCCTCTGATCAGTGTCAACAGAGGATTTTGGTTGTAACAGCCTGGCAAAGTTTACCAGTACATCAATAACATTGTTAGTGAGTTAATTTTAGTCAGTTGGAAATGCAATAAATGATGAATGACTTGACATTTCCATGTACAAATACCTGTGAACTGTATTGAATCCTCAGTCACCAGTCTACTATATGGACATGTGTGCTTATGATTCACTGATTAATTAGTGAATTAGTGTGTTGTTTTGCAAATTACTATTATTTGTTTTTTGTTGGTATTTCATCTTTACATAATTTAAACGGGAATGATGAATCACTCTTAAGTAGTCTTTTAAATAAAGTGAATATCGTCATCCCTTGTGCTGAACACACTGTATGAAGCTGAGTCCAGTGGCCACTCATATTTCTCCGTCTTTTGCCTTTAGAGGTTAGGCCCTATGTAACCTCTCACAACTCTTTCACTTTTATTTACCTTTCCCTTTTCAAACCTCCGCAGTTTGGAGGTCAAGGCCAAATGGGAGCACTTGTCTTGTGCAAGACACTTAGCAATTGCCTCTTGGGCTGAATGACAGGTAGCCTGCTCTGCGTAGTGGATACTGACCCTCTTTGGACTCCTTCACTGCTTGACATCCTCCAGTGTCTGCATACATTGGTGCATGAATGAGAGTGTGAATGGGTGGCTGTAAACTAGGGCTGAAAGACATATCGTTATCGTATCGATACCGAGATATGAACATTCAAAACTATTTTTATCAATAAAACTGCACTCTTTTGTAATATGTTTTTATTTTTCTGAAAAATGCTACTGTCAACCTTCCAAATACATCAGTGTTTATTTCGTCAACTTAAATATTTAGTCTTAATTTTAGTCAAAGTGATATTTTTGATGACTACAATTGGACTAAAACTAAATCAAACGTTTTTCATGAGACTAAAACTATGACTAAAATGTCCAGATATTTTAATCGACTAAGACTTAATAAAAATGAAAAGGAGAGACTAAAATCATCCAAACTTCTATTAACAGTCTGAAAGAGCCTCAGATCATATAGAAATGAACAGGTCTGAGCTTTATTCATGTGGAGCATCATGAAGCAGAGGAACAAGATTCAATGTGATTATAATGAATATTATAAATGCAAACTCGACTAAATTGACATGAACTTTTACTCGTATAAAACTAGACTAAAATAGTAAAGATTTAAAAAAAAAACTAAAATCAAATTACATTTTAGTGAAAAGACTAAGACTAAATTAACATATGTTGTCAAAATTAACACTGAAATACATCAGTAAATGTAAAAACTGAACAGATGTCTATGGTGAATCCTCTGTGTTAGCTGCCATCGCCGGGAACATCCCTCATATACAGTCCTTCATACTGTCCAATGCTTTCGAGTGGTGACAGTGTTTCTTGGAGGACAGTCAAAGCAACTGTTTAGGTACTACATGCTTGCTATGATTGCGCCAGGCAGATGCACTCAAGTGTTGAGTCTGTCGAATCGCCGCAGGGACCGGAGCCATGCTGCGTGTCAACTGTCAAGCAGATGTCTGAGATCCATAAGAGGCCCCTGCACATGCTCTCAAAGATAAGCCCGCTGCCCGTGTCTGTGTGTGACCCATGCTCGTGACATCCCGGAGTGCAGAGCCAAGGCCGCTTCATGAGGCTTTATGGAAACTTAACATCATATGACAACATGAGTGACATTCTGATTGGATTTAGCCAAACACGTGGGATGAGAAGTTGGGAAAGACGAGAAAAAGGTGTCACAAGCCAGAACGTCAGAAAGAATGTGAAATTTGTATCCGACACAATTGCCAAGCCGAGCTCGGAAAGTGTCAGCAGAAATGTGTGACGGCTTGTCCATTGTAGCATTAGCTTATATTTTTAGAAATGGGTGAGAAAATGATTGAACCCTCTCCCTTTGTGACAGCTCCTGCTCAAAACATACACCACGGTAATACATGCAGTTATTGAGATCACAGCAGCTTCATTTGGGCTAATGTGTAGTGAATGAACAGCAATGTACAGAAGGAAGTATAATATTTTGGAATTGATGAAGAATTACTCCTCAGTATCATTACGAATATGCCATAATTCCTATTGGTAAAAAAAATTGTGCTCAAAAATGTAATATAACATTATGTTGTGCCTAAACCTTTATGTACTTCTCCTAGGACAAAAAATAGCCAGGATATGTAACATCATTTATAATTTACAGAAATGTCTTATTGGAAAACTGCTCTATGCCAGATTGAAATAGAAGTGAATCAAAAGCAAGTAAAAAAAAAAGCAACAACAGTTCAAACTGCGCCAAACATATCACATAAGCAAGCACAGCATGTGAAGTTGTCAATATGGGCATCATTTACCTTATAAAGTTATGACTATATTATTCCCCAAATGTATAAACCGCCACATAATGCAAAAGTATTCCTGATGTAATTGGATTTATGCATCTATATAGATTTGTCCATCTGAAGTCTGCATCTCTTATTTGGTTGGGGTTAAAACCACAAATAAAGTGTTGGAGAGACCATCTAGTTTGATATCCTGAAGCCGACGAGAAACCAAGCCGATTTAACTTCTGTCTCTACAGCCAGAACATCCAATTTCATAAGGACTTCGCTGCGGCACCACTTGATAGAAATAGGCGCTAAGTCGAGGATGTGGTGAGGATGGCTTATTCCCTTATCGGCTAATGGCTCAGATAAGAGGCTGAGAGAATTTTTGTCAAAATAACTGTTATATGACCCCCCCTGCCAAATGCCCCGTTTAATCGCAATAAGACTCAACATTCAGGCTAAAACTCTTACACACGCCTTGATGTTAATTCAATTTACACATCAGACGTGAAAGAACTGCAGCTTTTAAATCGTTCATTTACCCCGACTTGATAAGGAGAAGAAAGGAAAATAATAATACTGTTGAATTAAACAAAGACATTTGACCCAGCCCGAGGTAACAACCTGTTCTAGTTAATCTCACATCTGACTCACCAGGGGCATTGTAGGAGCCAGAATCTTCCTCGGAAATTGGCAGCAGGTAAACTTCACCTTCTTTCCACAGCAGGGGGTATTCCTCTCCCCCCGAAAACACCCCCTCCCAGCCGTCCTGATCTGCAAAAGGAAGTGCACTACTTTTGCTACCGTTACATAAAACAAAAGTAGAAATGTTAAGATGGTTCCACAATGAAATCAACTCCATTCTTCAGCTTTCCAATTATACTGCCAGTATTTTAATTACAATGAGTTTCAACTGTGTCGGATGTAGAACTGTGCACTTCATTAATACTCTGTTACAATTATGATTATTACACTAACTGTAATGTATCTATGGTGTTCAACGGGTGGGAACTTTTTCTGTTGTTATATAAGTACATACTTTAGTTTGCATTCATTAAAAAACATCCAATAAAACAAATTTTGCACCACTTTTCCGACACGATGGATGATGTGCCACAATCCACTTTCTACTTCCTAATATAGTGATTTGTAAAATACGTTTTTATGTTAAAGGAGAATTTAGTAACTCGTGCCTCGAGAGGCCATAAGCGCCACTGCAGGTGTCGTAGCATGCTGCGTTTTTTACTCATTAATTGTCCGTGAGAGTAAATACTACGCTGACAGAAAAGACAAAGGGACAGAGGGATATTGTTCATCCAATTACACAATGGAAACCCTTTTTTTCACTCAAACTTGGCTGTAAATACTGTTAAAGTTGTGCTAGCCCACAGTTAGCTTTGTCCGTTAGCCTGTTAGCTTCTCCTTCATGATTCCCTTAGAGTGTATTGCGCCACCGGGTCGAAGCAGGGAAAGTTGCAATTGTGGTTTTCTGGCCAGAGACACCAGGGGGAGATGAAAGACCCCCCAATCGTCCCATTATCACTTGTATTACCCCCAGAGGGACTACGGAAAGGATATATTAAGGTAAACAAGTTACTTAGTTCTTCTTTAAATGCAAAACTTAGATGATTAGAGGGTCAATGCAAATTATTTCCCCTCCAATTGGCTTGTTGCACGGTATGGCCATGCTAGTTCCTCTGACCTGAAGTTGTGAGCGCCAGTACTTCCTGTCTGTATTCTTTTCCTGGAATAATAATCATATTGTCAAAAGATTATGTTGTGGGCAGTGAGGTCCCGGTAGATGATCATTTACTGTGTCAAATGTTGATGTAGGATGTAGCGAGTTCAGAGGAGACACCTGTGATCATAAAGGATTGATTGTTTGTATTGAAGCTAAAGGCTAACATGCTATAAAAAAAAATGGAATAAAATGCACTATTTCAAATTGTATAATTCATGAAATCAATGTTAGCCTTTAGCTTCAAGACAAACTCACTGATTCTTATGAACATAGACGTCTCCTCTATGGAAATATTTACACTGTACAGCAAATCGTTCATCTGCAGTAAGTGATCATCTACCAGGAACTCACTGTCCACCCCAGAATCTCTAGGAAATACGATGATTCGAACCGGTCTAAGCTAAGCTTAATGGAAATTAATACGAACAGGAAGTACTAGCGGCCACAACTTCAGCTCAGAGGCGTAGCCACATTGTGCAACAAGCCAATTGATTTTAATTAAAAACTAAAGTTATACACAAGTTCTAAGCAATAAATGACTGACATTAAAGGAAACAGATTAATGTAAATTAAACAATTATTCTATGACAGAAGCATAAACAAGTTCGGCTCCAGGATCAGACCTTTATGCTCATGTGTAAATATATGTCAGAGTCAATCACAGACTTTACCCTCAAGGAAGTCAGACGAGATGTTGAGAGCACTGTAATGGCTGGAGGAGGAACAGGCTGATGAATGCCCAAAGCAGAAACATGCCTGACATCCTGCTGGGTTGCTTTGTTGAAGGTCAAAAAATCCTGGTTTGCATCTGCAGGCAGACAAACATTTCATCCATAACAAAAGCAACTTCTGTGTCATGTTTCTTTCACGTTTAATAAATTCCAGAAGCTTGGACCTGCTCACATGTGACTCGCATGTGGCTGGGAAAGGTGCAGAATTTAAGTGCTGCAATACGAGTGCCACACTAGTCGCTTTGCCGAGGGGAGTTGACTGCTCAACGAGCCACGAAATCAGCTAAAATGTCAACAAACAAGGTGAACAACATTGCTCATTTGTTTAACCAAGGACAATTTAATTTGCGGCTGTAACAAAGAATGTAATTGTTTTTCGAAAAATCAACTGGTTAAGCAGAGAGACTGACTGGGCGCAATTAGTGCTCCTTCCTCCCAATATGAATGTCCCGGGTTCAATGTCCCGGGCCACGAGGGGTGTGACTGTGTGGAGTGTGTATTCTCCCAGAGCCTGCGTAGGTTTTCTCGGGTTCAACGGCTTCTCCTATCACTGAAAAGGTGCAAGGCCAGGATGAATGAGAGTGACTGTGTGTGTAGTACAAGCATAGAAATGAGCCCAAGGATACAGTCCGGGATAAAGCTCTGGCTAAAGAACAAACACAAGTGTGAGCAGCGAACTGGGTTGTGAAGTGGCCAGATATGTGTTCTCTTCTTTCGTTTTAGTGCTGTATTGTGTGATGCTTTTTACTGTTTTTCTGTCTTTCTATTCTTTTATATACTTTGTAAAGCCTCACCAGGGACTGGGGCTGCAAATTAGCCTCATGTACATAACATCAGCCACATACTCAGCAATGTTCCCCTGTCAAATAAACAAATAAATAAAATAAAAATAACATGAATGAGTCCCATGTATATGTTCACTATCATGTACTGTCCCAACCAAATAAACAAATCCAGTCTAATATGAAAAAAAGAAGAAGAAGAAAAGCAGAATGACACCAGTCAGAAGTTATGTTTTGCTCCAAATCCTTACCTGTCACAGCTCTGTCCCTCAACGTTAGGCTTGCAGTAGCAATGTCCGCCTGTAGGGGAGCAATGTCCGACACTTCCAGCTGAACTGCATCGACAGGGCCTGAATACAACAACACACAGAAACATGACTCAAAAATGTGCCTGGAATTTCATTGTGCACTTAATAACATACTGCCGTTAAAAAATGTTGTGTGTGCGTGTGTGTGTGCGTGTGCGTGTGTGTGTGAGAGGGGGGATTGTAATTAGAACCGACATCCCACATCCACTCCACCAATGATAAATGACTATTGTTAAGTGTCTGTTTAAAGCCATTTCATAATGAGGCGCTAACACAAATAATTCAATTATCCACAGACAAAGCATCTCTTGTTGGCCTCGCTCCACTGGACTGTGTAATTCACACCTCAACTCAACAGCTGGATTTCGCTTGATGAAACTGACACTGTGTGGTGTCTGTTTGCATGTGCGATTGCATGTCTATTTGTGAATGCACTTTAGAAAACTTCACTCGGGTTGTATTTTTAGTGGGTATCACTTGTGGCTTTGCTGATGTTTTTGTTAAAGGTCTATTTACCTTCTGCCACACCCAAAAAAAAACAAAAAAAAACATAGGCCATCCATCACCAGCAGTCTTTGAATATATAATTGACCCTCCCTCATTTATAAACCTCATGTGCCCACACTCTAAAGGCTGCACTCGAGTTGAGGAAAGTCAGATTCCAAGGCCTCATAAAGCAGCAGAAAAGACCAAAAACTCTCCTACATGGTCACGGCTTTAGCCCTTTCCCCTCCATCCACAACCTTGGCCTCATAATGAACTCTAAACTCTCATATTAAACACTCATCATTAACTGAAACATCGCTCCATCCTCCAACGGCTTCACTGGATCCCTGTTAAACACCACTCCTCAAACTGCACTTGTTCAAATAGGCTTTTCCTTAAGTTCTCTCATATTGTTTTGTATAACACAGGTTAAGAGTGTTTCAGTGTCCAAGTTTGATGTGTTATGATAATTATTTTTCATTTATACCACAGAAAAAACCTCCCAGTTCCCCTGGTATTCACTGAAAACTGTGATCCCACCTCCGTATCCTAACTTAGCCGACATTCCCCGTGCTGTTCCCTGGGACTTATGTTTCCTGGTACCGATGTTCAAGGGGCATCAGCAGCAACTCCAGACACAGGAGACGCCAATGGGTTAGGACTGAGGTTAGTGTTAGGACTGGGGTTGGGAGCAAAGGCTTGATGTTAGAACAAGGAGAGCACAGGGACATCAAATGGGTACAGGTAGGGTTTGGATGTTGGAAGTCTGGAAGTACTATTGTTCCCTGGTACCACTATTCACCATAAGCTGGGAGGAGGAAATGCGAGACCTCTTCAAATACAAGGTGCCTTTTGGTATCACTGTTCCTCTGTCCATACCAGAGGGGAGACCACAGAGAACAGGGCGGCACGGCGGCGAAGGGATTGGTGATTGGTGGAGAGTTTGCATGTGTGCATAGGTTTCCTCCATGGGCTCCTGTTTTACCTCAAAACATGTGCAATAGGCCACGTTGAGTGTTAGCCAAACAGGTTTAAATGATCCCTCGGCTACAATGACTTGTTTACATGAGACTCTAATGCATGTAATGTAATGATTAGACTCCTGCTCTGCCCTAAAGAGGTTTGCTGTTGCTGCTTCAGATTTTACTTCTGACTGACCTATGTTTCTATAATTATATTAATATCTGTGTTGGTGTCTGCTGCCTTATTTGTTTGGATGAGTCACTCAAGCGACTGCAGGTGATCAATAAATGATGAAGAAAGCCACTCCAAGTGTACACAAAGTGAGTTTATTATCAATTGATTTCCAGATGTACCATTGAAAGATAGTTCTATAGCACTGAATAATCATTCACTTTAATTTGGAGTTATTTGTTCTTTGGTGAACAAAAGCAATGGCCATGCACACACATGAACTTAAATGGCAGTTCACCATACATAGATGAACTGCATGATTATGTAATGATTAAAAAAAAACACTTGTAAAGTACATTGTAAGGCTGTGCTGACAAGTTTCTCAAAGCATCTAATGATACATTTACTCCATGCTCAGTAATAAAACAAGTAATGTTCTATAAGACCACTGTAAACTCTGGAGTTTCTTGGCCTCTGTGCAGATCTCGTCTCTGTCCTCAAATGTGCTCAGAGCTGGTACTTAATCTGCTTACCCAGCCCCTCTCCCTACGGCAACTGTGAAACTTTGCTCAAACATCAGGTGAAGGATGAAGCACCTGCTTGAAACACTCCTCTGTTTGTGTTAAATATATCATTTTTATGACGCGCTGCGTCAATTAATAACACATTCATGAGGCGGTGCCTCAGTGGCGAACGCACTTGCACGCCCCTATATTCAAAACCCTCCAGATCCAGTCCTGAATTTCAGGCACCTTCATCTGGTCATCCAGGCTCATCCATTTCTAATGTGAGGAGGTGGTTACTTGATACACAGATAACTGTGATACAAAAATGTCACTCAAAGCTAAATTTTACATTTGAATTTTATACTTTATCCTTTATTTTATCCTCCAATTAACTGTGTACTTTCAATGGGCCGAATACGAGGCGGAAACAAACCAGTGAAGTAATTTTGTCATGCACGGAGATAGAGTTTGCAAATTTGTTTCATAATAATGTATGTTGGTTTTAGTGTTGTGTGTCATAAAACATGAAACTTTTCTCAGTGCTTCACCACCAGCACTAATTATTGTCAGATTATTGGAATTGCATGCACATTAATCACAGGGTGCATAATGAATATTGATTACACAGCCAACAAACATAACATAAAAGATCATTAATGTCCTATCAACCCACAGCCAATAATGTAAAAACCCTTCAATAAAAATGTACAAATTGGGCTCAGTTCGCGAGATCCGGGGTGGTAGGTTATTGTGATTAAATATAATGTGATCATTATATTTAATGATTGGTCTGCATGGCTAATTACCCATAAGGAATCCCTCTCTTAAGATGATGCACAAGAAACCCCCCAAACAGTCTGCAGAAGACAAGCTGGATTACTGGAACCATCTCCAGCTGAGGTGAACAAAGACAAGCGCCTCACTCCTGGTCTGGGGCTGAATGAGGGCTGCCAGCACTGGGGACCTACAGTTCAAGGAGAGAACCATGAATTCCACCATGTACTGATCCCCTTCCTTCAGAAACTGGGCCACAGGAGGAGCGTACTCCAACATGAAAACCCCAAACTTATCTCCATGACGACCAACAAGCTGAGGATAAAGGTAACTGACTAACCAAGCATGATCGAGGGAGATCTTAACCCTTAAACAGAGGTTGGAGGAGCACAAGGTCTCCACGTCCGTGACGTCACAGAAGAGGAGAAAGGTTCTTTGAAGCTCTGGTGAAATCCATGGCCAAGAGGGTTCAGAAAGTGCAGGACATATAATAGAGCCATTTGGAGTCAGATTTGAACATTTGAACATTTTCACTTGTGGTTCCACCAGTTTTTACACTAATGGCTGTGTGTTAAGATATTCTAATGGGATATTAAAATCACACCGTTATAAGCTGTACACTGACTACTTTATATTACAGCAAAAGTGTCAAATGTTAGTTCACCCCTTGGTCTTGATCGAAAATATTTATATTTATTTTCTACCAAGCCCTCATTAGTCAGCATTTTCTATACTTTAATCCTGTTTAAAACAAAAACAAGCGTAATAAAACAAATATAATCTGGCTAGCAGAGTATAGATCTGATTTGATTTAGCAGGGTATAGATAAAATCAACTAGTTGACGCTACACTGCATCAGCTTTCTTGATCCTTGCTTTTGTGTGTAAAATGACAACTCTTGCAATATCCTGCTGTTGTTGATGCCTTGTTGTCACATCCCCCTGATAAAGGACACATATTAACAATTGTTGTGTCACATGAGGAAATATTATACAATAATATATATATATATATATATATATATATATATATATGTGTGTGTGTGGTGTGGTCTGATTTTTATCAAAATCCTAAGAATGAATTGTAGCTTTATAATAATGGTACATGAGTTCATTTATGATTTTCATGAACTTATTCATGAATTAATGCATGATTTCATGAAACATCCATGAATAACTAAATCTTGACTTGATGTGATGATGAAATATTAAGATTTTCATGTACATTCATTACAGTTCCAAGTTTAATTGAGGGATGAAGTCATCCATGAACCAACATGTGATCATGTTTGTTCCTGAGAAGTCTATCATGAAGTCATGTATTCATGTGTTCATGAAAATCATGCATGAGCTCATGTATAAATATCTTGATTAACTTGTGTATTCATTTTTGTATTGATGACGCACGTTGTCCAGGCCCTGAGCCAACAAAACAGCCCCACGCCCTGATGCTCCTGCACCAGACTTTCACAAGTTAAGCAAGATATTTTGCAGAAAGACCAGAGACATTCACAACAGCGTGGAATAAGTGAGTGAACCCAACCCTTGTATGGAATAGCTGGCTGATCCTTCTTTACAAAACTGCTGCAGTTCAGTGAGATACATGTGGTGTACTCACTTATTCCAGACTCTCCTGTCAATGTTTACATGTTATGGCCAATGAAAATATGATAAATATAAATGTTTGGGTGGTATTTTTTAAGCACTGTGTGAGAAAGTCCAAACAGTGTACTCACTTTTACCTCCCACTGTATATATATATATATATAAAGTATTTTCTGATGTGGTGTTGCAGGAGTGTTACAGACATACATGTTGCTCACCTGCAACCACCAGGGCCAAGAGAATGAAAACCTGGCAAGCAAGTGTCACACTTCTCCCCTGTCACTCCTTCTTTGCAAACACAGCGTCCTGTCTGATCGCACTGCAGACTGACAGAGCCTGGAGGAAGTAGAGGCCAGGAAGATATAAATGAACAAAACAAAACCAAAAACCTACAATGTAATTCTTACTGTTTACATGCACTGAATATTATTTGGGGGTAAAAAAAAGGAAACTAAAGCTGAAACGTAATGACAGTGTGAATACCTGGCAGAAAGTGACACTGAATTCACATTTTTCCACAGATTTGCACCTAAAATTTTGATCAGCTGCAAAACAGACTTTTTCAGTTTATTTGTTGTTTTCAATAAAAGCTTTACTCAAAGCACTGTGTGTCTCACTCCCTTTTCATCTGGTTGCATATTGAAGTTCTACTTGGAACATTGTAAAGATTGAAGCGTGTGAAATGTGATTTTTTGTGTGCCATTTTTCAAGTGATCTTAAAATTTTGATCGGGACTGTATGATGAACTATAAATCACAGAAAAAGCCACTCTGTGGAGGTTTTGTGATGTGGGAATGGGTATAAATAAATTCTATGGTTCAGAAACAATTGTTTGCCGCATCAATCGTATAGAAGTAAACTGTTGAAAGATAATACATTTACCGTTGATATTGCAGCTGCATGGCAGGCAGCCATCCTCTGGAGACATCCTGTAGTGGTCCTCTTTGCAGCGCTCACAATGGGGTCCATCTGTATTATTTCTACAGTTAAGGCAGCGCCCCCCACTGCCTGTGCTGCGGTACTGCTCCATGTCAAACACACACTCGTCTGATCTTCCACTGCAGTTGCACTCTGCAAGGACGAGATAGAGGTGGAGGCACAAGACGAAAGCAAGAGGTCAAGTGCAGAGAAGAGCCACAGGGAGAGAAAGGACAAGGCACAAAAACAGGCATCAGACTAAAATAGATCCACATGGAGACATATGTGTGAGAGAGATTATGTGTTCAGGGATTGGATCATAATTTAGAGGCTCGTTGCTAATCTCATTTCACGCAGGCCTAATGAGGAGCCAATTGGCTGTCAGGGGGCACTTAGATAACAGTAATTCATGTTTATACAAGAGAAAATTACTCAGCTGATAACACACCATCACAGCTCTCACACCCTTCAAATAAAATCCCCCTTTAGCTTACCCGCTACACCCTGAGGGGGAACTGGGAAAATTATAGATTTTATTATGAACCTAGCTCTGTGTTGTTTCAGAATGAGATGAATATTGCTCAATGTTATTAAGTTGTCCCAGCAAAGTTGAGACTTCTCTTGAGACTGCTTCAGGACTTGTTTAAAGTTCTTGGTACAAAGTAAATTTTTGTATGAAACTAAATGTGATGGCTGTTTTGCTAACACAAAAACATTTAAAATTAAATTTTGTGGAAATAAAAGAAGGAAATGATCAGCCAATGGCTCGTGTCTCGCTTCCTTGGTTTCCGAAAACCTAGAGGCATCTGTTCTGACAGGAAGCGACACAATTCTCTCCAAATCAAACCTTTTACTGAAAAATGATCAAAACGAACTTTCCTTTGAAACGAATTTTGAAATTCTGCTCAGTTTCCCTTTCTTTTTTAATCTGAAATAATTCCAAGGGCCCCCTGGTTGGGAACCACTGCTGTAAACAACAGGACAGTCCAGCTCGTGACAGGAATGCTTTTTCTAATATGCAAAGCCTTTTCACAGGAATGTTGTCTACTGTTGTATTTCGTGTGTTCTTTAATTCACATTGTCCTGTAAATATGTGAAATGACCTCTCATTCCTTAGAGCATTTATTACAGTAAGGCACTTGTATCAGCCGTGTGGAGAAAGTTATATAATACATTTAGTTTCATATTAGATTCTCTGCACTGCTGTGAACCGATCCTGCTCCTGTGAATCACATAAAGTGAATCTGAACATTTAAAAGAAGCCCAAAAATAAAGCATGACAGCTACAGTTTTACCCCAGCTGCATTATCAATGGTGCTGTCCAGAAGATGTTCAACGAGCAGAGAGAAATGTGGAATTTGTGTTAAAATGTTATTCTTTATTTGTCTAATCAGTGTAGATACAGAGAGATTGACAGATGAAGGATAGAGTTAGATTAATTAAGTTGTATTGCAGTTAATACGAGGAGAAAAAGAAAATGATTAGGGCCTGTAAATCGATGGTGACTAAGAAATGGTTGAAGAGCAGCCACAGGCACAAGAATGTCTAACAAAGCAGGACAGCTGGATCAGATGTTACTTACCATTGTGGTATTTCGTTTGTCATTGTCGGTCCTTGAAAAACATTGTCACCTGTGGTAATACCTGTGTAATACGAGTCAGCATGTACAGTGTGTGTGGTTTGACACAGCTGTGTTATAGGAAGCAGCTATTCTGTTTGTATTATTACATCTCACTGCTCATTTCAAGCCTCAGTGTGTAAGTGATTTATTATTGTGTTGCCCATCTTTTATGTTTATTTTGCCCTTGGCCCACGATTTGCTTGAAATAATTCTGACAATTTCAGATTCTGAATGAGTGCAGTCCATTGTATTGCTCAAGAGTCTCAATAAATTTTGTAGACACATTTCCATATTATTACCACCAAAAAATGCTCAAAATGTTTCCTGATAATTTATAAATTATACTGGGTCAGGGTTGAGTTTTGATTCATTATGATAATGAATTGGGTTTGCGCTGTTTCTACATCGCAGCTATTGCTGTCCTATTCCCATGCAACCGCTGTGCTTTAATGTAAAGTGATACTGAAATCTATAGTTCAGAAAAGAGCAAGCCATATAATTTGACATTAATAGATAATTGTAAAAGATTACTGGAAAGGCGAGCAGAAATCTTGTTTCGATGTGAAGACTAACCGTAGACATCTTGTTAGTGTTTTATTGTTTGCCTCTGTGTTTTTTAAGCCTCAAAAAGGTCAGACGTCTGATTTCTGGTAGAATGCAGTTGCTTAAAGACACTTGACATTTTGGCCACAGCGGCTTGAAATACTGGCTTTATTTATCCGTGTACGAGTCAATGATGGGTTATTTAGTTTTAAAAAAATAGAGTAAATCGAATCACTATAGAAATACCAAATGTATTTCCATGTTACGTGAGACATGAAAACGTAACGTGATTAGCTGACTGCGGCACCTGCCTCTGTAATAGAGGGCATGACCTACCACGCTATATCACTTATAGTAATAGTACTATTAAAAAGATTCCTTAGAGTGGTTCTCAGACCATTCTCTGCCTTCTTTAACAAATACACTCCAGGGCTCAGGGGCAGCAAGTGTGTTATTAGGCGCCCGAAGATGCCACCAAAGGAATGTGACACGAGTGAAAGGGAACGCTCGGATCTAATTATTTCAAAATAACTTCAAACGGAGATGAAAGTGTTTGTGATTGAGAGGTGGTGCAGGTATCATTGTTGAGCCCTCTGGCTGTTGTGGGTCCAGAGATAAAATGTTAATCAGGAAGCATTTCAGTGTGATACAGATTCTACCTCTCCCTTAAAAAACTGACATCACAGTATTGAAATATTGCAGCCATTTTCGTGGGGCTCCATCATAAAGTGCACAAATATACGCAAACTTCAACATGGTGGTCATCAATGAGGTCTTTGAACAATCTGTGAAACTTGGCGCTTTTTGCTTAGACATAATGTGCAGGGCATCAGGCGTCCTGTTTGAAGGCAATCAGGCTGTGTCAGTTGAATTTCACGCAGCCCGGGGGATTTCTCAGTGCTGATGTGTGACAGTGTCCCAAAGGCAGAACTCACTCAAACACTGGTTGGCCGAGTCCCCCGTGGCCCGAGCCCAGGGCCGGTCTTGGTAGAAGGGGTGACATCTCTGGCAGTCTTCCCCGACTGTGTGATGCTGGCAAGCACAAACCAAGGTTCCACTCTGCCCCTCCACACACTCGCTGCCATGGCCATTACACTTGCATCTGAGGGGCAACACAGACACAGACAGTTGCCAGTAAGTGTAATGAAGAACTGGGATTTGTCATGTTTCCCCAAGGCTTGGTCTTATTTTCTACATGTATGTACATTTTGTAGTTTATTTAATGTCATTTATTTTCCTTGTATTGGAAGTGACTACACTGAGGTGCAGCGAGAACTACTGAGATTCATGAGACTTTTTCAGTGGGTTGCAGTCTTTAGCACTGGTGTGTACCCTGACACTTAATGTAAAATGACTAGTGGTCCAGCAGGATTGCGCGACTTGGTGAGGTGTGAAGTATTTGCTGAGGACCCTACGCTACAACATGTTGTCATGGGCAGTTTCTCCCTCAGGTGTTGTGACAAGGGCTGCTGGTAATTTGTGTAGCTGCTGTGCTGATCTTAAGTGTTTATGACAGGTGTCAGATCAAGTTTATATTCCTCCTGAAGGCTTCATCTCGACTAGTTAATCGTGAACTTATTTTGCAGTGCTAAAGTGCAGCCTGGTCCTCGGCGCCATGTCCTATCTCATTACTGTGAGTAATAAAGCCCAAGAACTCCAAAGAGGATGCAACGTCGTCTCACAATTTTGCATCTGTGAACTGCTGCCAGGCATATGCTGATGTTCAGGTGCTTGGTAACGGAAATTATTTGATGCAACCTGGTGAGCAGGATTTAAGGATTTGTAGAATCCTTGAAGTCAAAATAAATTGAATCTAATCTCAAGGATAGGGGATTTGTTCATATACATCATATGGCACTTAGGGGGCACAGCCATTTCTAGACTTTGGTCATAATGTTACGGAGCTGCAAGTCATTTGATAATCGTCATGATGCCACTTCAGTTCATGGGGGAAGGCTTTAGAAGTATAGACGTTACAATTTATTTCAGGCTTAGACTCGGAGCAGGATTTGTTGAATCCTTGAAGTCAAACTAAATTGAATCTAGTGTCTAAAAGGCCTTCTCTTCATTCTCTCTTACTCCCCTCTGTCTTTAATTTTGACTCCTATGTCAATCTTTGCATGTAACACTCTGGAAATGCTTGTTTATAAAATGTGATGTACAAATAAAGTGGATTGGACTGGATGGGCTCTGCGTGCCCAGGGTGTGCAACACCTCCAGTCTAGTAGATATTGTAGATATTTGCAAATGAATCTCTTGGTGCTTCCCTTTAGTGCGGGTGGTTGAGGGCTTCACAGCGCACCCTTCGGTGCTGTGCTTGATTGATAGAGGTCTGAGGCTTGGAGTAGCCAGTACCAGGTGTATATCTAAGCTAACATTTCTCTAATTCAAGGGTTCTGATGATGCCTCGCTCAGCCCGGTCTCCTGCTGCCTTGGTCATACTGCCGTTAGTATTTTGGATTGGAGATCTGGAGATTGGACTGAGAACAACTTGTGTATGGACCGTCAGAACTACTACTGAAATTTAAATACATTTCTGAAATGAAGTAAATGAACATAATAAATCAAATTTTGGAACATCCTTTATCTTTGCAATGAACAGATTTGTGTGCCTTTTATTTAGAAGTCCAGCGCCTTCTCTTTGGTGGCATTGTTCATTTTAGTTCAGAAGAGTTTCATTTAAATCATGTAACATGTAGCATTAGACAGAGCATCCATTGCATTCAGAGTTTCGATTGCTTCCGTCTGGGCGTCGGTTTTTGATGCCAATGAGCCACACAAACCGTTTTAAGAAAAGCTTTGTTCCCGCTGCCCTTTCCTATATGAACAAGACGGGATCAAATTGCCCCTGACACGGCTTTTTTATCTTTGTTGCTGTCAAGTGGCTTAAACTTCAGTTGTTTCTGTACCAAAGGCACATCCTGTTAGTATCTGGAGCACTTACAAGTTTTATATTTAAATATGTGTGATGTTTTATGTATGTATAATGTGTTTTAATGTGTCGACTAGTTCTCAGAATTGCAAGACAAATTTACCCACGGGTACAAATAAATTAACCTAACCTAACCTAACCTAACCTAACCTAGACCTTCACCACTTGCCTTGCCACACAGGATTTTATCATTAAATTGATGAATCTATCATTAAGAGAAAACCAATGTAGTGGGACAGGGTATAGCGTCTTTGTGTTGTTGCCGTAGTTGTGGTGGGCGGGGTTAATGTCAAGCTTCTGCACATTTGTCGTAAAAAGCACAGCCAGGTAACTCTGCAGCGACCTGTGTCTGGTTGGAGGGAAAAGGTTGTTCTACACTGCGTTCCAAATTATTATGCAAATTGTATTTTTGTGTCAAAAAGGTAAAAAAACTAAAAAATTATAATGAAACTTGTGGATGGTATCGTGTCTCGGGGCTCTATGAATCACTGACATAAATCTTAGAGACCTGGGATAATTAGTTGTCAGGTTAAGCCCAGTTAAGGGAAAGACTACTGAAAAAGGATGTTCCACTTTATTAAGCAGATCATCATTTTCAAGAAAGAAAAAGGGTCAATATGGGAAAGAAAAAGGGTCTCTCTGCTGATGAAAAGCGTGAAATAGTTGAATGCCTTGGTCTAGGTATGAAAACCTTCGATATTTCATGAAAGAAGAAGCGTAATCATCATACTGATAAGAGATTTGTGGATGATTCAGAGCACACTCCGGTTTGTGCAGATAAAGGCACAATATGGACGGTTTCTGCCAGACAAACACATCAGATTAAAAGAACAGATGCTACAAAGCAGCATACAGGTATTTGAAGTTGCTGGTGCCTCTGGAGTCTCCCGAACATCAAGGTGTAGGACCCTCCAGAGGCTGCAGTTGTGCATAATCCTTCTATCCGGGCCTCCCCTAAACGGTTAATTGAATGGTGATGAACAGAAATGGCTGCAGTGGCTCAGAAATACATGAAGACTCATTTTAAAACAGTCTTGTTCACTGATGAGGCCGTGTAGCCCTGGATGGTCAAATCAATGGAGTAGTGGATAGTTGGTGAATGGTCGCATATGTCCCAACAAGGCTGTGACGTCAGTAAGGAGGGGGCGGAGTCATGTTTTGGGCCAGAATCATGGTGAGAGAGCTGGTCGGCCCCTTTGGGCTCCCTGAAGGTGTGAAAATTACCTTTGAAAAATATGTGGAGTTTCTGACTGACCACTGTCTTCTATGCTACAAAAAGAAGAGCCATGCTTTCCCTAACAAGATCCTCTTCATGCATGACAACGCACCATGTCCTGCTGTAAAGAAAACCTCTGCATCACTGGCTGCTATGGGCATAAAAGGAGAGAAACTCATGATGTGGACCCCATCCTGCCCTGATCTCAACCCTATTGAGAACCTTTGGAGCCTCAACAAAAACTATGAGGGTGGGAGGCACAAGTTTAATGCATTTAAGAATTTTGAAGCTGCTATCACACAAGGGCTCCTATGGTAAAATATAACTCGACCTGTTAATATTTTTTTGATTGAAATACGTAGATTTTGATTATAGTAAATATGACCTCCTAATGCTGCAAATTCAACAAATGACCATTTTCCGTTAATTACAAGCTTTAAAATGTATTGAAACGATGAGTTGCATAATAATTTGGAACAGTGGATTTTGAGGTTTTTGCTATATTTATTTTTGAAAAAAATACTGTTATCACTGGGAGATTTTTTCAACCACATTTAATTGATCCTCTACCAGTTAAAGACTTGAAAATTATGCTGACTCTCATTTGAGTTGACAATTTAGAAAATCTTAAAAAAATGTCATTTGCATAATAATTTGGAACGCAGGCCAGGTGTCTGTCCAGCCCACATACATCCCACTTAGGGCTGCACGATTTTAGTTGCAATTTTTCAAAACAAATATTGCAATTGTAATTGGATTTGGAACTTTTATATTTGATCCATTCAGATGCATAAACTGCTAAAATGATAAGTGCTGGAAATCATATTACTTTTGGACTGTCAAACAACATATTCATGCTCAAATTGCCACATTTTCCAAATATTTTTTATGTGGACAGCGCCCTCTTCTGAAGGCGTGTCCCCGACATTGAGAGTAGCTCTGGGGGACAGCCACGTGACTAAAATAAGTCTGGGATGGAATCACAGAGCGTGTATTTAAACACTCTAGAATCTGCTTTATGGAAACTCAGACACACTCTTATCTGCTGAGACTGAACCTGAGATCAGAGGCTCCACAGTTGTGATCAGTGACATCCATCACTTAAAAGAGAAACAAACCTCAAACTCTTGAGCTTAGGTTTTTGCAGTGGTCAAAAAAATAAAAAATAAACCATGCAGCCCTAGTTCTGTGTATTTGTAACGGAAGCAAGGTTTAAAATGGGTTCCTAATCAAAATTGAGGGGACCCCCACCCGGTTACTAACCTGGCTAACACCAGGCTGCTGTGTGCGCTCGAATTATTTCGAACTGCACAACAGCCTGGGGACCATGGCCAAATCTCCGGTGGATTTGGGAACCAATCACAGAGCGAGGAGGGACGGCAAGACGATGACGCGCTATTCGATATATGGAAGCTTGTAGTTTATTTACGGATAATTTAAAAAAAAGTTTATTTACGGATCCAACATGACAGCAGCAGACACGATGGTATTTTTTGATCAAGCTTTAGACCTTGTTCTAAATAATTTAGCTCAAAAGTTTACAGCGGGTACGTCATACGTCATCTCATACGATGATATGATTGGCTGGGGCTACGTGCAGACGCATTTTTTTCGTATCGCCCAATAAACGACTATGGACGATCGTAAACCACACCTCTCCTACGAGAAAATGAATTGGTGGTCCCCAGACTAAATATCACTTGTGATTTTAGTCTGGTGTTAGCCAGGCTACCCGGTTACACCAATCCCACAGAAACACACATGTAAAGACAATGTATAGCTTCAAACATGTTTCCTACCTTCCTCCAACAGAAAAATCTGAGATGGCGTAGAAGTACGAACGCAAGACTTTGGAATCCTTGAAGAACTCATCTCCAAAGGTGTTAAGCCTGTCCAGTGAGATAAGCAGGTCAGTGGCAGTCACCCATTCCTGCAAGAGAAATGGAGACCAGAGGGTGAGAAATTGTTTAACTCTTAAAAGTATCTGGGGTACTTTGAAATGGACAATGACCATGTACTTCTTCTGGATGCTGACAAAGTATTCAACAGAATTAGATTCAGGGTTGTTTCTTTCAGGATTTATCTTCTGTAGGTGTTACATTGGTTAAACCCTTGCATTCACAAAATATAGTGATAGAAATGACTTGAGTCTCTTTATATATCAGACATGTATGTTTTGGGTCCACAATGTTACAGACCGAAGTCTTTAGGTAAACATGACCATTTTGTCTTATCTTCAGTGACAGTGATACACCCTATTTCACAAGGACAGCGGTGTTCCTGCACAGGAATATTTATTTTGAAGACAATGCTTTTATGTGACATGTTTTGTGCACTTCACTGTAAAAAATAATAATTAAAAAAAAACAAAGCTGTAATACATATAATCACATCTCACATTCTCTGCTGGGGACATTGAGCTACATCTCCCATGCTTAGCTTAGCAAAAAGTCTACAAAGTAGATCGGTAACGTTAAATTCTGAAAGCAGCTTTGTCAGACTGAGGACCGCTCAGAACACAGGTACGTTTGGCAGAGGCGTAGCTTGCCATTAGGCAAGGCAGGCAGCTGCCTGGGGCCCCCAATCCAGCAGGGGCCCCCAGAGGACCAACAGATTTGACAGAAACGACCAAGAGAATACAGTCACTGTAGCAGCAGTGTATATACTCCCTGAAAATGCTAACACCACTCTTGCTCAATGCTAAGCAGCTAGCTTTATCAATGACAGTGGAAACACTCTAATAAAACAACCCAGCGCCTCAAAGCAGTCTCATGACAATGCTTCTCCTGTGTGTTGAGAGAGCTGCAGAGTTGTCCCAGTGGAATATGTCGCTAAACAAGTCCGCTCCATGCGGACCTTGTTTATGAGTAGCAGCCACAGTTTGGTGAATCCAGGTCAGGTGACTCTGGCCTGTCAATCACAGACACACAGACCCGCCCCAACACCTCCTTTTCTTGCTTTTTTTGAATCTCAAGCTCAGGAATAAGGCTATGGAAGGGATGGGGGTGGGGATGTTGTTCTTTAAGGCCGCCCTCACACTTTCATATCCATCCAAACCCTACGGCAGGGTTGCTCTGTGCACTCACACACACGGATACAAGCAGCTGATATGAGCGGCTGCATTTGTTACTCAAAAAATGTGAGCAAAGGCTGTATTTATAACATGAGTAAGTGCCACTGCAGCGTTTACCTCCTGATAAAGGTGGTCGTTGTAATAAGCCTCGTGTTTCCTTTTTGCATTGCTGCACCTCGTGACCAGCACAGTCCAAAACAGAAGGAGCGTGATTCACAAACATGGCGCATGGCAAACTTTCATCAACTCAGCCCCTCCAAGAATCCTGCAACTGTAGTGCAAATGTTCCTTGAAACTACTGCATAACTCTGCAACTTCTCCGCAGCCAATGTGACATTATGGTAAGTTTGTGCATTCGTGTCAAATACCGAGGGCTGCTTCCTTTCACTCCCCGCCCGCCTCACACTCACCTCGGATCTGACCCAGCTTCTTTCAGCTTTACTATCGCATCATGTCATTAAGCTTTTGCGGGACAAACTACAAACAGCTACTTGGCCACATGGCGAGAGAATTATCAGAGTTTATTTGTTGCTGTCTCGTGGTACTGCCCCCCGTACTTGTGTAATATTTGTGTGTAAGAAATTCTTATTTGGGTCACTGCTATGGTGGGTCCTGACAACATCCCACCTGAGAACCACTGGTCTAAAACATTACAATCCATGAAGAGAACAAATGTCAAAGTGTACACTAAATTAAAGTCATGCTTCCACTTTCCTCATTTGAATGGACTGCTAAGGTAAGTATAAGTATAAGCATAACCTGGACAAGAAAGTGAACACAAAGGAGGAAACAAGGGGTGCTCTGGGGGAGCGGATGATAAAAGTGAGGGCAGGTAGAAGCCAGGAGAAATGACACAAGTTTAAAACAAATACTGTGGGAGAAATGTGTGTGTGCTCTGAATCAGGCCTGAAAAGAAGTCTGTACATTTTGAAGCCTCTCCCTAGAGCCAACTTTGATGTGGGAAAAGCGATGAGAAAAAGGGAGATGGCAGCAGGCGGCTTCAGATTCAGAAATGTGCCAAGAGTTAATTCACAGCTTTTTCCTAAATAGGCCTTTTTGGGAACGAGTGGGCAAATGATTAGCTTTTTTTTTTCCTCACATGGGTAAAAATAACAGGTTTGACATTGAAACATCGTTAGTGTCCTTTTATTTAGCAAGAGGTTTCTCCCTGTCTCTGTTAATACCACATCAGACTTGAGCAGAGATTCTGGAGTGAGAGACCACCTACTGGGTCCCAGACTGGCAAGAGGTCAGAGCTTCTTGGGGGAACATCTGGTCTTAATATCCAGCACATGTTTCTGTTCCTGTGCATTCCTCTTTTCTACATACCAGTGCAGAATGGTATGTTGTTGTAACTAATGTTGTAGTCTCAAAATTAAACAGGTTTAAATGAAGTCTCCTCAGTCCTTTTCACAAAATCTGGACTACTTTGACCACAAGCCACCCACTACTTCCGGCTTGATCTCACCTCAAATTACCAGCCTGCATCCCATTTTATTTTAGTATTTTCTTCAGTGCTCTGAGCTACAGTGTGTTCTATGGCGATTCCAGACACTTCCCATTGAGGGCTATAGATAGATTTGTTATTTGGTCGTAAGCGTGAACACATTGTTACAAAATTGAGTGCAGTTGTCCGCCATGCTATTGTTACGGTACTTTCTTATCGACTTTGGCCTGGCTTGACACAGCTCCGTCGGCTAATGGGGTTTGGACGGTGGCGGATGACCTCGAGGCACTGCAGTGGCCGGAGAAAACTGATGTTGATGCTTCACTTTGTCTTACAACACCTGGACAAGGCGCAGGGCCACCAGAAGTGTCTTACATGCCAAAGAAAACTGCAAAGTCACTATTATGATAGAGGTTTCCTGTGTGTCCTATTTGTAGATTTATGAACAAGAAAACATCCAAATTAGATAGAAAAACAAAAAGAGATGAATTAGTTCACATTAAAGGAACATTTGACCGACTTAGTAGTATAAATGGCTTAAGATTTATGCAGATTTTGAGCACGTTGGTAAAATGAGAGAAAATAACTTTTACACTTAAAATAAGAGACGTAGTAAGATGGCCTAGTTAGATAAGATAAGATATAACTTTATTTATCTCACAATGGAGAAACTCAGCTCTTGGGGGCGCAAATAGTCTTGAAAATGTGCATTAAAAGAAGAACAGGAGACTTGCAGACCTGGAGTCTTGGTTTGGACATGTTTTGGTCTTTAGTCTTTACTACTTTTAATAATTTAATGGTTTAGTTTTCATTTTCACAGTAAACAAACAAATCAAAATTAGTTGTGGTTCTTAATGAATACGAATTTTAGTGTTTCCAGGGCGAGATACGGCTCTTTGAATCTAAAGTTTGCAGACTCCTGGTCAAGATCATATACAAACACTGTTTCACGTTTCTTTGAACATCTGTAACTTTGCGATGTTTGTGTTGCATTACATTAAGTTAAGTAAGATGTTGAATAGACAGTTTTTTATTGTATGTAATGGTACTTTTTCATTTATCATTAAGTACAAGAGTACAGTAGTCATTAGTTTTGCTTGGATAGCCAAACCTAATTGTGTTTGAATGAGCAGACACAGTTCCAAATATTACTTTCTTTACTGAGGCAGATTCTTAAGGTTAATTAGCAGTCAGCCCCATTACTTATTATTTGTGCAAAGCACTGCAAAAGCTTAATTAACTTTGATTCCCACTCATGGAATTTGGATGCACAATGCTGCAGTGATGCTGACTATGGTGGAGGATCGGGTGATGAAAATGGCAATGAGCCCATATAAAGCAATCGCAAATGCATGATTTAGTAGCCACACATATACACTGTACAGGTGGACATGACTTTGTATTGCAGCTCCTGCCCTTCAGTCACTGAAATGATCTTGTGTCAATCCTATTACCCCTTTCCCACATTCTCTCATTCATTCCTCCTCCTGCTGCAAGTATTTTCTTCAACACCAAAACGTCTGGCTACAGGCAAAGAGTGCGGTGTCCCTCATTCCAAAGTTAATAACTTTTTAATTTAATTGCATAAGTTCACTGTGCCCTCAATATGCATTTCCCCTCTAACTCATTGTCATTCTACAGTGGTGCTCCAATTGGCCACACAGCCTTAAAGAGAATCAGACAGAGTGACAGGGAGAGAGCGGACAAACTGGTCACTGGAGACTATTTTAATGGATGACCAAACACATTCACTTTGAATTCATGGTGGTGCGCATCTTTAGTTTAATTATTATTATTAAAAAAAGCTGCATCAGATGAAGGTTCCCCATCCAGGCAACAGGAAGACCCATTTCAATTAATTTTAAATAATGCCTTAGGCATTATTTTTCTTTTCATTAGATGGAACTATGACATAATGAAGTGAAGAGGGGGTAGAGACAGTAATTATCAAGGCCACCTTGTAGTTTATGAAAGAATGCGGTTTAAATCTCATCTCATTCTCTGAAATGTTGCCCCAGAGTTTACAAAACTACAAGTGACCTGCACTACATTAAAATGGTATGAAATACTATAGTATTAGGCACAGACATTGGTGATGCTCAGTGTAATGTATGTGACTAATTCACTAAATCAGATCATGCATTTTCACAGTACAAGTATAAGATAACATTATAAATAATCGCAAGGCACAGGAATGATACTCATCAAGAAAAACTTTAACCTAACTTGGAGTCCTAGATAGCTTGTGGTGCTGCGTGGTTCCTAGAGAGCCTGCAAATGAAGTGAGAAAGCATATTATAAATTCCATATAAATATGGAAGTGGAATCATATCTTCAGGGGATGTGCCAAGCAGGGAGATTTTGTTCAAACATTAGCTCATATGGTGAGAAGCCTGCGAATAGCATTGTGTGCAAACAGGACGTCAAGCAAAAATTGTGGACATTTTCTTTTACTCTCAGTGGAAGAGTACGTCTGTCCGTCTGCCGTCTTCCTGTCTGTCAGTCCGGTTGGTCAGGTCAGTCGATCATTATAAAGAGCTTACATAGGTGCATCACAAAGCAGATTAAAACATAAAAAACAAACTAAATAAACATTCTTGCCTGTGGCGATTGGAGAAAGCTGTGAGGCTGTATTAAAGTTTTGGGTGATATTTGTCAAAATGGAGGATGTTTAAATCTAAGTTTGTGAGTTTTTGGAATATGAAAAGTAATTTTTCTTGGACTGTGACAGTTATGTTACAAAATAAACGCTTGACCCTCTAGGACAGATCACATGTCAACGACTCAGACTGTCACACATAAAGAAAGAGGTTTAACACAAAGCGCTCATACACCTCTTTTGTTTTTGCATAAAAGAGGCTAATGGTGATTTTCTTCCAGCATCCATCTGTGCTATCTGGCCTAAAATGAATGATACAAAGCAGTGGGATGTCTCTGAGGATGACCTGGATAGAGTACTGGAAGCAGCTCAAGCTGGAACATGAGAAAAGATGGATGAAACATTGACAGAAATCACTGACAACTTTGGTTTGGAGGAAGTAGGAAGGATGAAGGAAAGACTGAACCAGAAATAGAGGAAAGAAATTAAAACCCTAACAAGTAAGTTTAAGAGGGCGAGTGTGGAGGAACAGCTGACAACTACCCTCAGGCAGGGCTTTAAGTGGCCCAAAAGAGGTGCCCGTATTCCATATTTTTGCCGAAACCTTAACCCTTTTATTGCATCTACGAGGGCAAACGGGGCACAAGCCTGAGCTGAATCCCAATCACTCCCACCAGCTAAAAACCAGCTCCATCACTGTGTGGTTCTTCTACACAGGGACTATAGAGAGCATCCTGACCAGCTCCATCACTGTGTGGTTCTTCTACACAGGGACTATAGAGAGCATCCTCACCAGCTCCATCACTGTGTGGTTCTTCTACAGAGGGACTATAGAGAGCATCCTGACCAGCTCCATCACTGTGTGGTTCTTCTACAGAGGGACTATAGAGAGCATCCTGACCGGCTCCATCACTGTGTGGTTCTTCTACAGAGGGACTATAGAGAGCATCCTGACCAGTGCCATCACTGTGTGGTTCTTCTACACAGGGACTATAGAGAGCATCCTGACAAGCTCCATCACTGTGTGGTTCTTCTACACAGGGACTATAGAGAGCATCCTGACCGGCTCCATCACTGTGTGGTTCTTCTACACAGGGACTATAGAGAGCATCCTGACCAGCTCCATCACTGTGTGGTTCTTCTACAGAGGGACTACAGAGAGCATCCTGACCGGCTCCATCACTGTGTGGCACATGAACTAGCCTCCAGCGCATCGTGAGAACAACGGAGAAGATCTGCGGTGCCCATCTATTAAGGAGATGTACTCTACCCGTCTCACCCACAAAGCCGTCAGAATCACCAGGGACCCTTCGCACCCATCACACAGTCTCTTCAGGTAATGCCCTCAGGGAGGAGACTGCGGAATCTACGGGCCAGTTCCAGTCGACTGAGGAACTGTTTCATACACAAGGCCATCGGGAAGCTGAACTCCCTCTCTCAAACCATCTTTTCTCTCAAGCTTTTGTCCTTACTGTCATCATCATTAGAGTCATCTGCCTGATGAAGGCCATAGCGGTAAACCGTTGACTTGTTATCAAATATTTATTTGCTAGTTTTGACAGTGTGCAGGATTTTTCCTGATCAATCTTACTGTGTCCAAAGTATAGTCAGTGACTTTCAGCTGGAGATGCACAGCTGACCCTGGACCTCTGCTGCTTTCCTATTAACCCATTTTCATTATTTTACTTCATAAGCTATATTTCATTCGTCTTTGGTATATGGCTCTCTGTCTTGAATGGAAAATAAAACAAAGTTTAATTTATTTTAGAGGTTCAACACAAAGCGCTCATACACCTCTTTTGTTTTTGCACAAAAGAGGCTAATGGTGGTTTTCTTCCAGCATCCATCTGTGCTATCAGGCTTTAAATAGAGGAATGTGGGATGGGGGATTCAGTGAAAGAAATGGTGCAATTGAGCTGCTTTTTATTCTAATGGGAGAAGATCACTGTCAATTATGGCTCTTTTCATCTTGTGTTAGAGTCGGAGGGTGATGGGGGCTAGGGGTGTAAACAAAAGAGTGTTAGGCAGCCGTTGTGAGATTTGCCACCCAATATATTATTGACTCTTATCGATCCCCGATGTGTAATCATCAAATAATCATTTGCCCACACAACACAAACAGTTAAAGGGAGCACATCAACTAATTTCTAAGGATGAGTTAATAAGCATGTTCTACTTTCCTCTACACCTTTTCTCGTTGTGTCCCCGCATTTCAGACACTGAATTTTCATGTAATATTTTTAAATCCTGCACACAGACAGACCAGACCTGCTAGACGTGGTTCCCAACCTTTTTTTTTTGTCTTGTGTACCCCTCGATTTAATAGTGTGTTCAAAATGAATCTAAATTTCTCTCAAATCAAACCTTTTACTGAAGAACATAATTGCAAGTAACTTTCTTTTGAAATTTATATAGATTTTCCCAGTTTCACTTTTTTTTAAATGAAATCATTCCAAGTAGCCCCGTCTAATCTGCAACTACAGGAAACGTCTGGATGAAGTTATTGCAGCCAAAGGAGGGTCAACCAGCTATTGAATTTAAGGTTGTACTCACTTATTCCATGCTGTCTTGTGAATGTTTACATGCTATGGCCAATAAAAATATGATTGTTATTATATATTAATATTTAATTGTTTGGGTGGTATTGCTTTAAACACACACTGTTTACTCATTCTTGTGATTTTGATAATGATCAGATCACATTTTATGACCAAATTAGGCAGAAACGTGAGAAATTCCAAAGGCTTCACATACTTTTTCCTCCCACTGTACATGAATCCAACTCACTGACAATTGTTTGATCAGACAGTTTGATTAAAGGTTAAAGAGTAAAAAATAATTGCTGTTAAATGTTTTCTAAATGATTGTGTGAAGGATTGTACACAGAATCCTTGTACGCATTATACATCCACAATTGTCCAGTAAAGGAACCCTCCACCCATTTAGTAGGTAATTTAGCAGATACATAATTGTAATAAGGAGCACAGGTTGTGTCTCACAAAGTTGAAATAATATACAGCATGTAGAATTTATAGTGGCATTGAAATAGCATAGTGGTGAGCTAAAAAATAAACTTGATACAATCTGAACTTGAAAACCTCCTCTTTGATACCCTTTTTTGTATAACGTAGCCCAGTTTCGGAAAGAACAGTTAGTTCGTGTCAAGACTAGTATTTTATCCTCAATATTTTCCATTGCCTTTGTCTTGTGCAATAAAGTATGTGTCTTTTGAACTCACTTTTCCTGAGCAGAACTTCCGAGTACCATCTAAAATTTGATTCCTTATGTGTGAAATGCAGCAATACTTAGATAATGATAATAACAAGAGATAAGTAGCTTTTAAAATAATACATTTCCTGAAACTTTATACTTTCTTTTTGTGTCCTTTGGGACCTTGCATTGAAAAGATGAATGTGATTTTTTTCATTCTGCGTATCTCCCATATGCTTTTGTGACAGGGCAGCTGTCGGAGTCCCCATCTTTCTAAATGCAGTCACAGGCACTGACTGCGCAGTGGGAGGTTTGCTAGAGACATCCCACATCCAATGTCATGGTTGATATTAGGAGAGGTTTTTAAGAAGGGTTAGCCTCTGCCATGTGTGTGTGCTCTGGTGTACTGGGGAAGGTGGTGAGGTATGTGCAGTACAGATGGAGTCAGCTGTTTCCGCTTTAAAATCACACCCTTTAGGACAATAAAATGCCACATCAAGCTCAGTCTTACAGCGGAATTAAACCACTAGCTATTGTATTCAAACATGAAAGATCTCAGATGTTTTCCCCCCATAGGCACATCTGTATAAATTATATTGGGATAATTTGTTTGTTTTTACTGAACATTAGTGGTGTTGTTGAGTAAGAGGGATTTGTGGCTCATCAGGTTCCTGAGATTCTAGGACAATAGTGCCAAAAAGAACGGCTTCTTTATTCTTCGTCTCTAAGATTATGGCTTAAGTTACAGCAAAAAGCCTAAAGGTAATCATCTGTGCGCTTTATAAACAAAACACAAAAATGAATCATTAAATCCTATGTGCCTTGTAGTGCAACTTGACGAGGATTGACAAAAACCCACTATCAAGACAAACAGTTTTTCTTCATATTTTGGTTCCTCATACATAGACTCAGGTGCATCTCAGTTCAGGACTGCAGTTTCAGTGGCCTGCTTCCAAAATACACCCTTCCCCTTCTTATTTAACGATGTGGAGGTGGACACGTCTTTATACAGAAATATGCATGGCTGGATATTTTCATGCGGTGCTTTACAGAGAAAGGTAAAATATATTTATTTTTGACATCAGCAATACGATATAATTACGGTTAAAAAAAAAGTTTTTTAATAAGCCTGCTCAAAAAATAATTGGTCTGTCTTTAGTATAAATACGTTTCTAGTTGTTTATTTGTTTATTTTTTTTATACTAGCCATTAGCTCCTACCTCAAAAACAAAGACGTTTCCTGCGGTCAAGTGAGGTTTTCTTGAACTATTTGCTGATTTGTGCGAGACATCGTTAAACCTTAATGGGGAAAAAGCGAGAGAGGAAGTTGTTGTTATGGTGGCCATTTTGAATATCAAAGTAGAATTATGCAGTACTACAACATGTAACAATATCCCTACTCAGGATGAAAATGAAAGACAGCTGATCGACAGTGGCATTTTTATGTACTCGTAGTCATTGCTCAAGAAGAATGTGAAGAAACCAGTGAGTCACTGTTTAAGATGCTAGCATGTTACCGGTTAGCATTTAGCTACAACATGTGACAGAGGTCAGAGCTGTTACTGTAGTATTTCCTCAGTGTTCATAGATGTGAGACACACATGTGTTTATCATGTTGAAGCCATTGACAGTTGATTCAATCAACAATTGCTAACCGGTAGCATGCTAACATCTTGAGCAGCTTAAACACTGACTCAGACAGAGAAGTGTTTTCTGTTTCCTCTTTGATGTGTTAATTTAGTCTTCAGAATGAAGCAGGTCTTTAGTAAACCCTGCTGTAGCTCGACAGATGGAGCTGCTACGTCTGTGCCACATCTGTTGGTTTCATCACATAAATGTGCGTCTCTGGGGCCGTGTTTTTACTGTTTTCTTCTTGAGCAATGATTACGAGTCCATTAAAATTCCACTGTCGATCAGCTGTCTTTCATTTTCATACTGAGTAGAGATATTGTCACATGTTATAGTACTGCATAATTCTACTTTGGTATTGAAAATGGCTGCCGGAACTGTGCGTGATGTCATTGGAAACGCATGTATGGAATCATGCAGAGAAAGACATCAGAGAGGCTAAATGTATAATATGTGGGTTTGTTACTTTCTATGATCATTATGGAAGGAGTGGAAAAAGAGTCACTATTTTCAGACTGATGTATGGAATATTGAGCATTATTTCCAGCTCTTTTTTTGCAATCATTTGCCACAAAGGCTTTTTTCACTGCCCCCCACCCCCCATAGTGCCTCCATCTAGTGTGTGTGCGTGTGCGCGCGCGCACGTGTGTGTGTGTGTGTGTGTGTGTGTGTTTATGCGTTTCCTCAAGACTTCATCACTGCGAACCATAGCTAAACATAACATTGGATTGCATGCAGCCACAGTGGAATAAAAGGACTTCAAGGCATGACTTATCGTCAAGGTTTGGATATGTAAAATGTACACACTATAAGGGCTGGGAAGTTGAAGTGATTGAGTTTATTCTTGGAGCGTTTCATGTATGTATGTACTGTGTGTGTAGGGAAAATAATGTCATATTTTACTGAAAGGGCTCCACTGATATTCTTCAGTTTAGGACAGAAGAGTGAAATATGTTTTAACTTTAAGAACAAATTGAAAACCATGTCTCAACTGCTGAGGTAAATCATCAGGCGGTGGTCATACCGCCTTTGCTCTGCCCAATCCCGTCAGACCTTGGAAGCTAAGCAGGGAAGGGCCTGGTCGGTACTTGGATGGGAGACCGTTTAGTAGCACCAGGAAGCCTAGTGAATGTAGTGTGTGAGTGAGTGGTTGGTGGTGGTCGGAGGGGCTGACTGGTTGCTTCGCTTCCGTCAGTCTACCCCAGGGCAGCTGTGGCTATAATAGTAGCTTACCACCACCGGGTATGGAGTGATTGAATAATGCAATGTAAAGCGTCTTTGAGTGTCCAGAAAAGCGCTATATAAAACCGATGCATTATTAATATTATCTCCTTATCACAGCACAAAAAAATTAGTATTCATAATAGGGATACTGTAACAAGCCACAATGAGCCAGCAGTTTTTGTTGTTATTTAACCTAAAGCAAAGCCTACCTGTAAAACCACACTCTGGTCGAAGTTGTTGGCACTGGGGCGTCCCTCTAAGGTAGAAAATGCCACGTTGCCTCCCGTAAGCGGTGAGATATCGCTGAATTCATCCGTACACAAAGCTGTCCGCTCGTCTTCCCCTGGGCGGATATAACCTCTGGCAGCTTTGTCATATGTTTTCTCACAGGACGCGCTGTAATACTGGTACGGTATCCAGGGCCCATCCTCCTCTGTGCGCTTGTAGATAGCAAAGCTTTCTGGCCGGCTGGTGTAGAATTTTAATCTTATATAGGTTATCACAAAGGCCTTTCCTGTGGGAGACAGATATGATTTAGTCAGGACATAGAAGAACATACATTGGGAAGTGTGTGGTAGTTAGTCTTCTGTAAACGGTAGGCACACAAACAGTGAACTGAGGAAAGCCCAGGAGCCCGAAAAAAATCAGACATAATAATTGCATTAGAGAAAAAGGGAAAACAATGGGGGTTAGGCTTAATTTCCTGTGCCTTGACGCAGGGTAAATGAATGTCATTCCTGCTGGAGAGGAATGATTATTTTCTCATTATCGAGATCATAATGCTGCCCAGGAGTAAAACATAGGTCACAGGAAAAGGGACAAAAGAGTTTGGTGGATAGAAAAAGCCAGTGGTTGCTAAACTACATAACAAAAACAATATTTTTGTATAATGACAAGTGATACATCATGAAGCTACTGTACACTGATGCATTTGGCAGTGATGGGAAAGCATGCTGCTCATGAGGCTCGAACATTTCCAAAAACTTCACAATATAATACATTTCCAGACACTGGATACATACTGTATAAAGTTGTGCCAATAGGTTTACAACCAATAGGTTTACACCCATGCCAAGAAGAATGGGCCGCTTTGCCATTAGATTATATACAGAACCTTTACTACTACCACAAAAGACTCCAAGCTGTCGTTGATGCTATGGGGGATGCTACAATTGTTTCTAGTACAACTAAAGCATTCTGGCCTGTTCGAGTTGTAAATGTGCAATAGAAGTAAAAGTGACTCTGACATTGGTTGATGGTTAGTGCATACTGTATGTGCATCTGTTGATCTGCCACTAAGGACACCTCTGGCTGCAAACATTGCTTACCACTACCATGTATATCTGCTCTTATTATTTCGCACACTAAAAACAAATGTCTTTATAATTCTGAACCTCAAACAGTTTTGGCATTTCAGGCACATAAACAGTGGGCAATGGACAATGTTTTTCAGATGATCAGAGTAAGCCTCATAAAGCAGGTGGTTGTTTTGGTGTAGAAGGACTTTATTGTCTGGTATATGTTTAACATACTACGTGCAAGTTTTTTCCTATTGTTATTTTCTTTACCTCAGATGTGTCTATTGTTGAGAAGTTCACCACAATATATTACCATATACTGTAAATCATTCATACACAGTCCTCTTATAAAGAGTAGGCACAGTCATTTCACTCTGCAGGGCATCCCATACATTTTTTGTTAAAAACCTCTCCATATAATGTAACATTTTAATGGCATCCATCTCTCTCTGGTGTAGTATGTGCAGCCACTTGAAACTGTTCATCAGGTTTGGAGTGTTTGGGTGGACATAGACAGATTGTACTCCAGTGTGATGAAGAATTGACTGGACATTGCACAAACTTCTGTCGTCTTGACCGCAGTAAGAGGTTGTCTAGAAACTCTTTTAACAGGCTTTGCTATTGCTGTCTCACTGTGTTTTTCTTCATTAGATAAACTGTGCCACATAGTCCCCGCTGTTCCATGGCTTCTTCCGACTCAGCCACTCTGACATCTGTTGCTTTCTGTGCCATGGCATCATTGCGTCTATACAGCACTTTCCAACAGTGTCTTTTCTCCTTGTGTTCTGGGATCATTTTGGATTTGATTTAGTACCTGCGTGAGATGAGCTCTGTTCTACTGGGACCACTGGTGCAGAGGATGAAAGGAGCTGATTAAACATTTTTTGATGCACATGACATTGGATAGAAAACAATTGTAAATGATATTTCATCAGCAGCTTTGAACCTCCACGAGCACCGTCCACATGCACCTTACAGAGGGCGCTAATGCCCTGTATTTTTGTATAATGGGGGATTTTTGTGTCCGTCCCATTAGAACAACATGGGGCGTTTCGGTCGTCACCATGGCAACGCCGTGAAAAATACAACATAGGTCCCAATTACTTTTTGATTGGGATCCCATTAACTATTTTTCTGCAAAATTCTATCCATTTCCGAGAAACACATTTTTGACTGCCCATGCAAATGTTTATCTCATTCTGTAGGGGTGTTATTACACAATTGTTGTGTCCAGGGGGAATGGTCAATTAGTGTATACATTTGTTTTATTAATCTGAGTTTGTATGTCTGAATGGGAGTACTTTTTAGTTCACGGGAAATCACAAATTTCTTAGTAAAGTTTGTGACAAACTTAAAAAAAAAACTGGATGACCTTTAATAAGATTTGTTTCACTAAAACATTATAGCCAGTGCTGCGGCTACTTCCGACTATATTTATGAAAGCTTTCAATGTAGCGTGGGTGGCGGAGGTGGATGACGACAGTTGGCCATTGACTTCTATTCGTTTTCCTGCAATAACAAGTATGTGGTCCTTACCAGAGGTCGGCTGGTTACTGTTCGCTGCTCTGAGTTCACGTGTGAATGGGAGACAGTGATTCGACTGTTTTCATGCGCTCCACATTGCAATACTAATACACCTTTACGTCATGCAGGACGCTTGGGCCTAATAAACAAACAATGTAGCAAACAGAACAGATCGAGACACCTCTTCCTCATGCCATATGGGATATACAAAAAGAAGAGGAAAAACAAGTGTTCAAAGTCGTATGTGCACAGATCAAACCATCCAAAACTGTCCTTAGACATTACTTTTTTCCTTGTCTCTTAAAAACCTCTTTATTCGTGCAAAACACCCACAAGAACAAAAAGATTGCTGTTTGCTCTTTTACTGCTGTTTGACCTACCCTGACTCACTCGTGTAAACTCATCATTTCTACATTGGCCGGCCAGACTAAACTCATCTGATCCTCTCTACAGTCTCAATATTTACACAGTGTCATCACATATACAAGAGAAGCCATTTATCTGGTACACCTGTGAATCCAGTCACTTGTATGTAGACAATTACCACACAATACGAGGCTCTTAAAACATACAATGCAGCCATTTATCATTGAACATCCCAGACAGGATGTTGCGTTCCTTTGACGGCTCTCAATGAGAACCAGCTGTAGACATTGCTCTGATATTTGAACATGTGTGAGTTTTTGTGGGAAAGGATTTGACCCTGATTTCTTACATCTCTCCATTTTAATCATCCTCTTCCTCGGTTCTGTTTTGTTTACCCCATGAAGCACCCCCTTCCTCTTTCTTGCTTGCCTCGGACTCACGCTGTCTGGGCTGTAGGATGTGTATCCAACCCTTGTCTTTATCTGCCCAGCAACGGCCTGCATTCCCTTCGGAGGGGGGCTTGTTTTGTTTGGAGAGCGAAAAGAAAACAGCCATGTTACAGACACCTCCCATGACAGCTCCAGATGGGTCCCAGAGCTTTCATTCCCAGCCATCCCTGGTCATCCCTGACATACTTTTATTTAAAAAGTCCAAGAATATACAACAATGATAGAAATATATTTTATCATGGGAGGGGAGGTGCGCGTCTAGCTAGTATTTCTATTTCTGTCTGGATAATCATTAATGAAACACATCTTCCTCACCCACCGTGGGCGGTCTTATTTCCCTCCAAGCTCGGGTCCTCTACCGGAGGCCTGAGAGCTTGAGGGTTCTGCTCTCAGGCCTGACTTTTCTGGACCGAGATGTCTGATGTATTTCCTGGGATCTGCTGAAGCCACTCCTCCAGTTTGGGGGTCACTGCCCCGAGTGCCCCAACGACCACGGGCACCACTGATGCCTTCACCCTCCAGGTTTTCTCCAGCTCTTCTCTGAACCCCTGGTATTTCTTGGGACCACAATGTCCGGTTGGTTCGCCATTACCATTCTGTCCGTCTGTATCTGGAAGTCCCACAGGATCTTTGCTTGGTCATTCTCTACCACCTTTGGAGGTGTTTCCCACTTTGACTTTGGGGTTTCCAGCCCATACTCTGCACAGATGTTCCTGTACACTATACCATGTTTCTCCATGTAAGCTTCCCCTGCAGCATCTTACACCCTTGTCTGGTGTGATAGATCTGGGTAGGGCTGCTCGATTACAGAAAAAATAATAATCACGATTATTTTAGTAATAATTGAAATCACGATTACTTGTTGCCTTAAAAAAAAATTTTTTATTTTATTTATTCATTTTTATTATTATTTTAAAAAACAACTATGGACTACATTTACTTTGGACAATAAAAGCATTTTTTTTTTTTTTTTTTTTATATGCTCACGTTTCTAAACTAATTCTATAGTCCACACCAGAGACTGGTTCTCCGTCCCCGACACATCCATCAGTGCTATTTTAGTATTTTCAGGAACACTTTTGGTCTGATGTGATGGGATGAGAACAGGCCAAAACACTTGCCGGAACACTCTCATAAAACACCATTATATCATATCCATTTTTTGCCGGATCCTCTTAAATATTTCCCGGATCCTTTACCCTGAAAAACTGAGAATTGGGGGAATGCGTTCCCCCAAACGGGGGATCAAATTAAGGACTGCCTCCAATAAAGCAAAACTGAACATTTCAGATGTTCCTTTTATTGTACGGCACATCGATGTAGTAGTCATGAGGTCTAATCAGCATGTTGGTACGCCACACCTGTGAGGCGGGGCAGATTCTCTAGACAAGTGCTCACCAACACAGATTTCAGCATTTCACTAATTTCTGACTAATTTGTAATTTAGACATTTTGTGAAATCATTCTCTAAACCAAATATACGGTGGAGGATGTTTGTACACATTCAAATGCATTTATGATAGCTCAATTTCAATTTCCACACGTTTTATGTTCTTTGCTTTGAATTTGATTTATATTTGTACTAATGCAATGCAGCTAATACATCTCTTTAACATTTCTTGATCAGATTTTTATTCTCTGTTTAGATCGTCTATTCATCACAAATGCATCTTTCAGTGCAGGCTCAAGCTGAATGAGCAGAGATTCACATTTAATAATCAGTGATTTGTCTCTCATCCCAAATACAAATAAAGATATAAAATGCCACAGTTCATGCTAACAAAGCACATGTACATGTACATTTACCAAGTACCGTTTTACCTTCATGATTGGTGATAAATAAGTTAAGCTTATTAGTTATTTTATATCAAGTCATATTTGAAGACAGACAAAATGGAACAATTCCAATAATGCTTTGAATTTGAAAATTGTCTCAGTTATTAGCACTGGAGAAAGGGATATTAGGGCGGCTTTTCACCAAAGTTTTGAGAAAAGTTTTAGTGGAAAAAAGGATTAATTAACATATTTAAAAATAATAAAAGAAAAGCAGACCTGCTGACCAAGTCTTTGTCTATGCAAAACGGTCTCTTGCTGGGGGTTAATAAGATTTACCTCCCCAAAGTAAGGCTATGTTTGGAATACAAAATATGCTTTATGTAAATGTTGGCACTATTGCCATGCTGTCCTTATTACAGGCTTTTGTCTGCATCCTTTTAGGCAGGTTATAATCGGCTTGGGACTTTGAACTTTACAGTGAAGAAGGGGTCACATTTTAAATGTACTGAAGTCACAAAATATGACACACTCACTACAGTAAAGCTTCACAAGTTTAGTCCTACACTTGTCCTTCTGTATCTCCTGCTTCATTGTGAAATGTTGTTCTCATTAGGCCACATTCACGACGTTCTTAAGAGCTTCTGAGGAAGGTTTTTGGCATTCACAAAACTTATTCTTAGCTGAAAACGTTCCCCTGTAAGAACAAATTCTGAGAACAGCCAAGAGGATTCTTACGCACAAGAACATCTCCAGTTCTGTACATGATCATACTTCCAACATTCTGAGTCATAGTATGACTCAAACTATATATAAATCAGAGTCATATACTTCACAGTCATATATATATTATATTATTTGTACATAATAAATATGGTATTAATTCATTCCAGAATGCAAATATAATTATAATAAATAACAGATGTCCTGTTTATTCAGTAAGTTGGTAATATCACTTGTACTTATTGTACTTATTAATGTACTTATTTATGCAAGTAAAGAACCAATGTATTACAACTAAAACTTTTGAAAGCTTCCATTTTCAAATAGCTCTAAATGTGCTTTGTATAAACGTTGATAAAGACGAGCCTCGGGCTCAAGCCCCTGTGTCTGAAAGGCACACTCGCTCCTCTTTGAGCTACGCGGGTGGAACGTCACGGCACCGCATCTATTAAGGGACTGACCCTCGGCAAGAGAAGGAAACCCTTTTGTGATGTACGGGATAATATATCTATTTAAACATTTTGTAATGAGCAGAGTCGTGGGCCCAAAGGTCCTTGAGCACGGGGCGCCAAGAGTTTTTATTTATTAGTTTTGGATTTGTGTCAGGACCCTTTTTGATGTAAGTTCACAATGTGCTTAGGAAATTATGAATATATATTCATGGCTCTACAAAATTGACAAAACATACAGGACAACAAGAGGAAACATAAAAGCATAGCTCAGCCTTGTAGTGTTTGTGCCCTTACCCAGATGCAGAGTGAGGTTGACAGAGTTGGGGTGCTGAATGCCGTAGAACATGGACTGGCTCTGCCACCATGTGGGGTCCTCATTCTTGTTGAAGTCTGTCAGCAGATCAGTATTGTGCCTGAGTACAGGGTCAGATGTGTCACAGGTGTGGCAGGAGCGTGTAGAGCCCGTCTGCATACAGTACTCTTCAAGAGGGGAGCCGCACACATTGGACGCGATAACTGTACGATTGAATGCAATGTTCTCAAACTTGGGCATGCAGCTGCTGGGGTTTTCGTCCTCATCATAACAGGAATCCATAGCGGCCCAGACAGAAAAACAGCTTTGAAGATATAAAGAAACAATAATTCTCAAATGAAAAGATCCATCCATGTCTTGAAGCAGTGATTACGAGTGCAGAAGTTTTGTAAATTCTGATTCTGCAAGAAGCCCCTCTCCCAAAGGCTTTGTCCTTCCGTCTGCCTGTAACTCCTCACATATGTTTCCTCTCTGTGGCATGTAGTGAAGTTTGTTTGGGAAGTTTCCTTCCAGACACTTGGAGGAGGGACTTTGGGGGTCAATACTACTGAGGGCTTTGAAATTTCTCCATCTACTGGTACACAAAGGAACTCCATTATTTCTACTATATAAAATGTTTAACTCATGACATGATACTTATTATGTTTGGATCGCGTTAGGTAAATTTATTGAATTGTCTGAATTATTAGAAATCGTACCAGAAAAAAATCTTTGCTGAAGCGAAAAGTCAAACTGAAATGTGTTGAGGAGTCCAGAGTGGTCAGTACTGGTCACTTCACTGTTGCGTAGGAGTCACACAGTCATGACTGGATACTTGCAGATGTGACACTGACAGTACTTACAAGCCGTCTGACCCTCCAGAGGGTTCAGCCACAGCACCTGCCATCCCAGGTGCCCCACTGCCATTACCTCACTCTGTCAAGCCACTTTCTCTGTAATAGGGATGGTTCCTCTTCCACCAGGGGCAGCAGCTGCTTTGTTCTACAATCTCCAGACACACTTCAGTAGATATTGGTTTGTCGCAGCATCCTTTGGTACACGATATACCTTTTTTTACCAAGCAAATCTATAGCTTCTTGGATGGGAGGCGAAAAAAACAACAAACATGTTTGACTATTTTTGAAAAATGACTTGAAATGTATGTACAGCTGATTAATGATCCTTTTACACTTAGCAGGGTAAATATGTTTAAATGTTGTACCTCTTTATCAGCATTGATTAGACATCTACATACAGTGGTCATTTCAGAATTCAAGCTAGTTAAAACTAACTGGGCTGAAGTCATAATTAGGATAAATAGCTGTAGTAATAAAAATGTGGAAAAGTGTCACAGTGGACACATTTTAGAGCAGGGCTGATTCAAGAACATTAAGGGCCTGATTTACAAAGCCAGGTGCTAAACTGCAAGTGAAATTAGCAAACACTATTTAACAGCATCAGGCCCACCTTAATGTACCCATAGGCCCCGGGGTTTAACAGATATGTTTAAACCCCACCTCAGCGCCAACCCTAAACCTAACGCTAACCTATAACCCTAAATTCCACCAAAACCCTAACCCTGCTACTCCTACATGTATCCCTCTGGGCCAGGTAGGGCAGGCTTCTCCAGGTAGTCAGGTACACACAAAAAGCGCAGCGCAATCATCGCATACGGTCAGTCATGCCGCAAAGTGAAGTGATTGACATGAAAATCAACAAATCACCTTTCTTTTTTTTCTTTTTTTCCTTAATTCTGATAGACCCTGGTAGGCCCCTGGGCTCCAGCCCCTGCTAGCCCATTGGTTGAGGTGGCTCTGAGCATGTTGCATCTATAATTTGTACTTCAAATGTTTTGCATCATTTTCACAGACTATCTATTTTGCACAAATAAGGCTTTACGTTGTTTAAGCTGCACTGTTTCAGAGGATCAGAGGAGACTGAAGGCAGCCAGCTGGGTTTCCTCCAAAACATGCTGGTCAGGTCGGCCCAGAGTGGCGGCGCGCTCTGTCACAACGGCTCAGGACTAACACCTGAACACAATTTTATTGTATGTTTGTACAATGATTTGATTTTGTAGTTTACAGCACACTTTTCATTTCCTTTGGATAAAGAATAGTTCTGATTGATCATGTGAAAACAATAATTATGATATTATATTATGATATTTTCAATAAAGCCGTCAATTACCTAAAGGAGCCTTTAAAATGATCACACACTGAGCCGGGCTTGTCACATGTGTAGCTTATTTTTATCAATAATGATCTATAGGAGATTGGAGGAGTGGATGACCATGCGTCAGCGTCCTTGTTGTTAGCAAAGACGAGCTCCTACAGAAATGCTGTTTTAACTCATTTTAACATCACTGTCTTTTAAATCACGGAGTTCGCACCTGTTTTTAACGTTGTTTTACTCAGATCTATACTTTTGCATATTTCTAAACACTTTTTAACCTTGTAGTGGACTGGTATAAATGGCTCTACTCCCCTCCAGGCCCAGTTATAGAGACTGTGCCAGCCTGAGCCAAAAATGATTCAGATTTGGAGCACCTAATATCCATCCTGTTCAAGATCCAAGAGGAACGGGACTCGGAGATAACCGTGGGCTAAACTCAAACCAATCTAACCAGTGCTCAGCTCGCTTTTTCCGGGAACGTCTCTGAACACCAGTCTAACGCTACCTGTCCACAGCAGCCCGAGTCCAGCCCGGTGTCGTCTCTACCAGCGAAAGTGACTGGCTCCAACGTAGTGCTGAGCCCAGTCGACCCCAAGGAAGTCAGACCAGTGGACAGAAGTCCCAGCCAGCAAAAGTATAAGTCTGGCTCCCCATTACACCAAACACTGGGAAGTAGCTTTATTGTCCTGGACCATGAGAATTTTCCTTCTCTGCCTGCTCTTCATCACGCAACAGGGGCTCACTCAGTACGGGATGCCCCTCCACAACATTCGGCCTACTGCTGGTCCCCCAGTCTCGGTCAGATGTCGTGATAGTCTGCACTACATCCCAGCTTCTGGCTATAAGGACAGATCACCACCTCCACTTGGCTTTCTGCATGAGAGTGAGTTTCCGGAGCTGGGCTGCCAACAACCATCACGCTTGAACAGAGCGCTGACACCACCTGGAGACCGTGGGGCCTCCTCGCACACCTCGAGTCGTGCACTTGCGATTGGCTGGAGTGTCCACCACTTTCTCCTCGTGCACGTTGGGACTGAGTTCCCAGGGTGAGCCAGGGGGATGCTCTGCCTCCTCCTCACACATGCTGTGCCATAGCACGCCAGGGGGTCGGCTGCACCGTCTGGGCACAGGGTGCTGCAGTGGATGTGGGTCCTTGTCCTCGGAACGTCCATGGTGTGCAATGTGAGGGTGATTAATGACCACACCTCCTGCCACCCAGGTGCTCTCATGCTGGACATCAAGATATTTCTTGATGATATTTCTTTTCACTCAAACTTGGCTGTAAACACTGCTAAAGTGGCGCTAGCCCGCAGTTAGCTTTGCCCGTTAGCCTGTTAACTTCTTCTTCATCATCCCATTAACACTTGTATTACCCCCAGAGGGACTACGGAAAGGGTTTATTTGAGTAAACAAGTTACTTGTTCTTCTTTAAATAGGGAACACATGGAAGAGCTTCGTAACTTATCACTTCAGTCCCGTTGGGCCCCATAGAGGAGAGGAGGAGAGGCTACATGCTAACAACATCACCAGACAGTTACGCATCAACTCGTCTAAGCTCAGGTAAGAACAAACCTCAGTGTGGAAAAACGGTGGCCTGTTCCTTTAAATATAAACTTGATTGTGTGTTTTTAAGTGAGACTTGGCTGGTTGCGGATGTGAATGCCGCTCTCGCGGGGCCTCTACATCTAATTTTGCATTTTCCACTCGACAGTGCACAGTAACCTGCTGACTCAGTGGCCAACTGAGGGGCAAGTGGACACAGGCCGAGGTGATCTCAGCAGCGCCATGGACGCAACTCCCCAGCCACAAAAAATGAACTACCAGAAAATGGACAAAGACATGACTGCAGTATCTTACTCATAATTCAACCACCAACAAAAGGAATCCGTAAAAATGATATTCCTCATCTTTAAAGTGATGTGCACAATATAAATTGGGAACTAGCACTACAAACACATGATCAATAATTGTTGCAACATGTTGACAGATAATATTGAACAAGTGAATCAGAACTACACAAAGCCCATCAAAATGAGAAAAAAATGTCGATCAATACCATGGAGCACAAGTAAGTTGTGGCTGTTATTGAAACAAAGGGATCTTGCCCGTTAAAAGGACATTTCTACAAAACTGTATACAGACAATGCCATCTTTAAAAGTCTTAGAAATGGTTAGTGAAATGAGAAAAGGCAAAAACAGTATACTTTGTGCATTTGATGGAAGAATCCAAGAGCAACAGTGTTTGTCTCTGGAAACATATACTGACTAAAAATGACTCCAAACGAGAAACGAACCACCTCCGTATTTCACAGTAGGTGGTGCACGTTTTTGTTGTGAACAAGGCCAATGGTGAAAAGCCTATGATGGCCTATGGAGGTGTTTCGCTGATGCCACTGGTTCCAGCAGAATGAAGTGAAGGTCCTGTTAGTGCCATCTCAGTCTCCTGACCTCAATATCATTGAACCACTATGAGATCGCAGACGTGCAGTTTACATACAGAACCTTCTCCACCACTACCTCAAAAGACTCTAGGGAGCAATACATGGTATTAGGAACTGGGGTGTGTAAACTGTTGTGTGTGTAAACAGGGTCATTATGGTATTTTTTTATTTTGTTATGGTGATTTGAAATATAAATCGCTTCACAACATCACTGACTAGGAGTGAAAAAAACCTTTTTGTGTTTTTATTCATATTCTTTCAGAAATGGCCAAAAAATCCAAAGGAAAAAAATAAATAATTAAATACCAGGTTGTTCTAAACTTATCGGCACAACTGTGTATGTGCTTTACACTACCAAAGAGATGTTCAGAGAGTATTGTGTGAAAGTTCAGGAGCAGCTTTAATTTCGCAATTCTACTTTTGCGCTGCGTCTACTAATTCAATTCTAGTCTTATTTCTTGAGTTTGACAATTTCAGGAACCTCTCAGAGTAAAATGTGCCTTCGTCATCCAAATTGCCCTGCTTCCTTTCCAACCTTCTTTTCTTCCCTCATCTATCCTCACATCTACTGGACCCCCTGCTGCAGCGCTCAGGTTGTCAGATAAAGGTCTTCTTTAAAGTGCTTGACTTGGCTATTCTTTTGCCTCCTTCCACTGCTACCTCTTAAGTATAGGAGAATCGTTTCAAGCTTCAGCGGTGGCATTTCTGATTGGGCTGCTCTGAAGAGGGAGATCTTTGCGGTGACTGACCTTTCCTGGGTTTTTAATGCTCATTATTCCTCATTGGACTGTTTGGCACTGCAGGGAGTGACTGGTGACAGCTACTGCGACTCCATGCACATCAGAAGAATCTTTTTCAGTCCACTCTCTTCTCGCTCATTCTCAATTGCTTTCTGCTGATTTTTTTGCATTAATTTTATCACATTTATCTGCATATTTATTAGAGGTCGATCGATATATCGGCCCGGTATTTGAGATTTTTCTAAAGAGGCTATTGGTGAATCTAATGCCGATAAACGCAATATCTCCGGAACCAAAAGTTAAAGAGACTTCCTGTTAAAAGAGACTTCCATTTTTTGCACTGGAAAAGGCTCAGTCAGAACTTTAGTACAGTATATGAGCCCACAACTTCAACAACAAGGGCAGGGTTGCCAAGAATTGGGTGGGTTTTTAAGCCTTGCCACTGATGACAAAACCTGTGCACGTTTTTTTGCCTTGTTGTTTTCAGTATATAATTAAAACTAGCCGCGCCGTTTGTCCGCGTGTTTGGCCGCTTTTTCAGATATTTTTGGGCAGGTTAGTTTATGAAATAACTGATCTAACATATTTGTAATGATCAGATCACTTTAAGGGAGTTGTTTATATTAATGCAACCTAAAGCCTGTCTTTTACCCAAGGAGGTTAAGTGTGGAATAGTCCAGTGATCCTTACATTAGTTTATTAGATATAACTGATAATGTAACATCTCTGTCGCAAGAAAAGAGGACCATTCACTTTTTTCACTCAGAGAAAGCCAGGACAGGAATGTGTTTTATAAATGAGCCTTATGCCCCAATAAATCGCTTCCTGCTGTCACAGTGCAGCATTTAATAGTTTAGAAGCTTCATATACAGGATTATAGAAAATATATCCATTAAAAAAATATATTATATTGGTCGATTTTTATACTGTAGCTTCTTCCCAAAGAAGGCTTTATTTGTGGAATAGCAAATTTGAAAGTGCATATGCGTTTCAGTCACATGACTTCTGTAGTTCTAGCCGCCATTTTGAACACCGCTGGCTAATACAACAGTATCAATCTGCGCCTCAACTGGTTGAATTCAAGATGCTACATCAAAAAATTGCACACCTGAGCAGATGAGCTGAACAGATTCACAATGAAGATAGAAACCTTGGGATTTTGTCCTTATAAACTGTCTGGAGATTTTTTTAGTGCCACTTGAAACCAGTGACAGTTTATCTACGACGTCTATCTACATTTATGTGGTCCATAATCCCTCTCCATACACCGGTGACGCCGGACTATCATTGCTTTATCTCAGGATGGGTTACGGATTCCAAGATACATCAGGTGAAGAGGCGCAAAATGTTCTTGGTCACAGGAAGGGTAAGTAATAAACAAATGCACGTATCTGCCTTTTGTGAACGTTAGCATGTGTCGCACTCATCTCTCTCAAACAGTAAAGCTATGAGGGTTGTTCTTTTGTTTTAGTCTCTACTATGAGTCCTGTTTTATCGATAGGTTTTATCAGCTATGGATCGGGGTAACATTAACAAGAGAATCAGAATCAGAATCGTGTTTTATTGTCATTGTTTGTAAACAGGTTCACAAACTAGGAGTTTTTCTTGGTGAGACGTGCAACATTAAACATAAAAAACATAAAACGCAGAGTTTGGATAAAAATAAGCTATAAACTTTAAACTACAAGGCTTTAGGGGCATGCATGCAAATATTAATATAAATAAGATAAAAATAAAAGGTAAAATATGGACGACAACAATTGACATAGAACAACAGGATTGGATTTACATATGGTGCATAAAGTGATAGAGTGATATAAAGTGATACAGTGATAAGTGGTGCAGTGGATCTAAGTGCGGACAGTCCACATAGTGCAATAGAGCAGATTACAGTCTGTACTGTAATGTGAGAAGAGAAGTGTTGCTCTCCCCAACAGGCAGTTCACACGGGTCAGTCGGCTACATTTTAACCTCTTACCCCCCGCCTTAACCCAGCACATTCCTCCAGTTTGGCATTACACAAAGCTTTTGGACTGGAGCTTACAGCCTAGGCCAGAGTATATTCATGTAGGTAAACAGCCTAGCGTTTGTTTGTAGCCTAGCCTCGTTCGCATTACAATGTTTCTACGTTGCTTCCCTTACCTGTACCAAAGTGGCAATTATCCATTTCTGTTGACAAACTGGGTCTTTAGGAAACTTGTAGGAAGCAAGTCCTTTTTTTGAGACAGGATATTGTACATCCCACAGCGCAACAGGTGGATGGCATGACAGCGGTGTTCGGTGCTTCGGTATTGAAAATGGCGGCCACAACAATGCGTGACGTCACAGGAAAAGCATGTATACACCGATCTCTTTTGATCAATTGTATATATATATATATATATATATATATATTATAACATCAGTAAAAAGGAACACGAGAAACTAAAGAAATACCAGGAGCTCAGAGAAGAGCTGGAGAAAACCTGGAGGGTGAAGGCATCAGTGGTGAACGTGGTCATTGGGGGTGTGGCTATAGAAGATCCCAGGAAATACATCAGACATCTCGGTCCAGAAAAGCGCAGTTCTAGGAACAGCAAAGATACTGCGCAGAACCCTCAAGCTCCCAGGCCGATGGTAGAGGACCCGAGCTTAGAGGAAAAAGAGACCGCCCGCGGAGGGTGAGGAAGTGTTTTATATACAGTGCCTCTCGAAAGTATTCATACACCTTGAACTTTTGCACATTTTGTCATGTTTACAACCCTAAACATAAATATTTTATTTGGATTTTTTTACTGAACGTTCACACACAAGTAACAGACAACTGTGAAGTGAAAGCAAAATGATACATGATTCCGTTATTGTTCAAAAAATAGAAAAGTGAAAAGTGGGGCGTGCATAAGTATTCATACAGCATTTTCTGAGTGCATTAAATTGCCTTTAGAACATTCCTCATGACTCCAGAATGTTCACACCTTGGCCTAACCATTAAATAGAGGCCACCTGTGTGTAATCTACTCGGAGTGTATTGGTCACTAAACAACATCATGAAGGTCAAGGAGCACCAGAGAGGTCAGGGATAAAGTTCTGTAGAAGTGTAAAGCAGCGTTAAGTTATACAAAGATTTCCCAAGATTTAAACATCTCCCAGAGCAACTGTTCAATCCATCATTCAGAAATGGAAAGAGTAAAGCACCACTGCAGACTTACCAAGACATGGCTGTTCACGTAAACTAACAAACTGAACAATGAGGCCCCAAGATAACTCTGGAGGAACTGTGAAGTCCTGCCGCTGAGCTGGGGGAAACTGTACATGGGACAACTATAAGTCGTATCTACACAAATCTGGCCTTCATGGACGAGTGGCAAGAAGAAAGCCATTATTGAAAGGAGGCCATAAGAAATCTTGTTTGAAGTTTGCTAGAAGTCATATGGAGGACACAGCTCCATGTGGAAGAAGGAGCTTTGGTCAGTTGAGACAAAAATTGAACTATTTGGCCCAAATGCAAAACGTTATGTATGGAGCAAACCTGACACTGCTCATTGTCCTGAGTGCACCATCCCCAGTGTCATATATACGAGGGGGAGCATCATGCTGTGGGGCTGCTTTTCCTCAGCGGGGACTGGGGAGATCGTAAGAATAGTTGTGAAGATGGATGGAGCCAAATACAGAGACATTTTGGAGGAAACCTGCTGGAGTCAGCAAGAGAACTGAGGCTGGGGCGGAGATTCACCTTCCAGCAGGACAATGACCCTAAACACAAAGCTAAATCTACAATGGAATGGTTTAAAAATAAACATATTAATGTGTTAGAATGGCCCAGTCAAAGTCCTGACCTAAATCCTATTGAAAATCTGTGAAAAGATCTGAAAACTGCTGTTCACAAACGCTCTCCTTCAAATCTGACAGAGCTGGAGTTGTTTTGTAAAGAGGACTAGGCTAAAATTTCAGTTTCTACATCTACAAATCCTATAGAGTCAAACCCCAAAAGACTTGCTGCTGTTATTGCAGTAAAAGGGGGTTCCACAAAGTATTCATTCATGCTGTATGAATACTTATGCACGCCCCACTTTTCGGTTTTCTATTTTTTGAAAAATAACAGAAGTGAATTTCATTCTACAAAAAGACAATTCTTGTTTTGACCATGAAAATTAATCTATGGTGGACAACACCCTTCCAGGCACAGCTCTGAAACTATCCTGAATCTCTCACTGTTACTCTCCCATTTTCACTGTACACAATTTGGCAACTCCACTCCAGACCCCATCTGCTGTGGTGTCCCACAAGGTTGTGTCCTTGGCTCTTTATTATTTTTTATATAATCTTTCTCCTTCCATAGGGCAAGATTTACAAAAAAGATCAACATCAAATATGACAAAAGAATATGTTAGTCATTATATTAGTCATTACAATTCAAGGAACTCGAGTTACAAGTGCATTTAAATGTATGAATGACAAAAATGCCAAACTCCCCCCAAATAATATGATAAAACAAGATCTCTAGTTGCATGGTCACCATTTTGAAGATACTCACTGGCTTTTCAGGGAGGTTTTAAGCAAAACCATTGGAGAGCACTAAAGTTATGCAGCCATCTTTGGTGTAACCTGGAAGTCACCACTCTTGCAATAGTCACACAGCTTACACAGCTTTATCATGTCAGTCTAAAAACAATAATCCATTGTGACTACAACATTTAACAACAATTAGCTTGATTTGACCATTAAAATTGTGATTCAGATTTAATCACAGTAAGTAGTGCATCCCTAGTGAACAGGACTATGTCATTAAGAAAAAATGATGTTCTAGGCTCATTCATACTTCATAAGACACAAGAACTTGCACTGAGAGGTGAAAGAGCACAATATAGTCATTTTTGCCATGTAACCATGGACATTTCTTCTAACTGAAGACATGTGTATGGCTACGAGGCAAATATGACTTGTACCTAATAGAAGGGTGTCACTTCAGGGCGCTCCATGTCAAATGTGAAAATGTAGGATCCCAGTGTTGATTACCTGTAGTCACTGTTTTTTGGGAGGCTGTTTGAGGGTTGTTCTTGCTGTGTTTCTTTGCTGTATGACTCTAACTCTGATAAATGGCGCTGTTTTGGAAGCTGTGGAGAAAGGCCCAATCATATTTCATGTGTTGCCAACTGGTGGGGCAGAACAGGGAGGAAAGTACAGAGGAAGAGACTCAAGAACAAAACAAGTTTTGTTGTTTTGGCAGGCTTTTCCCAACATTGATTAGTTTAGTATAGTTTATTTGTTTATTTGACAGGGGCACTCATTTCCACAGTCCTACATTACAAAACAACAACAACACATTCCAAATAACAGTCAGTAGCATTAGTCACATTAATACTACTGACTGTTAGCACTAACAGTCAGTAGTATTAATGTCAGTAGCATTAATTCTTGTTAACATTAACAAGAATAATTTGAACTGTATCACATTCACATGTCACTCCAAATGGCAAAGTCACGAACAAAGTCCCACAGCTTCATAAATTAAAAGTGCTTATTCACGATGTTAGTGATGTGAGCGCCTCCTGTGACGCCTCCACTGTGCTGCAGGTGTGGGGGCTCTTGGTGCCTCTTCAGTGTTTCAGAAGAAATTTGTAGGTCTCAAATGTCTTTAGCTCAAAAGCTAGCTTAGTTTTGCTAGCAAGTTTGTTTACTTTCAAAAAGCTGCTTTCTTCAGGACCATTATGGACTCTCTGCAGTAAAAAAAAAAATCCACTGAACCCCACGCAAAACAGTGTGGAACACAGAAAGAACAAATGCAGTTCACAGAAGAAGTCAAAAAATGCAACTGTACCAAGAGAGAGGGAGGCTGCTACTTGTTTATCTCAACATGACCAGTATGCAAAGTAACTGATCTGAGTTCTTCCAACTACAGTACCTTCCAAACATGTAGTATTGTAATTTCAGTTGGATTTTCTTTTATATTGTCTTTTGTACTGCATTTCAAGTCCCGGCCCAATCTCAAGATTACTGAAAGACTATGAGCCCGATGCTGAAGTACTGGGGCGGAGACACACTTCCTCCTCCAACCAAAGCGACTCCACGGCCGGGAAGGGGCGAGGGGTTGAGGGGAGTGGGAGGTGAATATGTGCAATGAAAATAGCAGGCAGTGGTTTGGCTGGGATGACCAGCTGTGACTACCAAATTATTGATTTTGTTTTATATAATGCAAAATGTTGTGTTTTCCCCGCAAATTATTGTTGAATAAGCATTAGATAAGCCCAAAGAGCTGACATAATAACAGACTCAGGTGGTGTTATTATTATAGATTTACAGAAGATAAATATTGAAAAGCATGGCTCGTGACCCTGAAAAAGGGTCCGTGACACGCTTATCGGTTCCAACCCACCAGTTGAGAAGCACTCTCAAAGAATGTGACAAAACAACAAGAATGGATAATGAATAAAGTTTTGGATCGTTCAGAAAGTGAAACAAAATGAATTTTAGAGAGAAGCAATTTTCCTATGTGGATAAGCAGGACGCCAATCTCCGGCAACATATGGAGAAGCGCATTGGAGGGGCTCCTTATCAGCAGAATGACTGCTCTCCACTCTGATTGAATGACTAATCTCCTGTCCTGACAGTGTAATGCTGCTTAAAGTACACAAAGACCCAGAGTGCGAGGAGATGGAAGAGGCTGGCCGACACTGCAGAGCATGTAGCCTGCAACAAAAAAGGGGTGAAAATACAGAAAATAAACATACACATTAAAACTAGCAATCTGAGCACTCATTACTTTGCCCAGTTTCCTCTGACCTCTGTTATACAATGTACTGAGGTGAAGAAGACAAAAGTCGCATTTCCATAGGAGTAGACGAGTTCAGTTCATTTAAGGAGGGGCTGCACCCGGTCTGGGTCGTCAGCCTAATATCTTGTGCTATGGCCCTGTATCAAAACACCTTTGTATATGCACAATTTGGCCATTTGGTGGGGGCGGGCACTCATCTACGAAAAAGACTTGTCTAGCCCATCTCTGATTGGCCTCTAGGCTCAATCCATTCAGAAGTAAAAATCAGCTGTGCCATGTGTGTCAATGTTATGTTTCACTTTTAGACGATCGGACCAAACATTTGTGTCTCTCCGTCGACTATGAAGTGTGTTCTAACCGTGGGAATATCGTTTACCTCAACATGGAAAGACGAAGATGAGTAATTACAGCAAGAATTGGATCTATTTTCAACAGATATTTATATTATGTGTTTCTGAAACATGTCTGTAAATCAAATTCATATATAGATTATATAAAAGCTGTGCCCACACACAAAACGTTCCGGGTCGTTCCTATGGAAATGCGACTGTACTGTAATTTGTTAAGCCAATTTTCCCCCCTATAGTATACCTTCCACTGATTTCTTCATCTAGACCTCTAAGTAATGAGAGAGAGTTCATTACCAGTATGCCTGATGCAATTACTTAATGGAACCAAATTAACATCCTGCTCCCATATGCCCTATCATATTTGTGTTCATCTGTTGTTATCAAGGCTCTTAATCAAACACTGATAGATTGATCAGGAATATTGATAGTAGTGGAATAGTTGCCTGGCTGGCACACTGTCTGTCTTTGCTTTCTAAAGGCGACTTTATTATTTTTAGTATAGTGTCTGTGATTATGGGGAGAGTTTCTTCGAGGAGTCTAATTGGAATTGGAGTTGACAATTTTGAGGACATAATAAGTGATGTTATCTCGACCTCATCTACTGTTATAAACCTGTCGAAAAGTTTCACGTAACCATTTTCTAAAGTTTGTTATTTTCAGTATAGTGTCTGTGATTATGGCGAGAATTTATTGTACTTCTGCAGTGCTGAGACAGTTAACCGAACTACAGTCCCAAATAAAAACCCAGGGCTATTTTTTTTAACTTCAATTACAGTCAGTGGCGGATGGTGATGTGAACACCGGATGGGCTGTTGCATATACTGTAATTTCTTTCAATTACCGTACTTTACGGACTATAAGTCGCTCCGGAGTATAAGGCGCACCAGACTTGGCAACTACCTGGGCATGGAGGCGTAACTGCACCGTTGACAAGCCTCTCCCAGCAGCACATTGTTCAAGCTCTCATTTGCGAACTCGTTCCTCTAGCTCTGGCCATCAAGCTTTTAGCCCACGATTGGCTTCTTTTGTTTTCTTCATTGCAGTAAGAGAAACCTCCGCTTTTTGCTAGTCCCTCACAAGTTTCTCACTCAGTCCAAACTTTCTTTCTGCTGCTCGATTACCGTTTTTTTTAGATTTTCAATGGTACAGGAGTAGCAGATCTTGGTACACACGCCTAGAGCACCCTCTAGAGCACATGTGTCAAAGTCAATGCCCGCATCTCGCGCATAATTTAATGTGGCCCTTTGAGGAGCAGGAATTCCTGAGCATGTCAAAAAAACAGTAAGTCTCTAGCCCATTCCTGTGTGGAGTTATGGATTTTTACAAAATAACCCGTTTGCTCTCTCCAGCCACTAGGAGGCAGCTTAAATTTAAAAAAAAAAGAAAGAATTGTGTCCAGCAGAGGCATAATAAGAGATCAAGCTATAAACAGCATATGATAGCCATGTGGTAAATGGTCTGCCCCAGGGCGGCTGTGGCTACAGTAGTAACTTACTGCCATCGAGTGTGGAGTGAATGAATAATGACTTTATGTAGCACTTTGAGAAACATGTGACACAGGCTGATGAAGCACAATAAGTGTGAACTGTTGTTATTTATAAGGGCCACAGTCCATAACATATGCGGCCCGCAACCCGACGTGGGCGCTGGATTTCACCCTCGACCCAAACGACTTCGACACCCCTGCTCTAGAGGATGTCAGTATGAAAATAACAAACATGTGAAATTATATATTTATACATTTACGTTGCCCGTGAGTATAAGTTGCACCCCCAGCCAAACTATGAAAAAAAGTGCAACTTTTAGTCTGGAAAATACAGTATATGTAACATACTCTGAAGATAATTCTGAACATATTACATATGGGTTTGAACAATGGCTAGCTTTGGGGTTTCTTTTATTTCCTTTATGTCAAGTGCAACATTTAACATTATTGCATATGACACAGTGTTAAAAGAGTGTGACTGTGGGCTTACATCATGTGGCTATCAGATCTAAATGAGAGGCAGTAATGTTTCATCTAAGGCTGAATGAGTCCCTGATGGGCTGCAGATACAGTAGGCCTATATACTTCTAACCACTGATTCCACCTATTTGCATTCACAGAGTGCAGCACATTGACTTTCAGCACTGTTCCTTTGATAAGAAAAAACATGAATAATAAAAGCCTATTGATTTGAAAAAGAATAAATAAAAAATGAGCATTAAAGGTTCATAAAGAGGTGATTACTATTCCATTCATAAACTGATAAATGGGTTTATAAAAAGACAGCGTTTTATCAACTGAATTTCTGTATGAGATCAGCATATTCTTCCTAATTCAGAATTAAAGGGACTATACAGAGTTTAAAAATGTTAAAATTATGTATTTTCATCCCCCTACATTTTCCAACAATGTCCTAATGTCAACCCTGTGAACTCCTACCTTAACGTGGTGGGGTGGTTTGAGTGCCCGAATGATCCGAGGAGCTATGTTGTCTGGGGCTTTATGCCCCTGGTAGGGTCTCCCATGGCAAACAGGTCCGAGGCGACGGGTCAGACAAAGAGCAGTTCAGAAGACCCATATGGACGTGAAACACGCAAGGACCGAGACGTCGCCCGGCATGGCGCAACCGGGGCCCCACCCTGGAGCCAGACCTGGGGTTGGGGCCCGAACGCGAGCGTCTGGTGGTCGGGCCTCTGCCCACGGGGCCCGGCCGGGTACAGCCCGAAGGGAAGACATGGGCCCGCCCTCCTGTGGACCCACCACCCACAGAGGGATCCGTAGGGGTCGGGTGCGGAGAGGACTGGGTGGCAGTCAGAGGCAGGTGCCTCGAGGACCTGGTCCGCATGCGCAGCTTCTGGCGTTCGGGACTTGGAACGTCACTTCGCTGGGGGGGAAGGAGCCTGAGCTTGTGCGGGAGGTTGAGAGATACCGACTAGATATAGTCGGGCTCACCTCCATGCACAGCTTGGGTTCCGGATCCCAACTCCTGGAGAGAGGCTGGACTCTCCAATTTTCTGGAGTTGCCCACGGGGAGAGACGGCGGGCCTGGGTGGGTTTGCTCATAGCCCCCCAGCTCAGCCGCCACGTGTTGGAGTTCACCCCGGTGAACGAGAGGGTCGCGTCCCTACGCCTTCGGGTTGGGGACAGGTCTCTGACTGTTGTCTCGGTCTACGGGCCCAACATTGGTGCAGAGTACCTGGCCTTCTTGGAGTCCCTGGGAGGGGTACTAGATGGAGTACTTCGAGGACCTCCTCAATCCCACCGTCACGTCTTCCGATGAGGAAGCAGAGGCAGGGGACTCGGGGGTGGGCTCGCCCATCACCCAAGCCGAAGTCGCCGAGGTGGTGAGAAAGCTCCTTGGTGGCAAGGCTCCGGGGGAGATTCGTCCTGAGTACCTTAAGTCTCTGGATGCTGGATGTTGTCTCTGGATGTCAGAGACAGTCCTACTGTCTTGGCTGACACGTCTCTGCAACATCGCGTGGCGGTCGGGGACAGTGCCCTTGGATTGGCAGATCGGGGTGGTGGTCCCTCTCTTTAAGAAGGGGGATCGGAGGGTGTGCTCCAATTATAGAGGGATCACACTCCTCAGCCTCCCCGGTAAGGTCTACTCCAGGGTGCTGGAGAGGAGGATCCGGCCAATAGTCGAACCTTGGATCCAGGAGGAACAATGCGGTTTTCGTCCTGGTCGTGGCACACTGGACCAGCTCTATACCCTCCGTCGGGTGCTCGAGGGTTCGTGGGAGTTCGACCAACCAGTCCACATGTGTTTTGTGGACTTGGAGAAGGCGTTTGACCGCGTCCCTCGTGGTGCCCTGTGGGGGGTGCTCCGGGAGTATGGGGTCCGGGGCCCTCTGCTAAGGGCTGTCCGTTCCCTGTATGACCGCAGCAGGAGCTTGGTTCGCATTGCCGGCAGTAAGTCAGACCTGTTCCCGGTGCGTGTTGGTCTCCGCCAGGGCTGCCCTTTGTCACCGGTTCTGTTCATAACCTTTATGGACAGAATTTCTAGGCGCAGCCAGGGGCCGGAGGGTGTCCGGTTTGGGAGCTTCAGGATCTCATCTCTGCTGGTTGCAGACAATGTTGTTGTGTTGGCTTCAACGAATCAGGACCTTCAGCACGCTCTGGGGCGGTTTGCAACCGATTGTGTAGCGGCCGGGATGAGGATCAGCACCTCCAAATCTGAGGCCATGGTTCTCCACCGGAAAAAGGTGGTTTCCCCTCTTCAGGTCGGTGAGGAGTCCTTACCTCAAGTGGAGGAGTTCAAGTATCTCGTGGTCTTGTTCACGACTGAGAGACGGATGGAGCGTGAGATCGATAGACGGATCGGTGCGACGTCAGCAGTGATTTGGTCGCTGTATCAGACTGTCGTGGTGAAGAGGGAGCCGAGTCGGGGGGCAAAGCTCTCGATTTACCGATCGATCTACGTTCCCACTCTCACCTATGGTCATGAGATTTGGGTAATGACCGAAAGGATACAAGCGGCCGAAATAAGTTTCCTTCGCAGGGTGGCTGGGCACACCCTTGGAGATTGGCTGAGGAGCTCAGCTACCCGGGAGGAGCTCAGAGTAGAGTCGTTGCACCTTCACGTCGAAAGGAGCCAGCTGAGGTGGCTCGGGCATCTGTTCCGGATGCCTCCTGGTCGCCTCCCGCGGGAGGTGTTCCAGGCATGTCCTAGTGGGAAGAGGCCTCGTGGAAGGCCCAGGGCACGCTGGTGGGACTATGTCTCCGAGCTGGCCTGGTGTCACCTCGGGGTCCCCCCAGAACAGCTGGAGGAGGTGTGCGTGGATCGGGAAGTCTGGGCATCTCTGCTGAGACTGCTGCCCCCGCGACCCGGCCCCGGATAAAGCGGAAGAAAATGGATGGATGGATGGATGGTCCTAATGTGTAGAATGAACCCAGACCTGTTCACCACAACTGCCTCTGAAATCCTGCACTGTCACTCAAAAAGGTGTTAATTCGGGTCCGAAATTGCGTCATGCACGAGCTTGATATAGAAGCTGCAGTTACACGTATGACCTGAGGTGGCAGTACTGAGGATAAAATGACCAATTTGTATCTAGCCCCTTTAAGAAAAGTCCATATTTTTTCTTTAGCTATTTTAAGTAAATGCTTTTATTCATTATGTTGTGTTTTAGTAATCTTTTCACACCAACTTGAGATGAATGCAGTTCAAAAAAATAATATTTCGAACCCTACTTATAATATGTTGAAATGATTAGTTTAACTATGACACAATTGGTAGATCTTGAATGTCAATTTTAGATAAACCAATAGATAAACCAATAAACAAAAACGCATTGGCACAATGGTTTGGAGTCCCTCATGGAAAATAAATCAAATGAAAGCAGGTGAAAAGTAATTGCTGATCTGTTGACTACAACATTCTTTTATATTTTCTTATTCTTTACAAAGTCCTGCTTTTGAACAGATATAAAGCAGGCGTGGAGCTGATCGGGCGAGGGAAACATAAGGAGCGCCATCTACAGCAAATAGTGCCAAAATTAGCTCTGACTGAGTGAAATATATAGATCACGCATTGATGTCCTGCCTTTAGCAGCGGAGCCGCAGGTGCCTGAGGCCCCGCCTACTGAAGCTCCGCCCACAGACCCACGTTATAAAGAAAATGAGTCTTTATTTATTTATCGTCCTATGATTGGTTTGATGAGTTCAAACCTCAATATCAGGCTGTCATTACTAAAACTGCCACACGTCTGTTTGAAACTTCTCTTCCACATGATTGTGTTGGCGCTTCAGTCGCAATAATAAAGTTTGTCCACAAGAGGTCACTGTTCAAACAGAATGAAACGGCTCAGAGACTTCAAAGCGTACAACACTTTTTTGCGAGGAAAGCCTCAAAGTGATACAAGGCTTCACTCGCCCATCACTAGTGTTTCGGTGAAAGAAACAGTGATGTGTGTCTTTGTAAAAGTCCCAGAGCTGCTGAAGCTCCAGATCATGACACGATGAAGCTCCTCCATGACTGTTTACATCTGTGGCATAGGATCTGCGCTGGCTCCGCTCCAACATCCCTGTTGAGGAACCTCCTGATTGGGTTCGCATATTTTGCCAAAAGTTCAACAATGCAAACTCTGGCGTTGGCCATATTGGAAGCACGTCAAAAGCTTGAAATTTCAACACATGCTTCAAAACCTGCAGGACGTGCTGCGGGATCTCTCAACGATCCCCAAAGCTTGTCCACTATAATGTATATTTTAAATGTAAACTTGACGCTTTTGAAGCGTTTAATGTGAACTTGCCATTAGTGGAATTCTCTTGATAATAAGGCTTTTTATAGACACGTGAAGCATGATGCACTTCAAATGCAGAGAATGCAGGAGTATGAAATTGAATGTGACAAGACTGTTGGATTTGCACTTACTCTCTCCAGCTGAGCAATGAGGGTTTGATTGGGGCGCTGGGACTAATTTCTTGGCAGTTTCAGGCAGACTGCCTTTGGAGGCGGGCAAAGGTTTAGATGGAATAAGTTGAACATATTTCCCAAAGTCCCAAGCCTTGCGAATTGGGACAGAGAGGATTGCTAATTGAGTCAATTATGAGGGAGGGGACATGCATACCCATGTTCTGCTCATGTCTATCTCACAACTGTGTGGAATAATGCAGCGTGCTCAACTCCACATCTGACAAAATACCAGTGTGTAGGAAACCCTTTTGAAATATCAAATCTGTTTTTTCTTTAAGTAATTGGGGCTGAGAGATGCACCCCCCAGTTACACGTATTTCACCCCTGGATGAGTAAAAGGCTACATGAATGCTGAGACTTACAGATCACAACAAGTGACAAATACTGTATAAAGAAAATATGACAAGATCCGCTGCAGGTTGTCTCTTCTTTCTTCCTTTATGCATCATGTTAAAGCAATGCAGTGTACTATAAAACTTCACGGCTTTATGAAAAGTGTACTGACATCTGAGCAGCGAGCGTAGTGTGTTGGGTTCTGCTGCTTCTGGCAGCAAAAAGGAAAGTAGATACCAGGGCCCCCCTGGTACCCTTGCTACGCCACTGTATCAGAGTATACACTTTCAGATGCATCTGTTAAAGGCTTTCATTCACATTACGCAACTTACCAAACAGCTTAACTGTGGTCACTAGTGATGAGCGGATCGACCCGAAACCCGCGGTCAACCCGCGGTCAACCCGCGGTGCCCGCGGATTCGGTCGGGTCGGGTACCTCAAAATTACTGCAAACTTCAGGTGCGGGTGGGTCGGGTTTTTCTTATATTGTTGGCTTACTACATAGCCTACACAAAGCCGGCTGTATTTTGTTGAATGTTTTGTTTCATGGGATAAACGTATCATTATGTTATGTTTGCATGTTATGTTTAGATGTCACCTGGCCGATCGCTTCTGTATGACTTTGATCACCGCTACAAATGCGTCACAATAGCCTTTCCCAAGCGCCTAATGACACGCACATGTGATAAAAGTAATGCATCAACAAGAAGCAAGGTGAAACTAAAATCAAAGACACAGCATCTTACTAACCTGAGGGAGGGCAACTTCTTAGCGTCAGGTAAAGCTGCTCCACTTTAGTCCAAACTCTGTTTACTTGACAGAAAGAGTCGTCCATGACGTGGTTGAAGTAAAGCCTCATGATAGTTTCTGCTTCTCGTTTCCTGATAAGTCCATTTGCGATTTCAAAGGTTCCTCAGCGGTGCAGTAGCAAAACAAAGCATCAAGTGCTAATTCTCCTGTAAACTCGCGGTCACGTGTGTTTTTTAAATGTGCGCGGGTCGGGTCGGGTTTAAATTACGGCGGGTCGGGTTGGTGCGGGTCAGAAAAAAAGCCGACCCGCGCATCTCTAGTGGTCACGTCTTGAACTTCTGTGAATGTCCATTTCTTCCTGTTGAACCTGTAATTACTTTTATATGACAGCCATGGACTTGTGTCCATAATAAGATGCTTCAGCAGTGCCGAGCTTTCAAGTGGGCAAACACATTGTGCTTTTCTGATCTAATTAATGCCCCAATTAAGGAAAAGGAAAACTAGCTTCCCAAGGGCAGCTCTGCAAATTAAATCCTGGAAACATGAGTGATGTGCATTCTGATCACATGTGACAGTCGGCTCTCGACTACACCAGTATACAGACACACGCACGCACACACGCACGCACGCACACACACACACACACACACACACACACACACACACACACACACACACACGCGCACACACACACACACTCGAACAGGACTTGAACAGCAGAAGGCACAACTAATTCAGAAAATTACAATTTTAAAGGGACATTAATTATTAGCACAGTGTGTTTGTTGTTTTATCTGGTTGTTTGGAGTATACAGGGAAATGGAGACTAAATAGACGCGTTGTCCTGCTGTCGAAAAAAAACTGTACTGGGGTGTTTTTATGCGGAGGTGGAATGTCCTCAACATAAAAACAATCGAAACTCGGAAACTGTTTTCTAATGATGGGAAACTGTACAATTAAGAGCTAGCACACATTTGTAAAGCCCACAGGCTGCAATTACAGAAAAAAATAACGCTGTCTGAAAATCATTCTTTAAATAAAGACAGTTGTTTCTCCATTACTGGTGGATATTTTTAATTTCATCATTGTGCATAAGGAACATTCCTGATATGAATGTTAAGTTTCTAAAGGAAATGGCCTCAACTTATGTTGAGCTTTTCTACCGTCATCAGGCCCAAAGCGCTTTACAGAAAAGGAACCAGTCACCCATTCACACTTTCATTCATACATCAATGTACAGACACTGGAGGCAAGGTGGGTGAAGAGTCTTGCCCAAGGACACAACGCCAGTGTGCATCTACACTGCGCCATTGTTTTCCCTTTCTTGTGAAAGGATCCCTTTTATTCACACGGGATTGGAATTACCTGGGCACGTCGGTAAAACAGGACGTCAGGTCATTTGTATGTGCATTTGCATGTTCCACATTGTTTTGCTGTGTTTTTGTGAAGTTCAGCTGACTTTTTGCTGCACAAAGTCCCTGCCTGCATCTGCCTCCCTGCCTGCATCTGCCTCCCTGCCTGCATGTGCCTCCCTGTCTGCATCTGCCTCCCTGTCGGCATCTGCCTCCCTGCCTGCATCTGCCTCCCTGCCTGCATCTGCCTCCCTGCCTGCATGTGCCTCCCTGTCTGCATCTGCCTCCCTGTCGGCATCTGCCTCCCTGCCTGCATCTGCCTCCCTGTCTGCATCTGCCTCCCTGCCTGCATCTGCCTCCCTGTCTGCATCTGCCTCCCTGCCTGCATCTGCCTCCCTGTCTGCATCTGCCTCCCTGCCTGCATCTGCCTCCCTGCCTGCATCTGCCTCCCTGCCTGCATGTGCCTCCCTGTCGGCATCTGCCTCCCTGTCGGCATCTGCCTCCCTGTCTGCATCTGCCTCCCTGCCTGCATGTGCCTCCCTGTCTGCATGTGCCTCCCTGTCTGCATGTGCCTCCCTGCCTGCATCTGCCTCCCTGCCTGCATCTGCCTCCCTGCCTGCATCTGCCTCCCTGCCTGCATGTGCCTCCCTGTCTGCATCTGCCTCCGTGTCTGCATCTGCCTCCCTGCCTGCATCTGCCTCCCTGCCTGCATGTGCCTCCCTGCCTGCATCTGCCTCCCTGCCTGCATCTGCCTCCCTGCCTGCATCTGCCTCCCTGCCTGCATGTGCCTCCCTGCCTGCATCTGCCTCCCTGTCTGCATCTGCCTCCCTGCCTGCATGTGCCTCCCTGTCTGCATGTGCCTCCCTGTCTGCATCTGCCTCCCTGTCTGCATCTGCCTCCGTGTCTGCATCTGCCTCCCTGTCTGCATCTGCCTCCCTGCCTGCATGTGCCTCCCTGTCTGCATCTGCCTCCCTGCCTACATGTGCCTCCCTGCCTGCATCTGCCTCCCTGCCTGCATCTGCCTCCCTGCCTACATGTGCCTCCCTGCCTGCATCTGCCTCCCTGTCTGCATGTGCCTCCCTGTCTGCATCTGCCTCCCTGTCTGCATCTGCCTCCCTGTCTGCATCTGCCTCCCTGCCTGCATCTGCCTCCCTGCCTGCATGTGCCTCCCTGTCTGCATGTGCCTCCCTGTCTGCATGTGCCTCCCTGCCTGCATCTGCCTCCCTGCCTGCATGTGCCTCCCTGTCTGCATGTGCCTCCCTGTCTGCATGTGCCTCCCTGCCTGCATCTGCCTCCCTGCCTGCATGTGCCTCCCTGTCTGCATCTGCCTCCCTGTCTGCATCTGCCTCCCTGCCTGCATGTGCCTCCCTGTCTGCATGTGCCTCCCTGCCTGCATCTGCCTCCCTGCCTGCATCTGCCTCCCTGCCTGCATGTGCCTCCCTGCCTGCATGTGCCTCCCTGTCTGCATCTGCCTCCGTGTCTGCATCTGCCTCCCTGCCTGCATCTGCCTCCCTGCCTGCATGTGCCTCCCTGTCTGCATCTGCCTCCCTGTCTGCATCTGCCTCCGTGTCTGCATCTGCCTCCGTGTCTGCATCTGCCTCCCTGCCTGCATGTGCCTCCCTGTCTGCATCTGCCTCCCTGCCTACATGTGCCTCCCTGCCTGCATCTGCCTCCCTGCCTGCATCTGCCTCCCTGCCTGCATGTGCCTCCCTGCCTGCATCTGCCTCCCTGTCTGCATCTGCCTCCCTGTCTGCATCTGCCTCCCTGCCTGCATGTGCCTCCCTGCCTGCATCTGCCTCCCTGTCTGCATCTGCCTCCCTGTCTGCATCTGCCTCCCTGTCTGCATCTGCCTCCCTGCCTGCATCTGCCTCCCTGTCATCTCTTTGGTCTGCCCCTGCCTACTTACACACTCACCAATTGTGAAATAAACCGTTCTGGTTTTGGGTCCTGTGAAGACAGACAGATTATTCCTCTCATGGACAGAATTTCTAGCTGCAGCCAGGGACCAGAGGGAGTCCAGTTTGGGAAAAATCAGGACCTACAGCATGCACAGGGGCACTTTGCAGCTGGTTGCGAAGCAACGAAAAATCCAAAGCTTTCAAATTTGAGCCCATGATTCTCCACCGGAAAATGTGGGCTTGTTCTCTGCAGGTCGGTGGAGAGTCCTTGCCTCAAGTGGAGGAGTTCAAGTATCTCGGGGGCTTGGGACGGATGGCGCATGAGCTTGTCAGACGGCAAATCAATGGATGCGGCTAGTTGTTAATTGTGAGCAAACAAATTCCCTTACCAACCCCACGTGATATCTTAACATCAACACCCCCTCCTGTCGGAACTTGGCCCTGATGGTCGGCATTGGCTAAGTTGCATAAAGCTGGATAATTGTTTTAGAGATATAAAGGGCAAACAAGAACTTTAAACATGCAGGCTTCAAGCATCTAACTTACATGAGGTTAAATCCTGGCACCTAGTATCCCTGTGTATCCAATTAAGATTCAATTTTCTTGGTGTAAAGGTCTGCCAACAATTGTCTAAAAAGCTTACAGCGTGTTGTAAAGTTCCCCATTAATTTAAATGGCTAACAATTGACTGTGCTGTTAATGCTTTTACTTTTACTGACTATAAAGCCTCTGCTGTGAATAGGTCCTTACTATAATTAAAAGGAGGTAGACTTTTCTTTCTTTATCAAGTCTATTCTCACTATTGGAAATGAAATCCTGCTTTGTATATTTCAGTCTAAATTCAGTACCCACCGAACCAAACTGCGCAGTGTCCATTTGGAAGACGCTCCATAAAGCTCTGAGTTAAGTTTCAATATGTCTTTCCCCTGGGGCGAAAGTGAGTCGATGTGTTGTGAACTTGACTGCAAGCGGGCCGCTGATTTGGCAGAGGAAATAAAAACATTAAACAATAAATACAGATAAAACCGTGTGTTTTTATTATTATCATAGCGTAGGATGGTGTTCAATATAAGCTTTAATACTCATTATGCGACCAGCAGAAGGTGCAGGGTTATACGCTCTACAGCAGGTTAAAATCAGCTAAATCCCATTATAGTGAAGCAACGACATCATCACTTAACAAACGTATAGATACAGAGGGCAACGTGTCATTCTCTGTGACATTGTAGTTTGTTTACTCTTTCATATGTTTGAAATGGATCAAAAATAAAACGCTTTTGGGTCGGAGAAATGTTGACCACATAATATTATGAAAACAACTTAAATGCAGACATAGATATTGTTAAAAAAGATGTTTTCACCCAATGTGGCCCTTATTTTGACGTCATTATGCAGGTTAAAACTGTAAAAACACAAACATTACCGACACGGCAGATCCACACGAGCATAGAAACTCAGAGGACACTGATGGTGATAGCAAAAAAGTTGCAACTGAATATTGAAGCTGTCAGAGATCTTGGAGTGTAAATATTCAGGGTGAAAGTGCATTGCTCCGCTCATTAGTGACGCCGTATTTAACAGAGGTGTTTCAGAACCAGCTAATTATTCCCAACACATCCTCCAACTCCCTATGAGCATATTCCACACTCCTGCTGGACCATTCATTTTCTTTAAACACATTGTAACTATGGACAATATTTTTCAACCAATCCACAAAGGTCAACATGTATGGCCCGATTATCTCAACATTACTTTTTTGAGCGACTTGTTGGTGAGGGTGTATGGGAAGAAACTGGTCCAGGTTCTTTAAGAGCTCTTCAAATACAAATATAATAAAAAGACAGAGAGAGAGAGATACGTTTTTTCAAAATGGCAATTAATATGGTCTCCTAATTTTCCCCTCAGCTAGTGCAAAACTTGATCCACAATGCAGACTGCCAGACTGCTGAGATGACACTAGTGTGTTCAACCGAGGGAAAAAGCAGGCGAAGCCACCACAGAATCAGTGGACCAGTGGAGCGAGACTGTGATCCGTTAAGATGGGCCTTAATTTAATGCTCATCAGGCATCAGCCATCAAGGGCCTTTAAGGCTCGTCCCTGGGCACGCTGAAAAACAGATGTAGCGCTCTAGTGGTTGAAACTTGTTTTTAAATGGAAATGTATAAATCTTTGTGCATGAGGAGATAGACTTTAAGGTAGTGTACAGTGTATGTGGAGATCCTCACTCTTCGTCAGGGGGGCCATGTGAATGAAATGTCTCTGATGTGGGTTATCAGTAATCAGATTTGGCCGACCCTCAGTATTGACTGCTCCTTCCGGATCATATAAACGTGCTGCTGTGTCTGCCCACCATCCTGCCCGTCCAGTTGCCTATACACACCCTGTGTCTCAGTGTTAACTTTGACATAAACTCTATGTAGTCTTATACATGCAGCACGAGGACACATCTCTTGACGTTTTGACCTTACTTTGTGCCGTGGGAGTGAGGAGTCCTATTTAGGTGCTTAGCGTTCTGCTGCATGCAAGATGTGTTTCAAAGGCGGTAAAGCTGGGAGCTCCACGTTGCCTCTGTGTCACCTGGAGCACTCCCCGCCCCACTGTGACAGGCTGACATGAGGCCTGTCTGGGTGATGTCTGCACCAGACAGCTATGTCATCTCCTCCTCCTGTGGAGCTCAGCAGACTGCAGGGATTAAACCGCCTTTAACTTAACAAGCAGTGAGAATTCCCTTGACACGTCTGCAGTGTGAAGAAAGTGACAAGAGATTATTTAGTGTTTATTTGTGTCTCTTCATGTCAGTGACATTGATGCATCAAAGACATTACTGATGAAATGAACTGTGCCAATCCTAAAGTCTTCTCTCTGTCATTTAAAATGGCCTGAAGCATAAACAATCGTCACATTAATCACATTTATCATTAATTATCTATCATTTGCCAGAGTTTTGAAGAACATAAACATGTTTTTGGGACAGTTGCATAATACTGTTTTTTTGTGAGATGTAGTCAAGCAGAATGTGATTATTTATTTTGTGCGGGAAAAAAACATTTTACACGCAATTAGGCATTTTTTATTTCATAAAGATTGAGAACTCCTTGTTTCTCAGTCAAATATCCACTGGTAACAAAATATTTATCCCTGGGTTGAATTGTATGACAAGTGCATTAGAGCATACAGTACAGAGCCGACACATGAGACCTCACAGACCCGGTTAACTACCATAACTACCATAACCTCGTGGACAGAACCGGAGGAAGACAGCGATATAGAGTTTTGCCGCCTTTCTGAGTTTTTGTGCAGATGAAGATACATCCAAAATGTTCTGTGTGACGCCTGCAACTCTGTATCGTCTCCACGAACACAACGTTATGTTTGGATTTGGAGCTCAGAGTCCTTTCATTAGAAAAGTGTTTTTGGACCCTTCTGGATTGCCTGTGTTTTGTATGATCAAGACTGTTGCTGTGATGAAGACGCTGTTGTTGCTGCCACCCCTCACTAGGTAGTGCGCTGCTATAAAATACACCATAATAAAGCCATGAGGTACTCTGTCCATGTGAAACGAGTGATGTCCACTGCACTTCTACTTGCGATACTAAATGAATGGACCAATATTGTGCTGAACAGCTTGACATCCATGTAGACTATGCAGTTTTAATGGTAAATGTGCTCACAAAAATTGAGAGTCATAGTTTTTTGGGTAATTAACCTTTCAGAGGCTTGACTGTACAATATTGTACAGTCAAGGCTGTATCTCATATCTCTATCACAGCTATGACGAATACACAGATTAGCTCTGCTGGATGAAGAGGGGCAAATACAAATTTGATTGGAGAGGATCAATAAGGTTTGCAAATGACACAAATCTTCTGAGCACTAGAAAGGGGGAATTACTTTGTTGTGTCAATACAGAAAGGGAACAGAAAGAACTGTATCTCAGTGTTGGCAAGACTACGAAATGGTAGTGGATAAAAATGACTGATTTTGGTGAGTTCTTCTCAGAAAGTAAAATCATTGCAAGAGTGGGTGCGTCCAGTAAAGTGGTATTTGGAATAACAGCTTTCTCCCCTCATCAGGCCCAAAGTGCCCCATTCACTCTCTCATTCAGACACAGGAGGCAAGGAGGGTGAAGTGTCTTGCCCAAGGACACAACAACAGTGGACAGCTGGGATTCAAAACCCCAACCTTCCGATCAAGAGATGACCCACTCTTCCAACGGCGCCACGGTCGCTCCCATCGCAGTACACCAGACATTAGAAGATGAAAAGAAGATGAGCAAAAAGTGATCAACATCTGGAGAAGATGCATCAGTTTTGAACTGATGATAAGATTGTTGCATGACACACGGACGTCTACTGGACAGAACTGGAGGAAGACGGCGATATAGGGTTTGGCCACATGTTCACTCTGTGTGGATGCATGTAACATGTGGAGATTCTTTAACACATTGAGGCCGCGCTGTTTTGGGATTTAGCTGTCCAGACCTTTTTTCATGATATTTGTAGCACCACTAGCATGCTGTGGCTCATTTGAAAGAAGAGACTCTAAGCTCTCCGTAGGTGAAAGGAGAAATCCAAAGCTAAACAGAGGCTAGTTTTGATCAAAATCACAGATTTTTTTCTAGATTCTGAGATAATTTATGTTGTATCCTTTCTGATTAACTCCTCTCTCCAACTATTGTCTCCTCCCTCCACTCTGGACAGACACTAATGTTATGGGAAGAGGGAAAAAATCAATAGCTTTTTAAATTTTTGTTGTTGCGTGTGCCTTTAAACAGCCTGGTTCTCAGATTGAAAACTTAACTCGGATGTTTCTCAGTCGGCTTTACAGCTGTTTGCTGCGCAACACCACGTCCCCTCGGACTAAAAAAAAGAAACACAATAACATATATGAAATGTCCACTTCTGTTCATCACAGAGTTACCAAAATCACACATAAGGTGTATTAGAGTGTCCAGTTTTGTAATTTAAGAAAAACGCAAAAATACGTTTTTTTCCGTTTTTGACACTCATCGTGTTAAACATGAAATGTGTTTAAATTTATGTGTTATGTGTTTATTTATGGAAAGGTAAATGCGATGAGGAAGTCCCCAACATTGGGTCTAAAGGACATAAAGGAGTGGACCGGATTGAGCCGCGTAGCAGTTTGCACAGCAACACTGAAAGATTTGGTGCCAATTCAGGGAGACAATTATATATTTTAGAGTAGCATTAAATGTAACTAAATCATATTTGACTTTTGAAGTCATTCAAAGACAAATAAGTGAAATCTGAAAAGAGTAATATTAAGCCTCTGTAATAAAAGAAGCTGATTTGCTTCTCCAAAACTTATATATCGCAATTCACATTGAAAATATTTACAGCAACAAATGCAAAGCAAAAAGATTTGGAGGTATAAGATGTTACACACATTTTTTTTAAAGTTAAAGATGTTGTGCTTGCTGTGTAAAGAGACAACAACTGGGCAAAGAAATGACATGTTTATCTCAGGAGATGAATGCTTTACAAACCTTCAGACGTACGGAGCTCCAACAAATCACAGCACTTTTGGTTTCTTTCTTTGCTGCTGCCTCTCATGTTCTTAGACCTACAATGATAATTTGAGTTGGTTTTTTTTTGCATCATTTGTATTTGATCACAGTATCTTCTGAAATGCAGTTACGTATAATGTTTGATGTTGCAATCCGGAAAAAGTATAAACACCAAATAGTTGCTCAAGTACTGACATTTTGCTTTTGATAAGATGTTTAAAAAAGCTGCTAATGGCCCTGAATGACACCCTTCAAAGACTCGGCTCCATTTTCATTGGTGAGTTATAAAGAGGCATCTCCAGCGTCAGCTTGGCAAGAAAAAAAAAAGTCCATTATCAAAATAACAAAAGATGATGAAAGATAAAAAATACATTACTGAGGGTCGTACAATTATAAATCCATTTAGCTGTGAGCCTGCTGATCAAGTAAATGAAAAGTGCAATTAGGCACAAAAGTCCCTGCACATGATTGCTCATTAGAGGCTCAAGCTCTTATTAATGGGCCAGTGTCCGCAGTTATTATGTCTACTGTTGATGGAGTGAAAAAGCATGATTTATCATCCCAATTTTTTACTGTCGCCATGAGCGGTGCAACTACTAATTGAATAAACCGTGGGCATTTGGTTTATAGAGAATGTAAAAGAGAGAACTTGGACTGTGATGGATGGATGGAAGTTATTGATAGTGAAGTAAATACATTCATTTGTTGATTTTGATTGTTGGATCATTGTGTAATGTTTAATGCATTTTAAAACACAATGGTATTGCGATCGCACTGGTATTGCAATTTTTGTCCTATAGAATTTAAAGCATGCCTCTAGAGTCCATAAGCACCACTGCAGGTGTCGTTACAGATGTTACAGTTTTTTACTCATTAATTGTCCGTGAAAGTAAATACTACACTGACAGAAAAGACAAAGGGACAGAGGGATATTGTTCATCCAATTACACAATGGAGATCATTTTTTTTCACTCAAACACGGCTGTAAATACTGCTAAAGTGGTGATAGCCCGCAGTTAGCTTCGCCCATTAGCCTGCTAGCTTCTTCTTCGTGATTCGATTACTGTGTATTGGAAGCTTCGACACGGATGCAGGAAAATTGCAAGGGTGGTTTTCTGGTGATTTTCATCCCACACATGTACTATCCCCAGAGGGACTACGAAAAGGATTTATTATGGTAAACGTCTTTAAAATAAAATCACTGGTACTGCTCATAATTATTAAGAATCTGTATTCTCTATAGCCATACCTAAGCAAATGGTAAAGCAAAATATGTTCATGTTCACAAACTCTCTCATTCATTCACAAGCAAAGTGGGTGAAGTGCGTTGCCCAAGGACACTCTGATAGTATGCACCAACCGGTCTACTGTACCGGTAATGTTCAAATCGATGGATCACCTCTATAACCACTGAGCCATTGCCACTCTATACTCTACAGCACCTTTCTTTCCCACATGGTCTCTTATCCAGTTATGAACCGGACTTGACCTTACAAAGCTTCTGAGATCAGATGAAATATGAGCATTCTCATATTTGGATGGCTGCTATTATGTATCACGCAAAAGAAAGGAAGAAACAAACAAACAAGACAGGCAGAACAGAAAATAGCTTTCTTTGTATATTTTATTAGTATAATTCAAGAACTCCACTCTATGTTGGCAGGCTCAAACAGGAAGAGCAGAATAATTCATGATGCCGCTGGGATACATTTGGACATAACACTTCCCAGGTCTGTTCCACTGTGCACACCTCGCTGCAGTGCTGTACAGTTTGCAGACCATGCAGATGGAGACTGTGTTTCCCCAGTCTTCAGTAACCGCTGTTTTCTGTGCTTCTGTTTGTGCACCCCTGTGGTTTACCTCAGATTCTTCTGCTCTAAACACAGTTGCAATTCTTATTATTGTAAACACCCTTTCCATATACAGCCCTCCATCATCAACTCCATGATCACTTTTGAATGCCGTGCACGATAGAGTAAGGTGGATTTTGTCGAAGGGTTTGTAGCTAGTTGCACAATGCGTAATTATTGTCATACAAGACGTGTATACTACAACTGTGGGTATGGGAATGTGGGTGTGTGTAGATGTAAAGTGTGTGGGTTTTAGAAGGGATAGGACTATGCGAGTGAGTGCAGGGGTGAATGTGCAGAACAACTGTTAAGGACTGATTGATGCTTTGCAGAGTGAGTGGTGTGTGGTGTAGCCGGGCCTGGTCCGGTTGGGGACAGAGGATGGAAATTAGCTTGAGCTATAATCCTGCATTTTAAGTATACTGTACTTTGTGTAAATGTATTGTCCCTTTTAAATAAATAAATACAAAATACAAAAAAAATACAACAAAACAATATATTATGTATAACATTTACAATAATGAGACAAACAAGGCTCTCAAAATTACCTTCATTATACCTTCCTGGCCCCTCCCCTCAGCTAATCACCACACAATTACTGTTAACTACCTTAAAACAGTATCTGACCGCTAGACGCTTAAACTAAACTGGTGTGTCCCTGAGCCCTGAGACTGCTTACCATGATGACGCAATCTACCCGGAAGTCCGCAGGCGCTCGGTTTGCCTGTGGAGACATGGATGAGTAGAACAGATTGTGGGGAAATGTTTGTTGGACATGGGAGTTAGGGAGGGAAAAGTTGGTTCAGCGGCGGCCTAGTGTGCACCCAAGACCCCACGATGGATGTTTGAACGATAACGCTCGCAAACGCTGAACAGACAGAGGGTCACCCCCGTCACACTACAGAGCACTGTCAAATACATATGTGCACAATCGGGGATAACAGGGAGGGAAGGCGTCAGTTCAGTTTCCTGACAGCCAGATGGATGGAGCTGTCCTTCAGTCAGTTGGACCTGTCACTGATTGAAACCCCATACAGTTTTCTCCCTGGCCCTTTCTCCCTGGCCCTTGTCACACAATCCACTGAGAAGTGTTGTCCAACCCTATACTTGAAGATTGTACGGTGGTCTCTACAGTAGGGGCTGGCATCTTATCTGGATTACCCACTTTTGGGTCAGATATCTCCTCTGTTTTCTTTAACACAGTTTGTATACGTATGTTGAGATCTGGAGCTTTTAATCAAACACTTTGTTTACGAGCAAAAATAATGTAGGCAATCTGACTCTGACCCAAACCTGTTAATCCTGTCATAGGGTGCTCCCCTTTCCCACATCGCTACAATCATGTCCCCGCAAAGGCCAAGAGTCCCCTGTTAAAGGCTCTCCTGGTTAATTCAATCAATAAATAAAGTTTATATTTATGTCTTGAACTAAATGTAGACTAAGCTATGTGATATAAGAAATGTATTTATAGCAAACCTTATGAAAGCCTTTACCCGTTATGGCACGTTTGATTTGGCGCAGAGCATGGCCAATGTAACCAGTCCGATCAGATGTTAGCCATAGATCAAAGGAGCCAATATGAATAGCGCTCCCTTGTTATTGAGTCATAAATTACAGATGCATTTCCTCGGGATTTCACTGCTGCTCGGTGCAAGCTAGATGCCCATCATTAATGTGCTTCCTAAAATAAATCTCTAAAATCATAGGCAGAAATAAAGTATCTAGAAGACAATTGTGTATGTGCCTATGATTTGTGTGGAAAACAGGAAATGCTGACGTGCATTCAAAAAGGGCTGGCTCAACGTGCGCGTTTATCCGTGCCACTCTGGCTGCAGATACAATTCATGAAAGCACAGGCCACCGATGCTGTCCAACATCTGAATTGTTTTGGGTCCTGATGGTCGGAGCCTCATATTCGCTCATGTGACCCATTTGCAGGCCCCGCATGTGACACAAATCTTTTCAGAAATCAGGTTGTGTGCGGTCCCACTTGAATCGTGTAGTCTGTGGGTTTGTACAATGTCCTAAATATGCTCATCTCATAAGTAGTGGTATTGTCTTCCTTTTCTTTTTTAAAGCAACACTAAGTAAATCATACCTCTAGAGGCCATAAGCGCCACTACAGGTGTGGTAGCATGTTTTTTTACTCATTAATTGTCCGTGAGAGTAAATACTACACTGACAGAAAAGACAAAGGGACAGAGGGACATTGTACATCCAATTACACAATGGAGATCATTTTTTTCACTCAAACTTGGCTGTAAAAACTGTTTAAGTGGTGCTAGACCACAGTTAGCTTTGCCTGTTAGCCTGTTAGCTTCTTCTTCATGATTCCATTAGTGTGTATTGCACCTTCTACCCGTAGGCAGCGAAGTTGCTATTGTGGTTTTCTGGCCAGAGACACCAGGGGGAGATGAAAGACCCCCCAATCATCGCATCAACACTTGTATTACCCCCAGAGGGACAACAAATTCATATTCACTTTATATCACTTTATGCACCATATGTAAATATGGTGTCCCGTTGTTCTATGTCAATTGTTGTCGTCTACCATATTTTACCTCTTATTTTTATCTTATTTATTTTAATATTCTTATGCATGCCCCTAAAGTCTTATAGTTTAAAGTGTATTGCTTATTTTTATCTAAACTCTGTGTTATATGTTTTTATGTTTATTGTTGCACGTCTCACCAAGAAAAGATCCTAGTTTGTGAACCTGTTTACAAACAATGACAATAAAAACTATTCTGATTCATATGATCAAAAATCATGATTAGACTTACGACCTTGGGCCAGATCTTGTGGCAGCGCACGGGGTAGCGCAGGCTCTTGGCGAATTATTTTCCGAGTGGCGGCGCTATATGTGCCATTCGCCTCCGCCGCCTGTGAGGGGGCGTCACAAGAGGAGGTGACTGCACTGATGGAAACACGGCTGACATTCACTTCCTTGTTTACATTGCGCTGTCTTGCGTTCTTTCTTAAGCCTTAGGCTCTCACAGGTCAAACTAAAAACTTTATTTACCCCATCGTGAGCTAAACCATGTTCACGTCTCGAGAGAAAAAGAGCTACAGCGTCCGCTGTGGCGCGGATCGGCCGCGCTTGGCGTGAACGCGAAGCAAAACAAAAGCACATGTTCACCCCACACAACCACTCTCCTGGACGCGGAGTCGATCTGGTTGGAGGAAAATGTGTGTCTCCACCCACTTAAAGGATCTATATCATGCTATTTTAGCCATTCCAAAGTTAAGTATAGGCATTTATATGAATGATTGTACCTCTACCGCTATGGAGCACTCATTTTTGTGATAAATATAAGTGTTTTCTGGAGGTATTTTTCAAACCCGGAAGACACAACGCTTCGATTCAGTTAACTCCGCCCCCTCTCTCCGCACATACTTTACCGTAATATAAATAAACAGCAATAAGTGAAGATACTTCACAATGCAGTTATAAGGAGTTGAAATCTGCAACACAGCTTCATAAATGGCTAACACACATGCTAATATGCTAACACACAAGCTAACACGCGTTTGGACTGACTCACCGCTCTGGTCCATCGCTGTTTATATTATGGGACTCGCGTTGGTTATAAAAGTTAATCCACTTTGATTCAGGCGAAGGTTCACCAAACATCCATGAGAGACAGTCACAGAAAAACAACCAGAATAAGTTGCAACGAGCTCCATCTTCACAGCTGCAGCGCAAACATGACGTCTGTTCAGACGCTCAGGGGATGTGTTTGTTTTGGCCTCAGCTGACCTGGAAGCACCTCGGGCACATCCTTTTTTTTTTTTTTTTTCCTCTTTTGTTTTCTCTTTGCATCTCTCTTATGACAGAAATAATGAAAAGGGTGGTTTACAAATTCAAATCAGGCCGTAAGCATAGAATTAAGACATTACAGACGTCGAGCACTTCCGTTCCGCTGTTACGACACAACTGAACACTCAGTCGTTCAGCAGGAGAGGGCGGAGCAGCTGCTCAGAGAGCAGGATTCAGGAGGATTACTGAGAGCTGCGTGAATGAAGCCACAAACCACTCTGGGGGTGTTTTTGATAAGGAAATAGCATTACAACATGGCTAAAAGCTCTAAAAAGTCGATTTTGCATGATATAGGACCTTTAAATGTGCTAAGTCTGGAGTGGCAAGATCACAAAGTGCGCTCCTACTGAGCGCAAAATGTCACGCTATCGTCTCCGTTTTGATGCACACGATCGGGCCCCTTGTCTTTTATTTAAAAAGTGTAAAGCTGACGACTGCAATGATTATGAAACCACATTGAACTTGGCTAAGTTGGCTAGTTCTTTCTTATTGTGTTTATTTATGTAACACAGAGAGATCCTGGACACTATAGATCTTGTATGGAAATGAATAAACATAGAAGGACGAGTAGACACAGTGTTGAAAAGAGACCACAAAGCATATTTATTTTACACTAATCCCTTTAGGTGTGTATTGGATGGTGGAGATTGCTGTCCATGTTTCATGTCTTAGCTCGTCGACAGCCGTTGGTAGAAAACGACAGGTGCAGTGGGTGAGACTTGGCATGAGCCTGGCTGTCCACCTTTGGGTGCTGATTGACAGATGGCGAGATGGTTGCACCCTGTCTGGAGTCCGCTCTATGATGGATGTAGGTGTGTCCGGAGAGCGCCCTGGCACATTTGGATGCGGGACATTAATCTAGTTTGACAGGAAGAGGAGCTACAGGTTCTGCCACTTAGTGTTTATCTACCAGTTCATCTTTGTGTATGTGGCCATTTTAGGTCATTCACTTGTGCTGTTGTACGAGGGCAAACGCCTATTTCTACTGTTGGATAAGGATAATAAAAATGAGTACCTACTTACTACCAATCAATTTATTTTTGTAAATCAAAACATTTCCTCACAGGGCGTTTCAGTTACTGCAGATTAGATCAAACAGAAGATATTAAACAGTTAACCAGACAGGCAGATGTAATGTCCAACAGTCCACTGTGAAGCAATGGATGGACAACTGTTGCCCCATGCTTCCCCGTCCCCTATGCCCAGGGCTTATGTCACGTTCTGCTATTTTCTTTATATAACTTTGACTGAAATTATGTGTAGACCTAAAACCTATTTGATACACATCACTTATCTTGACAACAAAACTAGATAAACTAACACATTTTACTACTTCTAGAGTATTGCTGAAATTTGGTGATGTTAATTTAACTTCAAACATTATGCTTTGGTTTCTGCTACTGTAAATATTGCCAAATTACAGAGGCACTCGCATGGACTAGCCAACTGGAATTTAATAAAATCTACTGCTAATATTTGTTCTCTCAAATGTGTCTAATCTCAGCCTGGCACAGTTTTACAGAGCTGTTCATAATCCCCAATCTGGTGGGTTTAAAGACTTATTTGTGTTCAACAGAATGATGTGCATATGGAGACACGCTCAGAAGTACAAAGAATGAATATGGCCTGCAGTTTATGCGCATTAATATATTTTGTTGATTAGATGCGCTAAAAAGCAGACTTCCTGGACATTCACATTTTATTTACTCTGGTTTCTGAAGTGATGGTGTATTTGCAATCCCTGTCCAGGTGATTGATTTGATAAGGCTAGCTGTCACCATGTGTCACGCACGTCGTCCTCAGATCAGGCATCCTCCGGCAGCCTCTGCAGCGTTATAAATGCTCTCTGTGCACAGATGTGATTCCCCAGGTGTGTCCTCAGTATACAGGGTCATTTCAAGTTCAAGGGTTAGGATAGACCGGGGCTGGTGGTTTGTATATGGGACAAACAAATAATGATCTCTCCAGGACCAAAAGTGATGGAGACTTGCAGTGTTTTTAACATGGTAAAGAACTCAGTCGGATACCTGGAGAGCAGAGTAACATTCTGGTGAAAATTGGTCTGAAGTTTTACACAAAGTCACATTTTATGTTGCAGACTTTTGTTTTTAAGGAAGGGAAAGAGTTACTGTTTTTTGTTGTTGTTTTGGAATCTCATATTTTTTTCTACGTCATCGATCTTGGCCTCCTGGGGGCTGATAACTTTGTGGGTCCAGACTGTGTAAACCCCAAAGACCGAGGGTATCCGAGCTAGTGCACCACCTCAAACTTTTGATAACATTAAGCCATTAAACGGACTTCCAAAAAATGCCAAATGAATTGTAGCTTCACTAAAATTGGGACAGTTGCAGATCATGTCAGGACAAGCCAAACATATTATCATGGCACTGTGGGCCAAAATGTTGTATCAAAGAGAGAAAATCAATCATTTGCTGTTTTCGCATGCATCAAATATTGTTGAATTCCTTTAAAGGCACTTTATCGGAGCAAGCTGCATTTTTAATTCATTTTGAATCATCAGCCAAATCAAAAGCCAAATCTTTTGTTAATGATTTTCGTTTTCTTTGAGAAGCAGCGACAAAATAAATGATTTTGCTGATTTTTTCCGCAATGGAAATCTAACTCATTCACACTTGGATAACAGTTATTAAACTCCCCAGCTTAAACCTACTTAATAAGTAGGTTTACTTATTAAACCTACTTATTTAATAAGTAAACCTACTTATTAAATAAGTAGGTTTACTTATTTAATAATATGTGAGAAACACATATTATGTTTCTCACATAATATGTGAGAAACCCTTTCTTTGACAGGATAGGGCCCCTACAGGATTGCTGGCACCATTACATAATGAAATCAATACATTTCAAGTAGAGCAAATACTTGAAATTTTACCAGAATCATGACCAACACAGGACGCAATGTTCAAACTGTCTGTTGTGCCAAAAGGGTAGCACGAAAACTGATTTTGAGCTGGGAAAGATGTAATTTTTTTGGGGGGGACACAACAGCTGTAGTGTGCCTCATGGGCCATGTGAGACACCCTCATCAAAAGTGGCCAGCAGCAGGGTGACCAAGCCTGAGCTTGTGTCCCATGCCCAATCATGAAAATCGCCAAGTTGTTTAAATGGCGCTACCTGCACCCTCCTTCTGACCTGGACTCCCGAGTGAGGGGGTGGGAAATAAAAATGAGGCCTATCTCATCGACTGCTGGAGAAAAGACAAAAGGTGAATTCCAGCCTAAACGCAGACCAAGCTACTTAGGGCTCCAAGAGCGTCCACGTTCGTAGAGTCAATTACGCAATTAGCGCTAAGCGCCAAGCGCGCTACAGTTCAAATGATCTCTACAAGTAGCTAGGACTAAAAATGACCTAAGACGGAGCTAAAGCACAGGACTACGCAGCGAACACCCAGAGGACGCTTGTTTCATTGGAAAAATACACTGGTGTGTTAGAAGACTGGATACATGTGTAGTAGAGTGGACTGCAGGTTCTACCGGGCAGAGCCCACACTTAATTATTTTACCATTTTACTTCTCATTACCAACCACTTAGTTATGTAAACCTAAATTTAACCTGCAGAAAAAGGCAACACAGATTTGTAAAACTGGCAGGACAGAGGCATTCATTTACAAAAGTAGGATATTTATTAGTTACATGTTTTGTTTAAATTTTCCATTGTTTCTTTTGTCCAAGGGTTGTCAAATAAGTTAAGGTTCATGACGGGCGCTCACGTGAATGAGCACGTTCATTTCAGTGTCCATATTAAAATGGCACGTACATCACAGTCTATAACATAAACAAAGGATGATCCTGGCAACACAGGCGTGGAAGAAGAGGAGGTGTGTAACGCTGACAGGACCTGAAGAATGGGAAATCTACATTAGCACAGAATGGACGGGACAGTATGAGATATCCACGGTATGATAACCTTGACAAAAAATACTGCGATATCACGGTATACTGTGAAATTGCGTGTTTTATATTTAAAAAGTAAAAACAGGGTTCACATTCAACAAACAGGGTTGTTTATCTTTCATTTGTAATTGGTTATGTCTTAACATGCTGCTAAGGATCAATAAAGTGTAATAATATGAAAAAATGAATAATTTATTATCCAAAATTACACTTTAAACAAAGGGATTTTTTTTTTACCACTTCAGTCACAGACGGAGTTCGCTGACGCTCTAATCACTGTTTGTTCGATGTCTGCCCAAAAAACCTCCAAAGGTTTGCCATTATAGTTTGCTGCTTTATTTCTCACTAAAGTAGTCTGTGCATTCAACTTCATATCAAAGAATAATCCTAATAGTAAACAAAAGTGTTGCATCAAGCAGCAACAAACTCGAATGCTTGTCTGTCATGTCTATTGTGACGATGTGTGATTTTGTGACTGTGATGGTGAACCAAAGACACATTTCCACCTTGGTAGACAATAAAGTAAATCTAATCTAATCTAATAATTGACCGACTAGAAAACTGCATCAGGTAAAGGTTCCACCTATGTCTAATCCTTATCCTCTAGTGAAGCTTACTTCTAGGAGTGAAGACTAGAGGGTAAAGAATAATTATGCTATCTGCCTATATGCAATGCATCAAATTATTGTTTGGGGAGACTTAAGTCGAGTAGTGCGTAGGTTTGTTTACATCACGTAGTGGCGAGTCGCAGCCCTGGCGACGCGTGACAGCGAGTGGAGTTTGGAGCTAAATGAAACTCAGTGTGTTTTTGATGAGCATTTGGCAAAGGAAGGCTGAGCGTCTTCTGATCAATAAAACGTGAAGCAGTGTTGTCTAGTGCGCGTCTGATAAACGATGGACTGGATGATGGACAATCCAAACCACAAAGCTAATAGGTTAGCGTAACGCGAGCTAAAGAGCTAAAGCGCTAAACAGCTGCTTCTCAGCTTTTAACGCGACAGATCCAAACAAAGCTTCATCTCAGCGGCAGCAATACTTTTCACGGAGGACAGTGACTTTTTACTCTGCTGCTGCGGGCCGTGTTCAACAGGCTGACGGCCGAGAGAGAGAGGGGGAGAGAGAGGGACTGCGCCGCGGTGTCAGGTGAGGAGCAGTGGAGTAGAAGTCACAGTCTATACACGTACATCACAGTCTATAACATAAACAAAGGATGATCCTGGCAATACAGGCGTGGAAGAAGAGGAGGTGTGTAACGCTGAGGAGCAGTGGAGTAGAAGGAGACAGCGGGGGTTTGCACGGAGCGCAACTTTTTTTTGGCAGGAATAGCATGATAAAACAAACCGTCAGACAGGGAATCCTCACGGTAGTGATGCCGTAGCATTTTAATACCACGGTATACCTTGAAACCGGTTACCGTCCCATCCCTAGCACAGATACAGATGCGTGGTCAGATGTAGCTATGAAGCCACTGACCTACCAGGGCGACGATGCATGGTGCTCCTCAAACGACCCATACTGAGACCCCGAACATGTTACTTGTCCAGCTATGCAGTAGCCTTTGGCCGGAGCGCCAGCATGCTAAAAACACAATAGCATCATAGCATAAGGGCTAGTGAGCCTACAGTCTGCATGAATATAAACTGGTCAACACGCTTACCAGCGAGACGGTTGTGTGTACATCTAGCCACTGGCTTGACGCCTAAAGTCACTGGCTTGACGCCTCCTGAACGACTATAACAACTCACAACATCACCAACTTTCACGCTGTGCCCTGCTACAGCAGCAGCGTGTGACGTTAGAGGGAGGAGAGGTCATGCCAGGTCCATAACCCCCGTATTTATAGTGCGCACACGCAATGTGATTGGCTTAATGTAAGGGCGATATAGGCTACCCCACCACACATGGACATATCAGAAGCAGATTTTAGTTTGTACCTGTCTCATTCCCCTGATACAGCAAAGTCCAAATCATAACAGCTTATACTGTGTCAGATCATAAGCATGTGCATGATGCTCAAACACATGGTTTTACACTCTCACAGGGATTCTTTTAGCTGTGGACCTTGTGTTTAGAGCTCAGACTCAGCTCTCCCACACCTCCACACGCTCACACATGACTCCAGTCCTCTGCTCGCTCCACTGGCTCCCGGTGCGGTTCAGGGTGGAGTTTTAGTTCCTGACATTTGTGTTTAAGGCCATCAATGGTCTGGCCCCGGCCTACCTCCCGAATTAGTAACGGTCAACCAACCAGCCAGAACTCACCTCGCTGGTCACTCCCAAGTTCAAATAGAAAAAGTTTGGAGGTATTTTCCATCCAAGGCCCAAAGCTGTGGAAGGCACTTCCAGCACACCTACGAAGCATTACCTGATCGAGTGTTTTTACATCACAGTTGAAATCCATCTATTTAGACACGCTTTTAACACATAACCTCCGACTCGACTGCTATTATTATGTACATTTGTGTTTCTATTTACTGTTGTCTATTGATGTTTTTACTGGAAAGCGCCTTGTGCACCTTCTAGCTGTTGTAAGGCGCTATACAAATAAAATTAGATTTATTGATTTAATTTTATTATTGACAGTATTATTGGATATTTGACAACTTTATTGAGGACAGTACCATATGAAACACACATGAAATAATGATGTCAGGGGTTCTTGTGCCGTAGGTATTTTAAACATAGTAAGTGCATGATAGAGCTGTCATGTGGTGTGTGAATCATCAATCTGAATCTGTGAGGTGCTGACATTGTTAGGGCCCTCTAGTCAAATTTTGCTTAGGGCCTCCTGAAGGCAAGGGCTCTGATCTCAGTGGAGACTACATGGAGACTTGGGGCGGCCCCAACAACTGTTGCAATGAGTAAGTCTGATGTTTTCAGCCTGGTCAGCAGGGGATGTCGGGGTGAGGCTGGCACAGGTGTCTGTGCCTTTGCAATGAACCAAGGTTGTAACACTGTGGATGAAGAATGAGCCGCTGACATGCAGTCACATGACGAAGCTGAAGCAGCGTATATCAGTATTCATTCAATCTTTTTTTAAATTCAGAACTACTGTGACTTGAAAGACTACACTGTAATTCAGTTCAAACAGAATTATGTAAATACTGAATTCTTCAATCATATACGTATATCCGTTTAATTTACGCAATATGAACAATGACTGAAGACCTTCAATCTGCATAACATGTCGGTAGCCGGCTGATCACTCCTGGGCATAACATCTCCACCTTCAACCACCACCTTTGGACACGACAAAGAGAGACGATTATGAAACTGTAGGGCACGGTTCCACACACCACACAGGCCCGAGATCAGAGCACTTCTCCAGCGGAGAGGACCACCCAACTACTGCTTTCTACCTTTATTTGGAAGTGTCAGTCCTAGATTGCTGCGTTGAGTAGCCCACGTTCCATGGACTTCATATACACATAGTAGTCATACTAGTAATCAGCGTCTGTACAAAAGTGGCCTGGACCAACTCTCCACCCAACCCCGAAACAGCTGCGTGCACTGTCTTTACGCATCTCATTCTGCAGCAGTGCTAAGTAGTCAGAGGCTCCAGCGTGTGGACAGCAGGTCCAGCACTTACACCAATCCCATCAACAAGCGTTACTCTTGAATTCAAAGCCTGTTGGAGTACCGAAACAACAGTCTCACAGCTCCCTGTGCACCACCTTTGCCTCTGGATCATTGTGCGCTCTTTGGGCACGTGGATTATCAAAGCTCCTGTCTGTTTTGCCCAATGTTGTGGCACGCGGAACACTGATATTTGTCTCACCAAAACATGCGATGGGGTTCCGCCTTGACAATAATGTTAAAACTAGGCAATTATTAAAGTTCACTGTGAAATACATTGCGACAACCACAGATTGTTGGTTTGCTCATCAAAAAAGTTACCTTGGCGTCACATCCCATTGGATCGATGAACAGTCCCTGGAAAAGACTCAAAGGGTCTCATACTTTTGATGTCCTTGCAGGAGCTCTAACTTCAGTAAAGCCTTCAATTTGTCTGGAGCTCAAAGTGATGGACAGTGAGGAGGAGGCAGAAGACACTGATGATAACCAAGTGCAGTACAAGGATACAAGCAGTATTCTCCAAGAGGACTCAGCTACCCCCTCACCAAAGACACGCTTGTCACCTACTCAACCTGGTGGCGACAACTGATCCTGCCCTAGCCGATCGGAGCAAATGGCACCTATAAAAAGCTATCACGTTCAATTTTTGACAAATGCAAGGCTATGTGGAACAAAACAGGTGGAACAAAGCAGAGTGACATTGAGGAGGAGAACTGGGGGCTCCAGTTGATTCCTCCAAACAAGATTGGAACTTACCTGGCTCTGGCTATTGAAAGGATTCTGCGCATGACAAGGGGGAGGACACTATCAGGAGGATTTGTGAGGAATTCAAGGTGAAAATGTGAGTAATATCCTGCAAACAAAATCCGATCAATGAATCTTGACAGGCAAGGCAAGTTTATTTATAAAGCCAGAGCACAATTCAAAGTGCTTTACAAGAAGAATGTGCAAATGGCTTAATGTAAGCTACATTCACTCTACTGCCAGTCATCCAGCAACTACAGATGAAACTCAGAAGGTTGGAAGCTTCATGCAAGACCTGTTTGCCACTTGTCCATACTCAGCAAAATGGTTTGCAACATCAATTTGGACAGATGATGGAGGATCCAGAGTCAATTCTACTACCAAAGTTAAAGACCTTCTGGATAATCACCTTCTGATGATGCCAACTTGATTGAAGCTGATGGTCATATTATCTTTACAGAGGTGTTCAGTAAATATCATGCCCTTCTGTTTATTCTAATAATGTTAAAGTCAGATACTGAAAATATTCAAATGACTTATTTTCATTATTCAAAAGCTACAGTCATGTTGTATGGAAGCTGCACTTTTCAGTGTCATCATGGGCAATGTATAGAATGTACCACATGCCTAAACTTTATGAATGTTCAAAAACACAACTCTCTGAGCTGTGAATGGGTGTTGTTGTATAGGTTAAAATATGATGGCTTTAGGCAGGCTGCTGTGTACAAGCTTCACAAGTTGTTTGTCACAGATTTCTGAATTTCTTTTGTGATGAGGTTGCATTAATCCCCTTAAGGCCATACCACATCTGCCATCTCTGTGATAGCACAAATTTGCTCAGCTTCATTATTCTCTGTTCACAATAAACACGTCAACTTGCAACACACATTTCTTACTGGACACTCGGTAATGCCCTTTGCTACAGGCCACCCCCTCCAAGGCCTGTACAGCAGCAAATACACACTGCACCTCGCTAGTCTCCTGCCTCTGACTGGAGGGATATTTCCCACACAGTAAAACAGACGTTTTGGAGTGTACCTGTCTGTCCAGCAATCATGCTGTAATACATTTTTGCTAATAATATGTTTGTAATCCAATGCGTTTTTATTGGTCTGTGTGTCATGATTTCATTACGTTTTTGAAGCGTATAATTTCTCGAATCTGGATCTGAAAGGCTTTTCATACAACCAGGCTGCTCCGCCCACACAAAAAGCTTTTTATTGTTCCCTCTTTCAGATCTGGTACTTTGGGGGTAAACCCATTTGTGTCTTTATGATGTAGGAGAGGTACAACTGTTTAGCTCCTGGTTCACACAGATAAGTGATGAGCTGCGGATCTGCCCTTCCATGTCCTTTCTCGCTCGAATGAGTGGGTTGGACTCCATTGTCACTAACCATTGTCAGCTGCAGCCTTGTGTCAGGGAAGGTCTTTCCATTTTGCAAGCAGGATGTAGCTGAGCCTCTTTGAAAAAAATACAGTCTTGGTTGTTCTCTGAAATTACAGGCTGATTTCAAAGCTTACTTTCATGTTGAAGATCTTGGAGAAAACAATTTTTGCTCAAGATGCAGAAAACCTTTTACATCATAAATGTTTTCATAGCACTGAGTTCTTTTAAAGGTTTTTAATAATGGATTCTGGTGATTCAACCATTTTAAAGTGGACTCTATCAGCCCCTGTAGTGTGCTGTGTAGTGCAATCAAACCGTCCCAGTTTGGTTCCTGAGGTTCACGGCAGGGCATGTTTCTCATGTATGCACACATGCACAGATAAGGAGCTGTCATGTGAGCGCCTGTATTCATCACGGTCAAAAAGGGAGGAAAGGCTGCTTTTTATCTTTTGTTGCCATTTCCACTTCGGAGTTATCACGTTCGTAATATAGTTTACAATTGGTTTTCAGAACATAAAAGAACATAAAAGTCTATACAAAAAGAGAGCACCTGCACAGTGATCACGTACGTCTCTGTACAGCGCTCCCGCTCTGTCGTAGTCTCTAACTCACAAGTCTGTTGTTTAAGTTGAACAGCACCCCTCCACATTAGGTCAAGTTGGTGCCGCCCAATCCAGCACTGACAGAGAAGTGTCTGCGTGAGTCCTGTAGAGAACAGAAAACAGCCAGGTGCGGCAAAAAAAGAAGTAGAAAACGTGGACAAATAATATATTTTTCCACGATATAACTTGGCTCAGACTATGTGAAAAGAGAAAGTGGCGTCAGCAGGAACTGATCGTACAACCTACAAGTAGGCCGGTCTCGATCATTAAACTCCCGGGCCGAAATGAGGTCCCAGCATGCAGCATGATGTTTAAACTGTGGGTTTGAGAACCACTGATGTAGGTATAGACATTTCAACACCATGAACAGTTAGACATTTGTGGCCAAACTCAAAATGTATGAATACGTTTACAAAACTGATGCCCTCCTGCTTCTAAATGGCTCTAAAATATGTGTGAAATTCAGCAGAAGCACATTGCTCATTGTCCTGGCTCCACTTAGATACGTTTATGGTCATTTCCTATGATGACTTGTGATGCAGGATCTAATGGCTGTATCTCAGATTGGAGAGGCTTGGGTCAGCATCAGCATTGTCATCTGTTTCCTCCGGCAGATCTGCACAGATTGGAGTTAGCCTTAATCTGAGGGGTTCACATTGGTGCAGCAGGCAGGACAGACGTGCCGTCAGTGACACTAGATGACCACTGCAGCTGGTCTCACACATGACACACTGCAAACTGTGAAATGACAACGTTACATTAGACACGTGCTCATTCAACTGCTCAGTTTGTTCAGCGGACATGTTGTGGGCATTTTCCTTTGCCAGAACAGATTCCAGTTCTCAATGAACTGCAGTCCTCTTGACCCACAGGCTTCGGACAGCCTAGTGTTCAACAGAAGCAATCGGCTGAATTTCCTCAAGACTGTCAAACACTTTACTGAAGTCTGATTTTGAAGACTTTAGACTGTTCCTTTTGCATGTTTGAGATTTCAGACAATATGGCATTTACCTGCAACTAGCTATTCATTTTAATATATTTGGCTCCCTCACCAGCAAAGACAGTTTTTCTTGCCATCTGCTGCTTTGTTTTGATTTCATGTTGCAGTTATTTTACTGTTTTTGTCTGTTTCTCTCTGTTTGCTATACTAAAGGGCCTAAATGGTTTCCTCCGGGTACTCCGCTCTCCCCTAGCACTAAAACCATGTACAAGGGGTCGAAGGCACACACTGGTAGCCTCGCTTGCGTCAGTCTACCCCAAAGGGCAGCTGTGGCTACAGTAGTATCTTACCACCACCAAGTATGACGTGAATGAATAATGTAGTGTTCAGATTCCCGCAGAAACCGATGGAGCGCCCCCAGGATCAACACACTGGGCGACATGGAACTCAAGCGGAAGAGCAGAAGGAAACAGATTCAGAACTCGGAAACAGACAACAAGGCAGTTCAGAAGGAGAGACTGCAGACTCCAGAGTGGAAAGTTCTCAAAACGCTGTTTACGTGCCGCCATAATCTACTGACCTTATAATGAGTTTTCCTCATGGATCTATGATGGTTTGACTCCGCTCCTCTTTGCTCCACTGCAGTCCACAAGCCACAGGTGACAAGTAGAAAAACACGAGTCAGTCTGTGATTATGGACTGTCAGTAAAAGTCACTGACAGGTTTTTCTGCTTTAGTCCCGTTACGTCTGAAGAATAAACTTGCCTCTTCTGTAGATCCTAAATCCTTGAACCAGTTTCATTTTCACTGTTTACATTCCACATAAGATTACTGTGCATGCACCCTCTATATCTTGTTCTATTATCTGTGTTAGCGTCACAGTGCCTCACACAGGCCTGGCAAATGAATTGGGCCGTTTTCACAGACCTGAGTCGACCCATGTGGACGCAGACATTTACTAAGCTGGCTTCATGCTTACAAAGAAAGTTTCTGAAAACATAAGCGTTTTGTGTGGATAGAGCCGAAGGGTCACTGTATATGTCTTGAGAATTCACATCCTTCAGATAAATCTGTAGTTCAGCCTTTTATTTCTAGTCTTTTATATTGTTCGCTTTTCGAACTGGTGCCTCAGTCAATCTTAAGGCTAATCTAGCAACCTATTAATTAATCTATTGACAAATTAATTGATAAATAAATCCTCCTTAGTGGAGGCTCCAGGTAGGCTAGACTTCAGCGGAGACTGCATGGAAACTTGTCTTCCATGAAGTTGTTGCATACAGTTGTGTCGCGAATACTATTTGTCCTCAGCCTGTGAGACGTTTCTGTGATGTCCTTGCAATATCTGAGCAACTCTCCTCCGGTGAGATAGGCCCTTTAGTCACAGGATTGACCATGTCTTATTTGTACTATTTTGGAGATTGCTTTAAAATGAGAGCCAGCCAGGTCTCCCTCCTGACATTTAGGATATTTGTTTATTTTAGTCTTAGTCAAGTTCTTGCCGTATCCGCACACCAAGACGTATATTACAAGACATAAACCCTTTGTCTTAAAAATAGTTTCTTATGTGAGCTATGTATTAAAACAAGAGTCCATTACACACACTTACAGTTGAAAGTGTTCACCATAAAAAGGATCCACAATCTGAACAAACGCATACAATTGTTTCGGATTAATTTCATCGTATATCTCAAAATATTCAAACTCTTACACACATAGTGAATGAAGAACAAATGGGTGAGAAGACTGAGGAATGGGTCGTGCATGAAAAATGAGTTGAGAGGTTGGAGTGGGCTGATGTGTGACAGCGCAGGTTGTCACAATGAGAGTCCATTGATAACAGCAGGTTGTCTCTGCTTTGGTTTAACACCATGTTGCAGTATCCTTTAGCTTCAGGTTGGTAGCTGCAGTATTTTTTCAGTCTTCTTACCCCTGCATTCCACTGGGAATGTGTCATGAAGTCCTTTTCAAGGCTTTAAGCAAAATTGTATCAAAGTGCTCAGGTGGTGGTGTTTATTGTGCCACTGTTGTGCAGAGCTCTGCAGCAACTTAGCTTTTCTTTAAAGATGAGTTCAGGTCACAACCTCCGGACTCTCTAGAGCCATGTTACCTCCATTGGAACACCTGGTATACTGATTATACAATCCTGAAACGGCTCCTCTTTATACAATGACAAGCCCCTCCCACTGGGCATGTACTTTTACAGTGAACAAATCTGTATTGGGGCAACTAAATTCACAATGCAACCACAGTGCTTAAACAATATACAAAGCACAGACTTTCTAAAAGTGTAATAATGTAATGTAATGTGCATCACATTATCAACACTACGGTGCAAACAGCTTCCATTTAAACCCACAGGAACTGATGCCTCAGTTTGGCATAGTTGTGCTTATCTGAAAGTCGGCAACACGGGCGAACAGGTGAGAGAGTAACCCAACGCGCTCAAGTGTGCACCCTTGGGTGAATTAAAACAAAAGGAAAGAGAGGGGAAATAGCATTATTGTATCCGGTTCGTATGAATGAAACAGCAGGGACGGGGCAAAATGTGCAGAGCTGAATGAATCATGTGTGTACATGTATATTTGTGAGAGTATACGATACCAACTGGCTCCATCACAAAGGCAGAAATGTTGTCCTATAGAAACTGATTTTTGAGTAAGTTAAGCAAAAATAGGTATAACTTTTATCCAAAAAGTCTTAAAAGTAGTGAATAAAATCACATCCACCCAATCTATTAAACTTTGGTTTGCGACAGAGCTCTAAACCATTCCTCTTTACAAAACTCTGCAGTTCAGCGAGATTCAGGCGGTGTACTTACTTATTCCACGCTCTCCTGTGAATGTTTACATGTTATGGCCAATAAAGATATGATGAAATATAAATGTTTGGCTGGTATTAGCTTAAGCAGAGACTGTTGACTTATTTTTGTGATTTTGATAAAGATCAGACCACATTTTATGACCATTTTAGGCAGAAATGTGAGAAATTCCAAACGGTGTACTTACTATTTCTTCCCATTGTATAAACAAGGAAAAGTGCTTCACAGTTGCATATGATTTCAAGGAAGCAGAAAAATCAATTCATAAAACATCAACATAAAAATGTATTAATTACAATAAAAAACAAGAGTGCAGATAATACTTTCAGTTGTCATATGCACGGGTAAAAATGTTTTCAACATGGATTTGAAAATTTGAGTTGAGGCCTGTCCCACATCCTCATGATAATGTTTTGTATTAGATATATCATTTAATAGATTTTTCTGCTACAAAACAAAAGACCATTAACTGACAATCTCTGTGAATATTTTAACAACTATTTACATGATGATCCAGATTTACTCATCTATACCTTTGTTCGTGCAGCTAAATGTGTCCTCGTAATTGCTTGGCACTTTACGCACTCTGAGAGCGATTCTTTGCAAATGTGATTAGACATGGCAGAACTCATCAGTCGGTGAGAATAAGGCGGCTGCCTGGGAGCGGTGGATTACAGCCAAATGATTCAGTCCAGAGTGGAGCACAGAATGGAGTAACTCTAGCTGCTGCACCCCACTACCACCTTGTTCATGTTTGGGCTGCCAGCTGCGAATGACTCATCGGTATTGATGTTTGGATACTCCCAACAGAAAACGTTGCTTCTGGACTCAAATTCAGTCCACCCCACAAGGATGCAGCCACAGTTATCAACACCTAAACTGCACAAAACAACCAGAATGCTCTGAGTAAAAATGCATTTTCAAGCACTAGCCTTGCACAGCATTTCAGTTCTTTTCTATGAAGGGAACTCTTTCAGTTATACTTCCAGTGCAGTCTTTAATATATTCATGAGTATATGAATCCTCTTTAGAAACACTGGACATGCTTGTCTTCTCAAAGCAGTTGTTGAAATTCAGCACCATGTCTGGAAGAAAATAGGGTTTCAACACAGAACGGGGGGTGCTACCTGGGATTTAACATATAGCTGAAAGGACAAGCACTTTTCACAAGCAGCTCAAGTTTCCTCAGAAACTAAGAGGTTGACACATTAAATGTCATAAAACAAGTTGTATCTATTTTCCCTTTGGATCAGATTGATCCAAAAATCCGTCTTTGTCATATTTTGTGAGGGATGCTTGCTTTGAATCAGTCAACAATGAGTACAATGTGGACACTACAGTAGATACACATATTGTTTAAATAATATGGAACAGTAGACAATCAAGATAAAAAAAGATGAACTGACCTAAAAGACAATCAAAAGAACAAACTAATTGATAACGGTATAATCTTCTCTCACAGGTGAACCTTTCATCCTCGTGTTTCCCTCCACGGGGGGGTCATGGGTCACGGCGTACGGCTCATTCACACCACATCAGCTGTGTAACTCTGTCCCGCTCACCGCGAGCATCCCTGTTCTCATCCATCCGTTCTGATTACACCTCTAATGGGTCCTCTTCGCAGCAGTCACCCAGCGTAATGGAATTATGCTTGAATGAACAGCCCTCTCTCAGCTCTCTCTCTCGCCTCTGTCTCGCCCTCTGTCTCCTCCTCCTCTCCCAACACTTTAATCCACGGTAAACTGTGTGCACATCAAACACTCCAACCCCCATAAAAAGACAATTCTGAAATGTGCAGAAACTTTGTGTGTTTTAGAAAAAATTCTCTATGACTATTGTTGTATGCAATTCAACACCTCTGCAAACAGCTATACAGGAAATCAGCTTTTTTTCGTTTATTTATTTATTTCTTGCTTTAATCCCCGGAAGCTTTTTTGCTTTTTTTTGTTGTCATAAAATAACCCTTGTACTCCACTGGGGAAATCATCCTTCCATCGCCCTCCGCAGCGGCCTTATCTGTGACTAGGGAGGAATGAATGTGGGATCAAAAGAGCGTTTTCTTTGCTTTCTTCCCCCCTCACTGTCAGCTTGTATTTACTCGGAGGTCCCAGTGGTTCTGCACAATGCCACACACACCAATTATACATGACAGGCTTTTGCATTTGGGGGGGACCTGCCGTGGTGCAGTCATGCCGTCATTGAAACCTCTTTAACCAAACGTCTTCAAGGGCAGACGAGGAGCGTTCTTAAGGGGCTTTCCTTTAAAGTCTCTGCGTGAGGAAGCAGTAAATTAGGTCACTGTAAAAAAAAAACATAATCAAAAAAATGTATATTTGTGCTTCAGTTTGGTAGTTTTGGGTGTGAAGAGTAGGGGAGACATTTTTGTCATGCAGGGTCATGCTTTTTATAGCCACACTAGAGGGCGCTGTACGCTGGTACTGATATATAATATGTGTAATGGTATTCCTCTTCTCTTCCAATAATCATTTTTCTCATTTGGACTGAAGACATGAGGTGAAGAGGGAGCTGATTTACCGATCGATCTACGTTCCCACTCTCACCTATGGTCATGAGATTTGGGTAATGACTGAAAACACAAGATCGCGAATACAAGCGGCCGAAATTAGTTTCCTTCGCAGGGTGGCTGGGCGCACCCTCCGAGATCGGGTGAGGAGCTCAGTTACCCGGGAGGAGCTCGGAGTAGAGTTGCTGCTCCTTCACGTCGAAAGGAGCCAGCTGAGGTGGTTAGGGCATCTGTTCCGGATGCCTCCTGGTCGCCTCCCGCGGGAGGTGTTCCAGGCATGTCCTAGTGGGACAAGGCCTCGTGGAAGGCCCAGGACACGCTGGTGGGACTATGTCATGAGCTGGCCTGGTGTCGCCTCGGGGTCCCCCTAGAACAGCTGGAGGAGGTGCATGTGGATCGGGAAGTCTGGGCATCTCTGCTGAGACTGCTGCCCCCGCGACCCGGCCCTGGATAAAGCGGAAGAAAATGGATGGATGGATGGATGGACATGAGGACAGGACACATTTGAATTGTTTTTATGCCTTTTCCCAAACTTTAATGTTTTGGTTATTTCTGTAGTGAGAGCTTTCCTTTAGTTGCCGTAAACAAAAGACAATGATCTGAAAGACAGAGATGTTAGCTTTGATTTGAGCCGTTTTAGAGCTAGCATGCTAAAGCCGTTTGTTAGCTAGCTCACATTGTTGGTAAAGTGGACACTCAGGGTTATTTGTTACAAAAACTGACGGGTCATTAGTCACACGGGGAATAAATAGCAGGATATTTTTTTCTTTTGTGTCTAAAATGTTTTTATGATGACTTTTATAGAGGACGTGTGTGGGGGTCGTTTTAGAGAATTTGTACATTTTACACCTCATGGATCATTTTGCAAAAATAATCAGTTCAAATCAGTGTCATAAACACATCTTGCTTTGCGGCTGTTTTAAAACGTTTGTCCTTTTATCTCAAAAAGCAAAAAAGTTACAAAGGTTTTTAAAATTTCAACACAAAAAACTCCATTAAAACAATATGACAAGGACAACTTGCCCTGCACATGGGGCACATTGTCACAGTCCATTTAGTTGTGTTTGACAGTTAATAACTATTTATCAAAATATGATAGAAAAAAGGAAGCAAGGACTACTTTAAGACATGGGTTCAAGCTTTCATTCAATGCAGGTCTGAGTCTTGTGGGATTTTCTGTTGATGAGCAGAAAAAAAAAGTGTGACAAATAACCCCGATCTATATGAGTCTGTCTTTTTTGCAGCTGTCAAAGAGAAGGAAAGCTTTTCTTATTCATGTGGAACATTTTTTGAGTTTCTGACAGCTTGTTTGAGGTTGCTAAATTGTGCATTTTATTTAACAAAATATGAATACAATGTTTGCTTGTTTTTTTTCCCTCCAAAACAAATAAAGCTAAAGGAAAAGGCAAACATAGACACCACGTGATTGACACATAGGAGAAAAGCAACTTGCTTGAGACGACAAATGGACAACTTGCTTGGCAGCCTCCTTTATTCACAGTTAATCTGCCAATTCAAACCCACCTGCCGTCTCCTAAATCCTTTAAATCATTTATAAAGGAACATTGGCCAACCGTGAGTGTGTGAGGCCAATGTAATAACCACAATTTTAACAGCAAAAGTAGAGCACTCCTTTGGTCACCTCAATTTTACCCAGTTCCAGCAAACCCACACACAATATTGGAAATAGTTTAACACGGGACGGAAAATATCCAATTTATTCATCCCTATTTTGTCAATATTTGCGTTGAACTAAAGCCCGCCAATGTGCAAAGTGTTTTTGACTGTTTGACTAGCCCCAATTACAATGCATTACATTTTTGGCTGTGGTCTTAAGGACTGGCAGTAACCCACCACTTAATGAGTAAGGCCCTACAGCTGCTCCTGCCAGCCGATAATCTTCTTCTTGGCATAACCGAATCAAGCGCAGAAGTGTTCTTATCAGGCAAAAACAGAAGACATTCCCCTCCAAATGCTCGACAGACCCCTCAATAAATTGATTTTCTCCATCCCAAGGCATCTCGTTCTGTGCGTCAGACTTGTTTATTTACTGGACGATTTGTTTGTTTTTTTGTGTAAGACCATTTTCCCCGATTTGATGGAGGCCTTTGATGGGGATGTGGTAGCTTTAAGCTCCACATATGAGTGGTGTTATCGGATGGTCTTATTTTCTGTGAATATATTTTCCTCTTATTCCGACTAAATTGCACACACAGTGTTCATGTTCAACAGCAGTTATATGAGATGTAAATGTATTTTCAGGCACATAATATTACTTTTGTTTCCTAAACATACAGAAACTTCTACTGCACACAGTCAACCCTGGAGTAAAGAAAACATCAGATGGATTTAAGAGATAAACCCAATTTAGATTCAGACGGAGTCCAAAACGCCCATAAATAGAGAAGTTGACCTGAGTTAGAACAGTGTGAACTTTCTGCCAAATTAAGCATTCAACTGTATTCACACAGTGACAAGGGTGAGTAAACTAAGGCCGGTGGCCTCATGCAGCCCATTTAGCTCTAGAAATCTGGCCTGCAGCATTTTAGCAAGGCCAACACCTTAGATCAGCTTTAAGAATAACAACCACAAACTTTGATGCTTTAACTAAAAAAGGGTGAAGAAACCCACTGCTTAAAAGCAGCACTAAGTAACTTGTTTACCTTAATAAATCCTTTCCGTAGTCCCTCTGGGGGGTAATACAAGTGTTGGGGATGATTGGGAGGGTCTTTCATCTCCCCCTGGTGTCTCTGGCCAGAAAAACACAATTGCAACTTTCCTGCCTCCGGGTCACAGGCCCCAATACACACGAATCACGAAAAAGAAGCTAACAGGCTAGCGGGCAAAGCTAACTGTGGGCTAGCGCCACTTAAACAGTATTTACAGCCAAGTTTGAGTGAAAAAAAAAAAGATCTCCATTGTGTAATTGGATGTACAATATCCCTCTGTCCCTTTGTCTTTTCTGTCAGTGTAGTATTTTCTCTCACAGACAATTAATAAGTAAAAAACCGCAACATGCTACGACACCTGCAGTGGTGCTTCTAGGGGCACGAGTTACTTAAATAAAGGCTTTACAGATTTTGTTACTTTTCACATGGTTTAGGGGGATCAAAGTCTATTTTGTATTTGTTTGACAACCCCCAAGCTATACATCAAACCTATAGTGTGACCAGTGATCAGATCGTCTCTGTTGTATTTCAACACTGCATTGCTAGATGTGATGTGTCACCTTTGAAACTGTGCTAACTTTGTCCCGAAGTAGAGATGAACTCAGCATTACCCCCGCCTCAGAGTGCACCCCCACCACAGCTCTGACGTGCCCCACACCATCTAAGCACAAACACATGCAGAACAAGAGTCAGAAATGAAGTGTAATTTTTGACTGCACTTTCTTGTTCGAACATGTAACCAAAGTTGTTTTAACGTGTTGCAAAGTCGTTTTCTTGTCTTGCAAAGTTGTTTGAATGACTTCTTAGAGTGTAGGCTAAATGATAAAAACACTGCTTTTTCCCATAATGCCACGGGCCTGGCACGAGCCCGACTGATCCTCCATGCTAGAGATACATGGGGATACAGTGTGGAATTGTGTGATTTGAATCTCGCTGACTCCGACAAAACCAAGATGAGCCAATCATAGCACGGGAGGCGGGAGTTAACAGTGCGTTATCTTCCACGCTAGGATTTCCCATCAAACAGTGAAGATGGCGGCCGTGACACAGCAATCTTTTACCAGGGCCCTTTCTTCAGTTTTAAATGAGCTGGACTTGCCGTAAAGCCACAGAAGCTGCTCTGAGGGCTTTCACCAGAACATTAACTCCACTGCACGTGTGGACGACAAACAATCATGGCGGAGGATGTAAGTGTAGGTCGTTTTGTGTTTGATTGGTTCGCTCTCGTTCAAACTGCGATCGTTAGCCCCGCCTCCTCGAGTTGGAAATTGCGTCCTATTACCACAATTCCTGTCTTTATGTGTATTTATAAATACATAAATAAAGACAGTCTGGCTTTATGCCCGGCTATAACGCCACAGGGTATGGGCATGTGCACTACTGACCAGCGTTTCCGTTAGCCGGCTATAGCCGGCTATTGGCCGGTTTGAAAAGCAAATGGCCGGTAAAAATTATGTCCATCGGCCAAATTGGCCGACAGTAAAAAAGAGAGAATATAGAAAAATGTATTAAACATGTCACCTAAGTCAATGACTAACATAATAAAGTGTTTTCTCGAGACAGGCCTAAATATTAAAAAAGGTTCAATATTTCTATCAAAAAAGTTTTGATTTACGCCTTTAGCCCGTTTTACAAAGCGCAGTCGAAGCGCCATCATCGCTGTCTGGATATGTAACACTCTTTCTTCGTGCTTCGTCACATTTTCCAAGAAAAAGGCGAACTACAGGTACATTTGCTTTAATATAAGTGTGTTTAGAACTCAGCAGCTAATACGTTTGATTAGGATATTCTTTAAACGCGCATGTGTTCAGTCAGACTGACGCGCTGTCCCGCAGCGGCTCTTCCTGGGAGAGTGGCCGGGTTTAGAGGCGCTTCCCTCGGTCAGTCTGCGCAGACGCCTCGGCTTAGTTACCGGTGTTCGGAGCCGCTCTAAAGCGCGGCAGAGCTGGGTCCAATTTGAATCGCTCGAGACTGACTTTTGTGACTTTAGTGCGATTTGTCTCTCCACAATATTTCAGTGGTGAGGGACTTAATCACAATTTTACACCTGAAGCCACGTAAAAGCGCGGAAGGGCATCTAGAGCCCAGCCCTCGCTGTGCAGCTGGTCAGACCTGGATGAGGACAGCGTTAGGGTCGTAGATATCGGCTACTTTCTGTCTGAGTTGAAGTGCATATGAGTGGTGTATATCCGCGCAACACCTGCTGCTCCACCTGTTTTGATTTTCGCTGTTGCTACATTTTTCTCACGTCAGTCTTTAATTAGAAATAGCCGTGTTTTGGGACCCACTAAAGCACTTGTGTAGCGCTCTGTCTAAATGTAGATTGTTGTTGATAATATGCCACGTTCATAATGTAGATATTTTTTACGACCCAGCTGGCCAAAGTGGCCGACAAAAAAAAGGTCTGGTGGAACCTCTGCTACTGACGCTTGCTCATGACAACATGCTGCGAAGAGGCCGACTGTGAAATAAAAGTAATTAAATATAGTTGTTAACAGTAAATGCTACTAATATTGAAGCACTTTTCTACATAACTGTAGTTTAGTTAAGTGTCACAAATCAAAGGTTTTCAGTAGGGAAACCTGCTCCCACTAGCCTTGTCATTAGAAGTGTATTGACCAAGGCAATATGGAAAAGCAGGGATTGTCCATCATAGATGAAGGTGCTGGATTCATCTTCTGTGCTCTGTTGTTGAGGTATTGGACATTTTTTCTCTCATCTAAGAAGCTCCATTAGTGACACTAAAGACCTATGACCTCAGAAGGACCTAATAAAGACTTCTGGGAGGGGTTCAACATGTCCTAGTTTTTAGAATTAAGAGGAGAGGGATATGAACAGTACAGGTGATGACTCAAGAACCATTATAAAGAAGTTTACCATTATTGTGAACTGAACATCTAACCTGTTCTCATGAGAGGCTTGTGTTCCTTTGTTTCATAGTCTTTTAATTTTTTTTTCCACAGGGAACTGACACAATCTTAATTTCAAACTCTGTGGATGTGGGAGTGAGAGGAGACCTGCTTAGACCTGATTGTACATTTTGTCAGTAATGATTTAAGGGATAATTTAGACTTTATAGGAATTATATTAGAAAGTAGTGTCAGTCTTTCAAACTATAGTGCGAATAATCTCAGTTCACTATTATTCACATTCTTATATAATGCTGGATTCATTTGTATGGGCTAATGTACAGTTTTCAGCACACACATACACTTGAAGGAAATACGTATGAGGAGGAATAACTGTAACTGGACGTGCAGTTCCACTAGTCATGCTCTCTGCAAAGGAGGCAGCGGGAGACTTTTCCTTTTTACTCGGGATAATGTGCCAAGTTGTTGCATTAAGTCAATAGTGGACTTTTGTGTGGAGGACTGTGTGACTGATGAGGTGTGAGCAGGAGGTATTGCTGTCAAAAATAACTCTAGGTTATGGATCTGTGGGAGAAACAGAGCTTCGAAAAGGTTTTGAAGTTAGATTTGGCACCAGCGATAATCAATATTTGGCTGCTTTTTTCCATTTTAGATTAAGTATATAATAAGTGATTTTGGAAAATAATTCATACATAAATAAATCTGTGACTTAGGCTGGTCTTCACTGATGCAACAGAAAGTGCAATAAACGAAAGAAGAAGAAAAAATTAACTTGCCTTTTAGGTGTTATTTTTACCAACAAACATAATATAAAAGCAATTTGCAATGTGTTTTGTTTGCATGTATTTTGGAAGTTAACCATGTTCAAGTCCTTTTGTATCTCACACTTTGGGAGTGGAATCTTGGACCACTGCTGATGACAGAGCCGTGGAAATTAAGAAGCGGGTGGTTGATGGTGTCAAAAGTTGCAGAAAGGCCAGAAAAATGAGAGTGCTGATGTGACCAGAATCAGAAGTGCAAGTCACCAGTGTCTTTGGCCAGGCCTCATTCTGTAGAGTGAGCACAAATTCTTCAAAATACTTGGACTTGGGAGGACAGAGGTGGTCTTTCACTCAGCAGCCGGCGACACAGACTAGTTTCTGTCAAGGTTATGGGAGGTGTTGCAGGTATTATTTCATCAAGATTGGAATTGAAAACCCATTGTATCGTGTAATTTGTTTTGTCTCTTTCTATGGTTATTTTCTGTTTCAAATATTATTATTTTCTGTGTATCCCGGTGGTTAGGTTAGGGCATTCTGGTTTTCTACTGGTATGGCTCCGTGACTCTCTATTTTATAAAGGATTATCTTTGATTTCGGGGATCCTAAGCCATTGTGTCGGGCTATGGATGTGAGTAAATGCTTGTTGTATGGTCTGGTTATTACAGTATCTCTGTAAACTAAACTAGAGACCGGCAACGGGCTGAACTTCCCGTGGGACTTGCAGGACCCAACACTAATCTCGCGAGATCGGTCGGGATTCACACCGCCTCGTTCAGAAACAGGCAGTCAGACCAAAACACGCCTCCCGCACATGTGCCGACATGAAGAGACAACAGCTGGTCAGACACAGTGGACACGAGCGCAGCCTTTTCCACATCACCATGGACACCGGGATGCACATGGATCCATGCTTCACCACACTGACCAACCCAACCTACAGCTGAACGAGACTCAAACCTGTGGTTACATCCTGGCACAATGCTTCTCAAAACCTCACTTAGTCCGTGCCTGTGCTTTGGATCAGCCATTAAAGCCAATGCACTCTGAAAACACAGTTTCATCACATTTCTATGAGAGGAAGGAAAACACAGGCTTTTAACCTTCTGCAAAGACACAGACGACACAGGGCGCTGTAAATTTTGTTGAACCATCGTCAGAACTCGGCACTAACCTGCAAAAACAAGCCACCTTTGCTCTCTCTCTTACAACTCTGACCTACCAGTTGTATTTTATTTTTGATGAATGGATAAATCACATGTTGAAGGCGCTGCACGGTTTGAGAAAAGCCTTCTCTTACACTGCGTTCTGATGAGCGCTCAGCCCTGGCCTGTAATAACTCGGGACTCATTGGGCCCCGTGGGACTCCCTCGGGAGGTCAGGGGAGGACAGTCCCATGGGAGCGCTCCGGAGTGGGCAGGAGGGCGTCGGGGGCGGCGAGAATGGGATTGAAAATCTATTCCCATGCAGGTCTCATAACTAAACTCTCAGGTTACTCCTTGCTAATGCTAATTGCTAATTGTTCGTGCTTATTCTGACAGTTTGGGGATTGTGATGTTTAAGTGTGTAACTTTCTGTCACTGCAGACATTAATCAGATCTCTAATTTTATTTAGTTTGTTTATTTGCTCGGGACAGTGCATGTAAATGAACAAGTCCACAGCCATTGTCTAATTTATATCCTTTGTCCCCCACTCGTGCTCTCAAACATACTCTCCCTCATTGTGGCCTATTGTACAAGTTTTTGGTGGTAGGGGAAACCGGTGTATCCAGAGGAAACCTACGCAGACACATGGAGAACATGCAATCAGGTCTTTTTTAGCTGTGAACCACACAAACGCTAACCGTGCTGTGCAATTACTTTTATTGTACATGTACAATGTCCAATCAAAAGTGTGAAATGGAAAACATGGCACTACCTGTGCAAGGCTGTGGGATGCAATAATAATAATAATTGCGGGAAGCGAATGCAGAAATTGCATAAACTGTTCAAATTGCATAAATTGCTTTATTTGCATAATCTCATTTGCATAAACTGGTAAAATGCATAAAATGTCATGTTGCATAAACTGTATTCACCTTATTCCGCCCCGCCCACTTTTGCCTCTTTTTGCGTTGTGTCGGCACTTCTGTTGTCCAGACACTTGATATACATAAATATTCTCCGCTCAAATCTGATGATTAGTCGATTGTTTTGTGTAAAATGGTCATTTGCACCAACAAGTCAACACTGCAGCGTTTCTCAGCGCGGCCTGAAAACGGCTTTGTTTTCCTGTAGTGACTGATTTTATGTGGACTTCTCCGGCCCCATGTTAACACATAGGAGAAAAGGGGCGGGCACAATTCATGGCAGCGCCCACGTGAGCCTCCGGAATAAGGTGAATAAACTGCATAAAGTGGTAAAATGCATGAATGGGTTAATTTGCATAAATTATTAAATTGCATAAGCTCTTTAAAATTCATAAATCCTAAATGGCATAAACTGTTAAGTTGCATAAACGCTTTAAAATGCATAAAGTGGTTAAATCCCTTAAAGTGGTTAATTTGCATAAATTATTAATATTGGTAAATGCTAAATGGTCTCAACTTATATAGCGCTTTTCCACCTACATTAGTAGGGGGGCAATGTGGGTGAAGTGTCTTGCCCAAGGACACAACGACAATGTGCACTTTCAGGAGGTGGGATTCGAATCCCCGACCTTCCGATCATGAGACGACCCGCTCTACCATCTGTGCCACTGGAGGCCTGGATTCCCCCCATTCACACTAATGGGTCAGGTCCACATACACACCAATGCAAAAATGTCAAACTCCCGTATAAAAAAACTGGAAAACTGCAGAAGGACAATTTTTTCTCCAAACCCACAAGTTGCAGAAGCTGAACATGCACAAAGTGCAGAAATTGCAGAAAATGCAGAAAAAAGTGCAGAAATCATGGATTTGCGGAAGCCCCATTATAAGTCAAGGGGAAAAATCTCCGACATTTTGGCCGATTGCGGAAAAAACGTAAATTGCAGAAGTCCCAAAAGTAATAGCACCCTTCTCCTCAACATGCGGACCATTTTGATGCATAACTTGCATAAATTGCACAAAGCATGAAGTTTGAAATTTTTGCATTAGTGTGTATGTGCGAATCCAGCCAATGGGGAGACTCCAGGCCTTTCAGCCATTTGTGCAGCTTCTGCCAATCAAGCACTGAGGCCATTTCAACAGTTTGACCAGTTCATGGAATTTAAAAAGTTTATGCAATATTAACAATTTATGCAAAGTAATGCAAAGGATTTAACCAGTTAATGCATTTTAAAGCGTTTATGCAATTTACATAATTTATGCAAATTATCCCATTCATGCATTTTACCACTTTATGCAGTTTATACAGTTTATGCAACATGACATTTTATGCATTTTACCAGTTTATGCAAATTTGATTATGCAATTTGAAGAGTTTATGCAATTTCTGCATTCGCTTCCCGCATTTCCGCAGTCAATCGTCATTTCTAGTTAACATTTGGTTTTGTTTAGTTTCCACTGATAGTTTTGTTGTAAATTGCATTGGTTTTGTCTGCTTCTAGATTTCCACCTATACTTTATTAACTTTTCCACCTAGAATTGAAATTGGTGTTTGGATTTTCTCACTAAATAAAATAGTGAATTAATAAAGTCAGGTCCGTTTTTATCTTGAAATATTATAAAGGGGACCTCCAGTCCACACATTTGTCATATTTGAAATAAAGCTGTGCAGACGGCTTTCAAGTATTACTGTCATTTTCACTTCTATATCTCACTATTATTCCCCAGATATAAAAACTCCAATATCACTGCCTGGACACTCAACCTCCAAAGCTCGCCTCCTGATAGTCCTCTTCACCCTCCTCATGAGCTGAAATTATATTCTGTGGGAAGACATCTGTTGCAGCCTTTTGCTGTCACTTCCATAGACCCCATATTTCAAACCGGGAGCTTGTGATATTATCATTATCACCATATTACCATACGTGCCCATCTCTATGGTTTCATCCATTTAGCTTCACCTGAAAGTGCGACGATAGAATGAGCAAATGTGATATGCAAATGGAGTTTATTGCTCTGACTCCTGACTGAGCTCCTTTGAAACATTTACAACGTTTTGATGGATTTGTGACAGATGTCCTTAATCAATAATGATAATATGATAATAATGATTTAATTTAAAAAAATCATTCAGTTGTTTAATTGTGTACATGCACATGCTGGCACAGGAGAACAAAAACAAAGGTCCTTTACCCCCTCAAAATTCAGAATGTGTTTGCCAAGCTGCACGTAACATTATCTTTCGAAAGACAAACAGAAGAGGTAAGATGCTGTGGTCGACAACACCAAGTGATGGCAACATCAGGAAAAACAGGAGAAAGAGGAGAGCTGGAAGACATCAAACAACTGCAACAATACATTTGAACTCAAGCTTCCAATCCAGGGCCCAAACAGGAAAACCCCCCACAAAGGTGAGGGACCTTTGACTTGTTTATGTGTTTTGTAGATTAGCCTAGAAGCGTTATATCTGGATCTCTGCACTCGCAAGTATCTTAACCGCTTAACCCCCACCTGAACCGAGCACATTTTCTCCAGTTTGGCTTCTTGAAAAGGATGAAAATGCAACAAAGACACAACAAAAACATAATTAAAAGTGATTAAAAATACATTTAAAAAAGCCACAAAAGAGCCAGAAAAGCAGCAATAATACAATAAAGAAGTGACAAAAACACAACATAAAAGTGACGAAAACATGAGCACTACAAAACGAGACAAAAACGCTTAAAAAAAACATCATTTCTATCCGCAGATTAATAGTGTGTCATACTATCAGGAGAAGTTGTATTCATTTAGATAATAAAAAAAAACATGTGCTAAAAAAGCCAATGCCACATGGGTGTGAGGCTGCTGCACATACTGTATGGCAGAACACTGCTCAGTCCTCAACATCGTGGGTTTGAATCTCTGAAGCTCTGACAATTTGCTGAACATCTCTCCCTGCTCCTCACCACCTTTCACCTCGCACTGTCCCATCCAATACATTCTACCAGCTAAAGCATCTCTTAAAATAGGTGCCATTCACAACTGGAAGTTTTGCAAAGCTTTTCGGGAGACCATATGGTGAAGGAATACAGAGGGCTTTAAAGGGAATCAAACCGCTCACGATGGGGGTTCAGAAACACCACAGAGTCCCAGCAGGGGCTGAAGGATCTTAATGGAATTATACGACTTTACGATAACAAGTATTTTAGGATTACCTTAATTTCCAATCCCCCCAACGGGCACAGATTGCAATTAAAACCGCTCGACATATTCCTCTAGACCCTTGGGAGCTTAGCCGTTTAACAGTTTCAGGCAAGTGCCCCCTAACTGATTGCAAGATAGACCGTCCCCTCTCATTCTTTGTCTTAGATTGTATTTCTACAGGATTTTCTGTCTATTGTTTTCTTCAAGTGATATTCTGTAAGTTGATATGTTTAAAAACACTAATGGATTGCTTTAATTGACCGCCTGGGCCTGCAAAAATATATTATTTTTAAAGTTGACGTTTGAATTTCCTGTCTCTCGCTTACTTTTGACATTTCTCTTTCTGTCCTTTTGTAATCTTACAGACTATCACTTTAAGAATGAAATTTGTGACCCTATAGTAATTTAATAATAATGACCACCATAATGAGGTTGTAATGATCTTGAATGCACGGACAGATTGGTGCAGTCTGCAGTGGCACAAAGAGATAAGAAGGAGCTCAGCTGAGAGGCGAAGCTCTGGATTTACCCATCAATCTAGGTTCCCATGGTCATGAGCTTTGGGTCAGCTGTTTCGAATGCCTCCGTTCTGCCTCCCTCGGGAAGTGTTTCGGACATGATCCAGTGGAGGCCCCAGGGAGCCCCCAGAACATGCTTGACAGATCCTGTCTCCCGGATGGCTTGAGAAGTTTGTTTTCCTCCAACACTAGCTCTCCGATATCAAAGACCTCTGCGGCTGCTGCAGAACCCGACTCCTGTTGCTGTAAGAAGCCTCCTACTTTTCTCTTTTTCTCTTTTTCTCTTTCTCTTCTCCCTGCTGCTCTTCCACTGAACCTCCAGGCCCAACACCACTCAAGCAATGCATGATGTTGAGCACCCTGCTTAAGAAGATACCTGGGAGCAGCAATCACACTGAAGGATCATTAAAAAACACTCAACAAACATGGCGCACTGGCTGGACGTCCACAAGTTGACCATGAGCCAACAGGAAAACAGAGAAAAATACGAGTACGAGCAAACAAATTCTGAGAGTGATCCTGCATTTAACTCCGGGATTGGCCGGACAAATTGAAATTCCAAAACAATCCAAGAGATAATAATCAAAGGGCTCGGACTATGATCCTACCGATAAATACTGCACAGCTGCACATAAGGGGGGCATAATCTTATATAATAGGATGTAATAAAGCCAGAAAACGGGGTGTCATTTCCATGAGGTGAACAAACCCCCAATGCAGTGTAAGATCATAACAGTTCAATCAGTCTCACTATGTCAGACCAGTTACACTTTTCTAAAGCTCATTATCTGCAATGGTAAATGTCACTTGCCTTTTATTGGGGTTTTACTGCTAACCATAAAGAATATTTTCAGCAATAGCGCTGGCATTATAGTGGCATTGCATTTATTCCTGAAAGCGTTTCTGCCACTGTTGCAAAAGACAAGCAAAACATTATTGGAGACATGGGTGGGTTGTGTGTACTAATAATAATGGTTTGGACTAAGTCACACAGCAATACTTTCATGTGAGTGCACGTGGCAGTTGAAGATGGAATAATATAGAACTTTAGGCAGAATTTTTACCTCATTAATAATAAAAAGACAAAATCATCATTATTTAGATTATTAACATTTCAATTCCATATGCTGTGCAGGTCCTCTGTGAGCTCTGGTTTGTGCACTGAGTGTTGAAGCCTCCCTTCTCCTGCTTTGCAAAGAAGGGAGCACAGGTGCCTTCCCCCAGAGATATCTCTTTTGCACTCCCTGCAGCTGCGCTGCCTGGCTCTGTTACACCCCACTATGAAAGACACTTCAGTACTCTACATTTACTTATGTTCAACACCATTTGGAGGACATGTTGGTTTGTAACGCTTTCTTTTCTTTGTTCTGCTTTGTGCCTCAAGTGAAAGGTAGCACATGATTAAAAAAACAGCAAATCGTCTAAAACACCTGGGTAGAATGGATTAATTTCACTGGCCCCACATTGGGAGAGCTGGAGAAACGTCATTATACATCTATGAAAGCACAGCCTGGCCCTTGGGCTGCTCTGCTGCTGTTTGTGTCCCTTATTGATTTTGCACTGATTTCTTTTGATGGGAGTATAGGGTCTGACATTTTGATTACTTTTGCCATTATACAGTGCTTTGTATGGCTACACTGGATGTGTACTGTAGAATAAGCAGTGCACAAAAAATAAAGTGTTCTACAAATGGACAACTTTACACCAAAGATAATTTATAAAGAAAACTCCAATTACACTGCGTTCCAAATTATTATGCAAATTGTATTTCAGTGTCAAAAAGGTAAAAAATAAAAAATTAAAAAAAATAATGAAACTCATAGATGGTGTTGTGTCTCAGAATCACTGGCATTAATCTCAGAGACCTGGGATGATTAGTTTTTCAGGTTCTTTACAGTTAACTGGTACTTTTTTCAGTTCCTGCTTGGCCCTGGTTCTAAGCAGACCAAGCAGGTTCCATGGATACGGCTTTGCTTTTGGCTGTATCCTTGGAAACAGTACCTGCTTGGTACTGTACCAACCAGGCCAAGCAGAGTAGGACCAAACCAAGTGGATAGAAGGGTGGGGGTGGTGGAAACAAACCATTAAGTTAAAATGGCCATACCGCCTTTGCTCTGTCAATTCAGTTGGATCACTCTTCCGACTTAGGATTCCTTCTCAGATAGTCAGTTTAAATCTCTCATGTCCGAGTTAGAGAAAACACATGGTGGCACAGTGTTGAAAAAAGAAAACACCAGACCAGTACATCAACATTAACATTACAATTCTAAACCCTTTTGTGGTCCTTTGCCACTGTCTGACCGCTCCAGTGCAGCAGTGGAGCCTCTGCAGTAGATGTTTGCTTATGTGGTGCTAATGTTGCTCCTCCACGGGCTGATGAAACAGGAGCTAACTGCGCTCTGTAATTGATTTGGAATAGCATAAATATAACCACACTGAAATGATTTACTGTATATGTGTGCCCCTGTCATCAAACTTCCCCCCTTGACAAAAGGAACACAGGAAAATAAAACAGCTTGTGCTTTTGGAGCCATCACAGCCAAACACTTTGCATCACTCTTTTTTGTATAACATGTTAATTGCCCTGTATACAACAAGTTGAAAATAGCTGCCAAATCCATCCCACTGACTTATTTTTACTCAGTCGCAATATCAGAGATTTTCACTTTCTTCAAACTCTCGCATTAAATTATATCTCGTAAATGTCACAGCTCACCCATTTCCTCCTTTTCTCCCTTGTATCATTTTGTATATTATAGGCTTGGCATTTGGGGAGGGCGGTTTATTTTGTAGATTCTTCACAGCTGTGTGCATTTTTTCTGCTGCTACATCAGGCGTGAATATTCAAAGCAAAACCGACTGCATGCTAAAAATGCAAAATTGTCAGACCATCAACTTTTTCTTTTTTTTAACCCGTTTTAAATTAATAATCAAGAAAAAAAAAATCATCATGGCTGCACAGGAACAGGCCTTGAGCACCAGAGCAATAGAGGCCCAGATCTATCACACCAGACAAGACCCCAGGTGTAGACTGTGCAAAGAGGCCAATGAGACAATCCAGCACATAACTGCAGGGTGTAAGATGCTGGCAGGGAAAGCTTACATGGAGCGCCATAACCAAGTGGCTGGTATAGTGTACAGGAACATCTGTGCAGAGTATGGGCTGGAAACCCCAAGGTCAAAGTGGGAAACACCTCTAAAGGTGGTCGAGAATGACCGAGCCAAGATCCTGTGGGACCTCCAGATACAGACGGACAGAATGGTAATGAACCAACCAGACATTGTGGTGATGGACAAAGGAGAAAAGCCGTTGTGGTCGACATAGCAATACCAAGAGATTGTAAGATCTGGAAGAGCTGGAGAAAACCTGGAGGGTGAAGGCATCAGTGGTGCCCATGGTCATTGGGGCACTCGGGGCAGTGACCCCCAAACTGGAGGAGTGGCTCCAGCAGATCCCAGGAAATACATCAGACATCTCAGTCCAGAGAAGTGCAAAGTGCAGTTCTACGAACAGCATAAACATATATATAGATATATGTATATACGTATTTACCGTTGTTTGACCAGGATAGTCTCATTGAGAATCTAATTTTTCAGGGAGTCCTGGCCCCAGAGTGGAACCTACTGTGTTATAGGAGAAACATGCACATCTCCACACAAAAAGATTCTTGCTGTGAGGTGTGAGTGCTAACAGCTCTGCCACTATGATATAGGGGACATACTCTACACCTGATATGTATGTATGTATGCACATGTAATCAACCCTCTGAGGGGTATAACGAGCAAATAAACATTTTTCCCTCTGAGACCTGTTTCCTAACGTAAACTGATTTCAGCGGCGGCACAGGGCGCTGGAAACACACATGCCGATGGTCAACCATGTCTTATCAACACTCAGTTTGGTTTAGCTTTCTGTGATGTGTCTTTCAGTTAGTTCTAACTAATATAAAACTCACACCTCATTCACTGGAAATCCATATATTAGGACCTATTTGTTAAAAGCCCAGAAGGATATCATTTAAATTGAACCAGATTGCTTTTAGTGATCAAATATGCAGCGTTTGCACATTGTTACCGATTTCATCAAATGGGAAATACATCCTAAGGGTGTAGGAGGCAGTCAGTGTTAACAGAATTGTTTCAGTAAGCACAAAGGTTTTACACACATGATGTACATGGACCCGATATAATATAATACAATATTCATGTGCAGCATTATATTAGACTAAAAAACATGGTTTTGTGAAGAGATTTAGACATAAAGTAAATCATTCCGTTATCATGATGCCAAAATAAATAGATAAATAGAATAAAAAAAATAAAATAAAAACACACCAAAAACACAGTCTGTCATATATGTCAAAATGTGTCCTGGCCCCAAAGGGAATCCTATTGTTCATATTTTAGTGGTAGGGGAAACCGGAGCACCTGGAGGAACTCTCTGCAAATGCGAGGAGAACACACTCACCGAGAGGCCCGGCCCGGGCCCTAACCCCTGCACTATGAAAATCTCTTTTTTTACTTTCCTTTTCTAACTGAGAAGCCAATTAATCCAGTGTCAAAAACATTAGCTTGAATTATTTTGCACACTAATCTTTATTAAGAAACATTTAATCAGCAGTTTGCATATCCAGGCCTGTGTGCCCCCTGTTGCATTCAGATCCTCTGCAATGTAAATATGCTGACACAGCAGGCAAGACTGACCTGCATTGTATTACAGGTTCTTTGGGGAGCCCATAAAACACCATCTTTCTCAATAGACATATTCCATCTTAAATGTAGAAATAAGGTTAACATTTTAATTGTTAGTCCTCCGATACAGTTCCCAACCTTTATTGTTCTGTACATATCTGCATTCTACATTGGCTATTTCTTTTTCTATTTTATTTCTCTTCTATTTTTTTTCCTACTTTTTTCTCCTCAATAATGTGGTGTCTTCAAAAACATATGAAAATGTTTTAAGCACATATAAAAATGTAAATTTCAAGGACCGTGATGTCGCCCGGTGTGGAGCCAGGCCAGGGGCTCATATGCGAGTGCCAGACCTTTGCTCACGGGGCAGGCTCAGCCAGAATGGACGACATGGGCCTGCGCTCCTGTGGGCTTATCACCTGCAGGGAGCAGAAAGGAGGCAGGTTCAGTCCTTAGGGAATGCCTCAAAATGAGGTAACATCTTATCTGGCAACACAGTCTGACACAGGTGTGGCCTAATGGGTCATCACCTACAGCTGTGTGGGCTGTACGTTTGTTAAGTGTGACGTCACGACTTCTGCTTCCGGGTCCTAGCAGACCGGCTAATATGCGAGAACAAAAACATAAAAAACTCTTAAAAACAACCATCAATATTTCTGAAACTCAGCAGAGAGTTACTGAAGCTACTTATTTCTCAGACTCATTAGCCAGAAATGCCGCACCTACTGCTAAAAAAGTATTATTTACTAAAGTTGCTACTTCCGGGGTTAGCGTCGCTGCTGCGCTGTGAGCATTTTTTTTTTCCGCAAACCCGGAAGTACCGATTTTGGTAAATATCACTTTTATAGCAGTAGGTACAGCATTTTGGGCTACTGGGCCTGATAAATAAGTATAAATAAATATTGATTAGTATTAAAGAGTTTTTTGTAGTTTCTCGCACATTTGCGGACCCAGAAGTAGAGCTGTGACGTATATAAGACCAGTGCTCAGTCTCAAACTGATGATGACACTTAATAAGTTAATTAGTAATAGAAATAACACTGAATCAAAACTAGAAGTCCAGAGGAAATAATTTGCTTGTTTTTTTTTAGAGCATTTCCTTCTGTGCTTTGTGAATCTGTAGATAGTGTTCAACTGTGTCCCTCCTGGTGTTCTTTGGGGGGTGCTCCAGGAGCGTGGGGTCCAGGGCCCTCTGCTAAGGGCTGTCCGTTCCCTGTATGACTGCAGCAGGGGCTGGGTTAGCACTGCCCTCAGGTCAGTGGAGTCTTTGCCTCAAGTGGAGGAATTTCAAGTATCTCAGGTTCTTGTTCACAAGTGAGTGATGAATGGATGGAGTGTGAGATCGACAGAGGGATCGGTGTTTGCAGTGATGAGGCTGCTGCATCGGACTGTTGTGGTGAAGAGGGATGCGTTGGGGGTCAAAGATTTCGATTTAGCGGTCGATCTTTGTTCCTACCCTCACCTATGCGCATGAGATTTGGGTAATGACCCAAGGACAAGATTGCGGAAACAAGCGGTCGGTTTCTTTCTGAGCCTACTCCTTTTGAGCAAAATGTATGCTCAAATAAATAAATAAATACATTTCACAGGGGTTTTGGGCACACGCTCAGAGATAGGGTGAGGAGCTCAGTCACCTGGGAAGGAAGCCGCTGTTGAGGTGGCTCGGGCATCTTTTTCAGATTCCTTCAGGTGTTCCTCGGGATGTGTTCTGGGCATTTCATATTCTCCTGACTACCAGGAAATAAACTGAACCTTGATGGCAAAGTTAGTCCCAAAGAAAATGCCAAAAGGTCAACATTAGAATGAGTTTAACATCCAAGAAACTGTCCATCATCACTTTGGTTTTGCTTTGTTGGAATGACACTTCAAAAAGTAATTCCTCTTCTTGGAAACAGAGAGGACTGCCTTTGTGCAGAGGTTTTGCTTTGCATCATGATCTGCCACACCTTGATGCTTGTTTGGTACACCATCTCTGGAAGATAGATGGCACCAAAGTGTCTCAGAGCTTCATCTGGCTGGGGTTTCCGCTTTTCATGTGGGAGGTGTAGTTATTTTCTTCTACCTTTGTACTTCATTCTTCCATCAAAATGGACTAAATAACTAATGTTCACGACGGATGACGTTTTTTAAACATTCAAACATACTATGGTGAAATACAGTTAAAATAAGTCATACTGTGTTTTAATGTGTTGTAAGGACACTTTATATGTAAACATTATTTGAATCCGCATTTACTTCTTCCCACAATGTGTTCCTTGATGAAGAAAAGAAAGTTACCAAAGCCCCGCCCCTTCATATTTGGTGTCATTGAAAAGCTCCAAATGGCCTCTATAGATTCCAAAAGGAGCTAATTCAGTGTTATGTGTTGGGTGGGAGATATTCAGGTTTAGAAATGTCCTCTATAGAGGACAAATTTGCATAGCAGGTAGTCAGGAGGCTATTGAGAGGAGGCCCCGGGGAAGACCCAGGACATGCTGGAGGGACGACGTCTCTGAGCTGGCCTGGTGTCGCCCCGGGATCCTCCCAGAGAAGCTTAAGGCAGTGTATGTGGATAGAAGTGAAGCTTAAATCTTCTGGACTGGGTTTGGTTGAGTTGAGGACGTTTCGCTTCTATTCTTCTTAGCTCCTGTGGTCAGAGTGTGACACTGGACCCAAGCCAGAGTGGTTTTAAGACTGAGACTCCTCCCAGGAGAAGGGAACCAAAACTGTCAATCTGCATGGATAGGGAAGTCTGGGCATCTCTGCTCAGACCGCGACCCCAGCAACCCAGCTTCGGATAGAAATGGATGGATGGATGGATGGATGGATGGATGGATGGATAGATGGATGGATGGATAGACAAACAAATTAAAAATTCCCATACGCCTGATTGTGAAACGCTGCATTAATGTAAAACATTTCCCCCCAGCTCCTCGGCGTATACTTTCCAGGCTGCTGGTCAAAGTTTCCTTAATAAAACTGAAGAAGCCCCTTTTGTTTATCCAATCAGTTAGTGATCATTAGTTGAGATTGTGCGTATTATTGATACATGCAGCATACATGGATTATGAAAAAATAAATAAAACTGTCCTGAATTCTCTCAACGCCGTTGTGAAAGTGGATCAGTAGTTCTGTGGTTCTTGAGTGTTTCCCTGTCCAGATGGTGAGGAAAATACTATCTAATGTGTATCTATTTTCATGCATGTACAACCTTGTATCTGAACTTGAAGATGTCTATTAATTATTATTTGGATGTAGGATGAATGCACTTAAATTGCAAGCTATAGACTTGATTCAGAGAATTTAATTCACACCATACTCGGCCTTTGAAACAGGCAGATTGTATAACCGTGTTACAATAGACAGTTGTTTGCTTTAATAGAAACTATACACAAGGACACAAGATTTTAATTCTTCATATGCGCTCAATGCCGTGACGTGAAAGCTGGAGGTCTATTCTTTATATCACTTGTTAATGTTACACCACTTCACTTTATTCCCCTTCCTAATTTAGGCTAGGTGTCCTTTTTTTGGTCATCGCTGCTCAGGCTGCGCTAAAGACGAGGGAGTGGAGCTGCACTTGTTTTCTCTTCAAAGCAGACGGTGGAGGGCAGGGCTGCACATGCACGCGGCGAGAAGCAGAGAGGAGCGAAAGAGACGGGCTGCAGACTCCAAGTGCGCGGCGCGTTCGAGGCTGACGCACTGGGACCGGACTATCGCACTGATTCAAACGCATATCCCGGATTGATCATCACAGAGCGGACACAGTCTGCGAGGATGGAAACGGGGGCATAGAAACCCGACACCTTTAATGCGTTAACGGAACGGGACTCGGATCATCGGTGACAATATAGCGTCACTCCAAGTTGCTTCAAGCGGAATACACACCTGAAAAACAAAACGGATTTAAGTTTTATTTTTGTTCTTCCAAGGCAGGGCTAGTTGTGCCTCTCTTCCAGTGCGTCTTGCTCCGATGGAGTAGCCTGAATCTCGAATTCCTGGTGCAAAAAAAAAAAAAAAAAAAAAGATCCGATTATTCTTCTATGCGTAAAACAACCAACATCGGTCTGATGTTCATTTTCTCCGTAGGATGGTAAATAACCGACGGGGAGCCATGAACAGCTCTTCCGAACTCGAAGATGGGACCCGGCACAAAAACCAGGTATGCCTGTCCGTATCCTGTTCCAGATGCGTGCGTGCTTGAGGTGAGAGGAGTGGTGCATTTGCATGGCGGTGCAGCCTTCTGGACTTGTTGGCGTCTGTGCGGTTAAAAGAGTTAAAGATGTTTTATTTTCGTTGATGTCTAGACTTATCTCAGTGTGTTCATCAGATTATCAAAACATACCTCAGTTTAGCGCGACGCAATAGCCGCACTACGCCCCTGAAAGAAGTAGAATTTGAACCTGCACACTGCACTGGGTTCGGCGGACAGCCCGGGTGTCCGTGGAGCTGGTTCGCGAGTGAAATATGGCATCCGCGTTTCGATTATCACCATCTCTTTTTGTTGTTGTTGCAGCTATTAACACTTTCGAGCTCTTTGAAAGAACCCTCTCTGATCCGTTGAGACAAGGAGCGAACGGCAGTCAGGCGAGCTCACTTTGGGGAACAGTCACTGTTTTCACAAGGTCAGCGGAGGGTTATTGACAACAGCCCCGTTTGGGTGAACAAAAAAAAGAAAAGAGAGAGAAGGCTCCCATGTAGAGAAAGAATCGGATTTCTGAGCCCACGGATGTGCGCTGGGAGAACACGCACGCGCACTCACGCGGTTATATTTTCTGGTCTGGCTTTATCCGTGAATGTTCGACTTCTTTTGTTTTGTTCAACCTCTTTTCAGCCACAAAACAATTGAGATTATTTTTTCTGACTCTTTTTTTTGCAAGGATGTGTTGGCCAAGCTGAGCAGGAGGTGCAGCACAAATGTGGAAACACTGGGACATAGACTGGGAAGTTGTCTGGCTCGTCTTAAGAATATAAAGCAAAGTGATTTTTTTTTAACATTGTGCAGATGCATTGTTGGACCTTGTATGTGAAAGTGTGTTTATAGTGTGTGGCAATGCGGCAGGAAAAACATACCATGATCCATCTAAAATGCATTGATAATGGAAGATGAGCAGGCCATTTTTCGTCTATCAAATTCTGAATTTGCGAGAGCTACATACTGTAATTACTTTGTGCCTATGACAAGCTTAGCAAATTACCGTCCACCTACTCCAGTAATACAATAGCATATGACACATAAATGTAATCCCATAGCCCGCCTTTTCTGAGCGCATCCATTGTGTTCCTTAATTTCCTTAGCATATCCCCTCTGTGGACAGGTTTAGTCAGTCTGTGCTTCGATTCTCACCAGTTGCTTCTTTCTTTCTTTCTTTCTTTCTTTCTTTCTTTCTTTCTTTCTTTCTTTCTTTCTTTCTTTCTGTCTTTCGATAAGTCTCATGGCAGAGAAGGCCCAGTTTGAAATCAGCCCACATTCATAAAGAGATTTGGTATCGATAAGCTGGAGCTGCAGTTAATTTTTCACATATTACAGCCGGATGATTTTTATGTAACCATTATCCTCCAGTGGAAGGAGCAGCTGATCAATGAGCAAGTTGATATGTGTGCTGTTTTGTCTCCCCATGTTCGCAGAATGAACAAACACGCTTTGAAACAACAGATTGAGAATAGTGTTGCTGAATGACAATAAAGCCATGAAAAGCATCTTATTTTAGACTGAGGCATTATATCTCTCATAACCTCCAGATCATGCTTTATTTGGGAGTGAGGCAAGAGCATGTGGGAAATGTACGACGATGACTAATGCTGCTGCATGTCCTTCTGCTCCCAACATCTGCTTCCCTCTACCTCACTTACTGCACATGCACACACGTATACTGCATTGTGTCGGGTTTATTCCGTACGTCATAGCAGTTGAAACAAGTTGAAACAGGCGGTCGGAATCACTGAAAATGAGTAGATTGATGTATACTGTATTTGAAGGGACCTCTGCCAAGGCACTAGGCCTGCATCATTGTGCCCACATCGGGGTCATTTCAGTGCTAAAGATAAGCATTAATGAAATCTCCAGAACAAATTAAAACACAGCATTACAACTCACAAAATACAGTTCTGCACACTGCCTAAAACCATTGACAACATTCTCTTTGTGTTGTATGGTATTAACACTTTGATCAACTTTGCTTCAACTATTCTGTTCAACTATGTCAAAATACATTAGTTTAATAAAATACATTAGTTTAGTAAAAAAATAAAAATAGCGTGCAAGGGAAGTCTGCTGCCTGTGACCCGGCCCCGGATAAAGCAGAAGAAAATAGATGGAAGTTATAATAAATGTAATAACTGCATAGATTCGAAACTATGAGTCAAGCATCTGTCCTGATGCTGCAGCTGTGGAGATGCTGAAAGCATGACAAATACCTTCGTTATGGGGCAAATGTCATTTATTTGTGTAGAACTTAACAGTTGATGAATGCTGCGAGAGGCTCAATAATATGTGTTCTTTGTTTATACCGGTGTTTTCCATTTAACCCACTTACACCAGCACTTATACAACCCATGTAACTGAATCCTCAATAAGATCACACAGTTTCTCCATCAACCATCTTCCTATCATCATCATCATCATCATCCTTTGTAGCTCTTTTGTATGTGGAGATATTCTAGGACTCCACATGTTTGTCCTGCTTCAAATTTGACCAGACAGGTGGTGTAAATTATTCAACACGGTAGCCATCTTACTCCAAGCTTTAAAGACAAAGTCTCTCTTCGTTTTTTTTTTTTTACCCTGCCCAAGCCGACCCATTGAAAATCAAACCCGACTCACACGACCCTAAAAAATGGGTCTCAATTTGCCAAACCCGATGGTCACACATTAAAAAGGCACTGCGTGAGCTGTCACTCAATCAGTGGCGCACCACTTGAATGCGAGTTTACTGTGGATAAATACCACATCTGTTTGCATCTATTGAGCTGCCAAGGCCATGCTCGAAATCGCTTATGGACTTATCAGGAAACGAGGAGAAGAAACTGTGAAAGGCTTTTTACCATGTCATGGACAACACTTTCTGCGAAACTCTACAGTGGCTCTGGGGCAGCCGACGCCGCATGAAGCTGTTCTCTCTTCAACTAGACATTCCACAAAACATGCTTTAGTAAGGCTTTGAGTGTTATGGATAAACATGCAGTTTTATGTTATAAGCCTTACAAAGTACAAAGTATGTGTGCTTTTTAACCAGACCCACCTGCACCCAAAGTTTGCCGTATATGTTGGAGAAGCAAGTTATTGTTATTTTGTTTTGTGATGCCAACACATCCATTCTTTTTTATATTGTCATTGATACAATGATAATTCACGTAACACAACATTGTACACTTATTCCGGAGGCTCGCGTGGGTGCCGCCATTAATTGTGCCCGCCCCTTATCTGACTGGAGAAGTCCAGATAAAATCAGTCACTACACGAAGACAAAGCCGATGCAGTGTTGACTTGTTGGTGCAAATGAACATTGGACATTTTACACAAATCAATCGACTAAACATCAGATTTGAGCGGAGAATATTTTCCCTCGTTCTCCGTTTAAATGAACGGGCTTCGCGCTCGACCGGAAGTGTCTGGACAACGGAAGTGCCAAGACAACGCAAAAAGTGGCAAAAATGGGTGGGGCGGAATAAGGGGAATAGACTAGTTTGAATTATGAAGATATGTCAATGTGAGCTACTTACTATTGCAAACTTCCACACTCTATATTCATGCACTTCCATGACCAGCAGCCAAATGCAGTTGTATCATGTATATTCCACATTTCTCCGAGATGGTGGTTTGCTGCTGATTGCCGCAGTCCGTTGTATGACAGGCTGGATGTGCGCAGAGAAGTGTAATGCATATGTGTGGGATTTGTGGGACGGATAGGTTTTTGTGGCTAACCTTGTCAGACTAATGAACCTGCTGAGCTAGCTGGAAGTGGAGAAGGAGGCAGAGAGTGGACTGGAGCAGAGCTGAGCCAGAGGAGAGAGCTCTCCCTGGTTCAGTGAGTTTGTGATTTCCCTGTGGGGGGTCCGGCTGTATGGCAACACTAACAACCTCAGCTCCCCTCTCCTCTGTCCCGCTCCGGGTGGCAGTGCGCTGGGCAAGCTATGTATGTACGACTACCCAAGTTTCTCTCAGAAGAATAAAATTCTCTTTTGAGCAACAACACATGAACTATTTGAGTTCTTGTCCACAAGCAAAGCTGTAACTTTTCTGTAAAATGGAACTTTGTGATTGCTACAAACAAGTTAAATAGAGCATCATGTGGAGGAAAAAAAACAAACATTACAAGACAAAGTGTGTTGTGATCCGTTAATGCCACTCAAAGTAGCTATGTTTTGTTGAATGTCCAGTTTGAGGGGGTGAACGTATCATTAGCGTGTTTTGTTTTCTCATAGTGCCGAGTTTAGCTGTAGCTCGTAGCTTTTATATGACTTTGATCACGGCTCCAAATGCGTTCACATCGGCAGTGCCCAAGCACATGTGAGGGTAGTAAGATAAGATCAGACTTTATTGATCTCACAATGGAGAAATTCACTTGTTACATCAGCTCTCAAGAAACACTCAGGGGCAACGTTCCCTCTACTTTTTCATGTGTCTGAGCAAACACACAAACTCCCTGTGGCCACACCAGCATGACCCTGAACGGGGGTCAGGTGGTCTTCCCCTGGTGTTTTTTTTTTAATTCAGAGGATTTCCTGTAGTTTCAGTTTAAACTATTATTCAGAGCTATTTTTGCCACTGAATGTTTTTCATTTTATTTTAGAAAACTCCAATAAAGACAATAAAGTCATTCTGTTACTGATTATAAACCTGTTCATTCACAAACTCTTTGGGTTAAAGGCAGCTTAATCCTTTGGACTCCTTCAATCAGAGCCTTGTATGCCCCTCACATAGTATATTAATAATACTAATAATACATATACTAATATTATTAAGAATATTACATAATTAAAAACATGAATTCATGTTATTGAAATAATATGCAAAACAGGAATAATCCTATTTATTTGTCATGGAATTCACAGGCTAGAGCTAAGCTGTACAGCTGAGGCTGTACAGTGTGAGGACAGAAATCAAAATGACCTCAGAAGACACTGAGTTCTTCTGAGTTCTTGAATGACTTTAATGAATAAAGTCATTAAAGTCTGCTCTCATCAACCCCTCACACATCAAATCAGCTGATGTCTGTAGAGGATACGTCCCGCTGTGCAGCGAGCGCCCACCCAAATGCCACCGTGAGCGCCCTGCGTCAAAATGCCACCGTGTGCTGCTTCTTGGAGAAGTGGACTCGCTTTAGCTTTTTTGTTTTGAAATAAGATGAGAGTGTGTGGCTGAGGGCGGAGCGTATAGGCTGCGTCTTTCCCGTTGACTTCAGTGCTTTGGAGTGAAATACAGATTACATGTTATCAGCCCAAACCCGTCACTGCCTTTGCCCAAAGCCACTCCCACGGGCCGCTGCAGAGGGAGGGAGGAATGAGCCAACATCGTGGACTCTCAGGGTGAGGGAGGAACAGACGATACAAGTGTCTGTGACAGGGAAGACGCTAACGACGCTAACTCCTGTGCACAGACAGCATGTGGTTATTGCAAGTGGTTATTGCATAGACGTTATTGTACATCTGTTACTTCACAGTAGTATTGTACAGCCTGACAGCAGTAGGGATGAAGGACCTGCAGTACCACTCATTCTTTCACCGAGGGTGTCTCAGTCACTGAAAGAGCTGCTCAGCTCTTCAACAGTCTCGTGCAGTGGGTGGGAGGTGTTGTCCATGATGGAGGTGCGCTTGGCTAACACCCTCCTGTCCCTCACCTCCTCCACAGAGTCCAGAGCTGGCCCTCCTGACCAGCTTGTTCAGTCTGTTCTTGTCCCGCTCTGGCCCAGCACACGGCAGCGTAGTGGAGAGCAGAGGCTACCACAGAGACCTGCTCACTCCGAAGGACCTCAGTCTCCTCAGAAGGTGGAGGCGACTTTGGCCCTTCTTGTCCAGGCCGTTGGTCCAGTTTATTGTTGAGGTGAACACCCAGGTTCTTGAAACTGTCCACCTCCTCAATGTCCTCCCCCTGATGTTCAGCAGTGTGTGAGATCGTGTCTTCCTCCTGAAGTCGATCCCCATCTCCTTCGTCTTACTTGCTTACACCAAGTAATGCAGAAGGAAGGCAGAGCTTTACCTCAAATAAACTGGTGTTCAATCCGGTTTTATTCTGTTTAACTGGTGTACCAATCGTGTTGCAGTCCCAGGATTTTGTTTTTTCTTTGACAGGTGCAACTCCTACAATTTCACACAGCAAAGAAAGCACCTCACACAAATGCACACCGCAGAAGAAGTGTTCTAAATGTGCACGTAGATAAGTCAGATTATAGCCTCTCGCCAAAAATTGACCCAGTTGGCAAAGAAATGAGAACCTGAAGGAGGGTGAAAGAGAGCAGCAACCTCCGCTTCAGTCTGAGTGATTTGACCCCACGGCGGCGCTGATCACCACTTCCTATGACTGACTTTGGTTGCTGAAAAGTGAAAGAGTTAAAGAATAGTTGTGAGAAAATTGTAGAATTATAAGTTGCAATACCTCACTGATTTTGCGGTGTTTGCTTGATTTAGTGCTAATAGCTAAAATGCTAAAATCCTGAAGACTGATATAGTCGTATCCTATTGCCATGAGTGGGTGTTTGTTACATTTGACAACAACAAGAAGCACCTTTATCGTTATTCACAATATGAAACACAAAAAACACTTTTATTTACTCTTTTCCTCCATGGTCTCATTTTCATTTTGGGCTTTGCATTTCATTTTCTTTATGTGACTCAGAGAGATGCAACCCATTGAATTTGTATTGTTGGAGTGTGGGATCAAAAACCTAAGTGGCTGGTGCTTACTGTGTCCTATTGTTAGGATAGACCTACAGTATGTGTGCTGCCTGTGTGTTGGTGGATCAAAGTGGTACCGAGCCATTACTGTCAAGTTGTTACGTAAGTGAAGAGTGCTTTTACATAGAAAGTGATTTAGTGCCTTATCGGAGTGGGGTTGATATTTAGTTTGGGAGTGTTAGGCAGGCAGATGGTGCCATTTTGTGGCGCAATGACTGGCAGCAATAGGGCTTTTCCTCACATGAAGGTTATGACAGAAGGCAGCTGTCCCATATGCAGGCCTTGTGTGACCTATCCTTGTAATCTGACGCCGTTCCAAAGGCAGCTATGGAATAATGGGACGTTTTAATATCAAATATCTGAAAGTGGAATACTACTACTGAAAATACATATAGACATTGGTAGGATAATATTAAAGGTCATTTATTACAATTGGTACATATCATTTTTAGATCAGGATAAGATCAGGATATACAGATAAACATTTCAACCTCAGAAAATACTTTGGTACTGTAGGTGGTACAATCAACAAATCAGGTTCCAGTTCAACAGTAAGAGGAAGCTCAGTGTAAGACACATGTGTGACACTTACTCATGATCTCATATCTGCAGATATAACACTGTTGGCAGATGCAGTAGCTTCCATAAGAACAAAGGTTACACTTCACACTGTCAGCTCCATAAGAATAGCTGCAAGGCTCATTAGAGAAGCCCCAAAGGAACATCATAGTCATGGCACATCTGACTGCAGCTGTACGGCAAGTAATTGCACCTAATTGAATCATGATTTTAAGAAATTGTGTTGATTTGCTTCACCTCGCACACCTTCATCTGAGTGCATGTGTTTGTGTTATTAGTTCCTTTACAAATATGAGAAAAGCAATGTTCAGTGGGGAATGTAAGGAAGCGCTGCAACAAAAGATTTTGTGCAGTCTCCTATGGGGGGTATTGACAGATTTGTCAGGAGGCTGTTCCTATGGCTGGATTTCTGAAGAGGAGGGAAAAGTGTGAGGTAGTTACACTGCAGCTGGGTGACAGGATTAGATTTCCATTTCCGCTGTAAGAACATTACCGAACTCTTTAAAGCTTCCCATGCTACCATGCAAGATGACAGTGTAGATGCATCCATCAATAGACATAATCATTTGGCCACATACCTGATATGTAGCTACAAACCTAGAAAAAGTAAACCAAAACAATAAAGCATATTGGTACATCTATATTGATCATGTATATCGATCATATTGGTAATGTATTCAGTAAAAGCTATTTGGCATGTTTTTGCAATATTCTGTCAATTAATTGAACTTGCACTTACATTGGCTCATGTGTTTTCATTATCCATTCAGAAACAATTGAATAGTCATAAAAGGTGGAAACAACTCTCCAAGGGGAGATAAACGTATGCACATAAGGAGCCATTTTTCTGCCTGGAAGACCGTGATAGTGGCATTGGATACTTTATTAGCAGGTCTCTTGCTAAACCTTCATTAAATATGCATTTGAAGTCACCTGTAAGTGATGAAAGAGGAAACGTTCAGATGGCAGGGACTGAGTAGAAGAATGACTGATGTGAGTGCACCCTTCAGACGTGGCTCCACTTTGACAGACAACAAACCAAGCCCATTCCTCTAATAAATAGGATCCTATCTCCACGTATGCAAAGGAATTGTTCATTTACCATGTCATAGCTCCCAGCAGAAAAGGTGAAGGCCTATCATACTCTCACTGGAAAATGTGATGAAATTATCTAGATTGACTATGAGAGGAAAACAATATTTGTCATATTTGACGACAACAACAGCAAAGATTCCTCTGAAAAGGGCAGCAGAGTCAATGGTAAAAATAGTGTATTAATTACATCTGGAAGTGCAATGAATAATTAATGTGAAATGATTTGACTTTTTTGTAAGCTGTGGCAGCTGTTCATCAACGCGCACCTCTGCTGCCTCTCCACCAGCGCTGTTGGTTCTTTTAAGTCACGTGCTCATTTTGATTTACCACTGTGGGAACATCCACCTTTTGCTTCAGTCGCACCCGCCAGACCCGCCCTGCGATCAGCTCCCACCTCTCTGAGCTCATGCAGCGCGAGTCGACAGGTAAAGCTGTGCTGCTGATATGATTTGGTGTGTGTCCAAAGTCAAGCGTACCATTTTGCTGGTTGTCTTATGTCAATAGGGCGATACTGAAAACCCCACATTCAAACACACACCTTAACACATCAGCAGATTCCACCCCATGGTCAGTCAGAGCCTGTCACTGACCTCCAGAACAAAAACTACCAAATCAGTAAAGTGGTCTCCAAACTGGACTTTACTGAACGGTCCTCTTTCCATTCTTATGGCCAAACTTTGGGCCCGATCTTGTGTTTCAAAATGCAGACTACAGTATAGCGGAATATTTTGGGCTTATTAGGAGTGCACTTTGTGATCTTGCCACTCCAGACTTAGTGCATTTAAGTGGGAAGTATGTGGGGTGGAGACACACTTTTTTTTTTGCCAGGCACAAGATCTGTCCCTTTGCCTCAGAGTATCTTTGATCCATCCATCTCGAGGAGATGTTCCATATTTTGTAATGCACAAACACCTAGGAGCAGAGTACCGATGCTGTGGAGACAGACACAGAAGCACAGTGCTCTGGTCATGGGGTGATTATTAAAAACCTTCACCTTTTCCAGCCTGATCTGTGTGTGCTGGACACTCAATGTGAACACCAGGTTCAGGCTGGTCCTAGATGCCAAACCGCCTTTGCTCTGCCCGATCCTGTCAGATCTCGGAAGCTGAGCAGGGAAGGGCCTGGTCGGTACTTGGATGGAAGGCCGTTTGGTAACACCAGGAAGCCTGGGTGACTGCAGTGAGTGGTTGGTGGTGGTCGGAGGGGGTGATGGCACAGACTGGTAGCCTTGCTTCCGTCAGTCTATCCCAAGGGCAGCTGTGGCTACGACAGTAGCTTACCACCACCGACTATAGAGTGAATATGAGTCATAACAGTGTAGAGCTTTGAGAAAGTAGGTAATACATGCTTGTGTAGTGTAAGTGTAAGCCGTTATTATTATCAGAGAGCTCAGAAGAGGCTGAAGTCAGTGTTCTGAGCGGATCCCGGCAGGTGTGGTTGATTACTGTGTATTGTCAATGTGAAGTACACGCCCATGTGTGTTAAATTACTGCGCATGGTGGCAGGTGCGGTAGAGCGGTTTGAACAATGACTACGCGCATCAGCTGTTCAGAGCAGGAGGAGGAAGAAGAAGAAGAAGAAGAAGAAGGGCTTTATTTATAGAGCTCCTTACAGACATGGTCTTTACATGAGACAATGTTACCTTCACTTCACACTCGATAGTGGTAAGCTACCTCTGTAGCTTCAGTTTCCCCTGGGGGAGACTGACAGAAGCGCTGTCGTGACTGTACACATCTGCGCCAACGGTCCCTCTGACCACCACCATACATTGTACATGTTTTAGTGGTAGGGGAAACTGGAGTGCCTGGAGGAAACCTACGCAGACACGGGGAGAACATGCAAACTCCACACAGAAAGGCCCCGTCCAGGTGGGAATCGAACCCGGGACCGTCTTGCTGCCTCGCTAACCACCGCGCTACCGTGCCGCCAGTCAGGACCAAGTGACCAAATAGAAGCTGCAGCGTGATTCATTTGGTTATGAGTGAACCTACCTTTAAGTGATGATGTCATCACTCTACTTCCGAGTCCAAAAGAACTTGGACCCTTCACTATAATGGGATTTTAGATCTAAGGCCTGAGCCGGGGTCTAATAAAATGTATGCTATGGGCTTAGTCTATTGGATACTGTGATTGTATTTATTATAAATAAAAGATTTGTCCCGTAGTTCAGCCCACCAGACTGTAGCACAATGAGGGAGGGTCTGCGGGTGGAGTGCACATGCTGAGAGTGTTGGTCACACTTCAGAAGCTCGGATAGGACTTTAAGTCCGCAGGCCCAGGTTGGGCTGGATCTTTTGGGCCCAATATAAACTCTACCTGGGATGTATACAAACAACTTACAATTAGCCCAAAGTAACTTTTGATTAAATTTAACACTAATTTTAGTATTAATCAAACACTAGGACTGGCCACACATTGGAACAAAGAAGAGCTAATAAGTGACACTTTACTGCACGCCCGCACACGACTAAAACATGTAAAGGTGAAGATTTCAACATCTCTAATCCTAGCGTCTGACTAAATGATTCTTGACCCAAAACTCCAAAACTGCTGTATATAATCAGTTTACCAATCTCCCTACACAATCATAACCAAAGAACCCTACCGATCCTGCTAATAGCTACCTGCTAACTGCTTATGCTAACGGGGAAAACATAATGACATCATTAAGGCACCAACAAAGTCAAGTGTCTCAAGGTTAATAGCTGCATCTCTAGACCTTAAGAATCATGAGTTATTCCTCTGCAGTCTTCTTCAGAGAGTAATGAGGGAGATCAGATGGGTGGGGCCATAGGCAGCGATCCCGTGGATGCTACGGGGCACTAGGGCTGGGTACCGTTACATTTTTTAAAACACCGGTACTTTAACAATACTTGGTTTGTCGATACAGATACCTGAACGGTATACTTTTTCCAAGACCTAAAACACAACAATAATCTGTGGAAGATCTGCAAATGCACAATATCGGGTTCATCAATGCCAAGAAATGTGTGAACAATGGGGAATCATTTGGGGGAAAATTGGGAGGAATTGTTTGTGAGATCAGTAATTTTTTTGAGTGGGAACCCACTGGGAAAAACATAAACCGGCGCCTATGGATAGGGCCATGGCTGTGCACAACCTGATGGCAGTATATGGAGGAGTCTTCGAAACAGATTAGAAATCATCATCATCATAAATCAACACAATTCGAGCTCTATTCTTCTTCATACATTATTTTGGTGGCAATATTTTTGATGATTTATGATTTGTAACATTCTTTTTGATCAATCGTCATCAATACATCATTACCTTCACACATTACACAGTCTGTCTTCTCTCAAAGATCATACACAGGCGATATCTTGGTAGGTCCTTTAATTGTGATGGGATTACATTTGTATGGTCATAATAATCACAGACAGCTCTAAATGATGGCTTCCCTTTAATCCTGCGTGCATCTCAAAGCCTCACTGCCTCCACAAGTCTCTCTCACTTGGGAAATTGAATGTCTTCCACGGCTACCATAACATACCCAAAAATCAATCCGCCTCACACTATTCCTGCAGCCCCTGAGCTTGTATTGATTTATTGTAAATGTGTTGAAGATGAAGAGAGCCTCCTCCTTAGCACGGTGGTGCCACTGTGGTCAGGGGTGGAGATGCTTGGACAGTACACATGACAGTTTGATGACAGCTTTATAAGGACTAAGGCTGTGGATAAAAAAAGAGTGGACCTGCTCATTCATGACCTTTGTTTTGATTGGTTGATACCGTTCACCCCGCGGGGTCAATACTGTCTGTCAACCAGTAAATTGTGGTCATTTTTTTTTTTCATCTCAGTTGCACTTGAAGCTTGTATACATGTTCGAAACAAAAATTAGATTTAAGTTTGAGAGATCCAGTATTTTGTATATACAAGTACATACAATTTAATTTTCCATATAACAATATAAATACGAGTACCCTAAGTCACTTGTTGTGACTAAAAGACACAGCTTTACTGAGGTTTCTCTTGTTCCCTGTGTGCACATAATTACTCTGTTAGAAGACACTCAAGTCATTTAGTTTAGTCACCATGATTATCGGTCATAAGAAGCAGCATATCTTTATATGATTTCATATTTTGGGATTACTTTTTTGTCACATTGAAATGATAAGTTGCATCGAATATGATGTTTTTTTTTCTTCAAAACCACTGATTTACTGAAAGTCTCTTTTGCTCATAACATTTTTTTCTGTCAAAACAAATTATCTTTGCCATTACATTTCCTTTTTGGCCCTGGTGGCATCATTGTGTCACCACTGAGACTATATTATAGTTTCTGGCCAGTTTAGTTTTTGAGGTCACAACAGTGAATCATATGACTCTAAGCATGGTGTTCTTTGCATGTTTTCGCCTGCAGACAATCAACAAAAGTCTGAATCAGGGGAGGAGAAGTCATTTAGTTTGTTCTGAATCATTCATCAATGAGTTTTACAGTTATGCCTTTTTGTGCAGAAAGTGTTGACTTCTCACTTTGGAGCCGAGTGCTGAAACAATGACTCTGCTGGAGTCAGAAAGACCAAAGACGAAGCTGTGATGTTATGGCCTGGCAAAACATGGACCGCCAATACTACAGGCTAAAGAGAATATTGTGGCAGCCAGGCTGGTGTAGTTAAATAGCAAGCCGTAAAAAGTCAATAGGAAAGGAAACATGGGCCAGATTGTCTCGCCCCCTTCAGTGGATGTGTCTATAACAAAGGCGTGCACTTCAGGCAGATGTGGCGCTGATGGGGATTCAAGTGGCTTTACGTATAAATGACAGATTTCATATTGATATGTAGACGAGTGTAAAGTACTTCGTGAAACATACGTCTGCCTTTGCCCACATGCAGCTGAGCAACACGCTGCCAGCCCTGCGGGGGTTGATTGAATGGTTTAAGAGCAGATTAAAGCGATAATGTACATGCCTAATCCGTGGCACATTAAGTGTGTAAAGAGTGCAAAAACCTGCCTCCAAACACAGAGCTGGATATGGAGAGGGAGCATCACTGGCCATTTGGGTCAGCCGTTACCGTGGCAACAGATTACGGGGAATAATTGTGTGCCATATGTGCCGTGTCACAATTAGAAGTTGGCTGTGAGCAGGGTGGAGGTCAACTGCTGAGCTGAGTGTTGGGGTTGGTGGCGAACATAACCGCCCACCGCACGTTCAGCGGCTGGAGCACATCTGCCACAGCCAGTACTCTAAGAATCATTGTGGATAACAACAATAATAACTCACTAATTACAGTACACTGCTGTCTTCTCCACTGACGGTCGCCAGAGCAAACAATAATGTTGTATAGTCATTGTCAGAAATAAAGCAACTGCACTTCTCCAGTTTTAGATATGCTTTAAAGGCAAGGCGAGTTTATTCTTCTTCTGCATATCAGGACTTATTTTTTATTGACTGAATAGGTTTTTGCTTGGCACAACATGAATGTTTTTTTAAATATTGATAATATAATATATAATATATAAAGTTTCCTGCAGACATAGACGATAAGACTGATACACAGACATTACTTTGATCAAATGTGGTGCCGAAAAGCAGGTTTGTACTAAGCCACAAATATGCTCGAAATGTCCACATAAAGCTCTTTAGGTTTAGAATATTCCATTATTCTGGTCTAACCTCACCTTTACGTTAAAGGGACTATACAGAGTTTTTTGTATTTTCCATTGTAATTTCCATTTACATGTTCCATGTCCTAATGTGTAGAATGAGCTCAGACCTGTTCACCACGACTGCCTCTAAAATCCTGCTCTGTCATGTGCTGTCATGCACGAGCTTAATATAGAAACTGTAGTTACACGTTTGACCTGAGGTGGCAGTAGTGAGTATAAAACGGCTAACTTGCATTTAGCCCCTTTAAGGCAAAACTCTACAGGCTTTGAGGTTTTTTTTTTCTTTTTCTTTTTTCTTGTCTGTGCAGTGCTGACTCACGAGACTCACAAAGACAGAGACATAATAATGTCATTGCATATTGCAGTCAGTAAGAGGCTTTTTTCAATAATGGGTCTTACAGAAAGAATGTCTGGGAATGCACACATGCATGATTTCAGTCAGACGACTGAGCTACTAGACAGGACTTTTTGCTTGAGTAGGAAAAGAAATGTTATGGAAATGCCCAAATGTGAGTTGACAGAGCCTTGGATGAAAAAGGAGAGAATAAAAATCTACCTTCTACTGTCTGTTCTCACAACTGAGCCTTCGATTACAAGTCCAGACATTTCAACTCCCCGCTGCGGTTCCCCCACAGGTGCAAGGCACAAAATACTTCATTCTCCATAAAGCTGTGTTCACCCGGGTGCCCAAGGAAAAGTAGAAACAAGGTAAATCGGTTTATCCTTTATAATGGATCATTAATTTTGTCACTTTAGCGAACGTGAAAGAAGGCATTTAGAGCCCTTTATCACTTCACAATGTGCTGCAAAAAGACTATCATTATCTCGCAGAAACCAGTGCTTGATGGTGTGAGAACATTCAGCAAAATGCCTGCTGCAGATGTCAAAGCATGAGAGCTTTTAGACGTTGTCTCACAAACACCAAGACTCACATATAAATGCAAAAATGGGGAAGCGTCTGCAACATTGAAGACAAGTTACATATTTCATGAGTTCTTCAAGTCACAAGTCCAAGTTCTCATTAAAAATGTTCATCAGGTGCAATTCCAAACCCTTTATGGGGAACTCATTGTAGTACTTTGAAATAAATAATTTCAACTTAAAGGGGCTAGATGCAAGTTTGTTTTTTTATACTCACTACTGCCACCTCAGGTCTTACACATAACTGCAGCTTCTATATTAAGCTTGTGCATGACGGCACTTCAGACCCGTATTAACACCTTTCTGAGTGACAGTTGTGGTGAACAGGTCTGAGCTCAGTCTACACATTAGGACTTGGCTGGAACACGTAGGGGAGTAAAATACTGAATTTTAACATTTTTAAACACCGTTAGTCCCTTTAAGAGTGCTATTGGGGGACATAACACAAATTTAGCTCTGTTGTAACATTTTTCAAAATGTGGAGAGTGAAGTTACCATATTTCGTTCTTTGCCCTAAACTGGTAAAAAAGAAAATACTGTAAATGAAGTTACAATATTACGTTCATTGCCCTTTAAGCAGTAAAAAAAAAGAAGAAAAGGTTTACATAGAAAATACAAAAAGTACTTTCAGGTCTCAGGGGGGTTCTGTTACTCAGGAGATGTCGTGTTTTGTGATATTAATGTTTGAATGATCACACCGTCATAGGCAAGAGCTTTTGTAATGTGATTGTGCTTTATGTGCAGTGGGCAGGGTCAATCACCTCCAATATTGCCTACAAAATTTACTATAAATGACCATCACATAAAAACATAGTCTTAAGGTTTATTGGTTCTTTTGTCAAGAAAATATGAATAATGGCATGTCCAAATATGGGCAAAACTTAACTCACTTAAACTTATGGTTTAAGTGAACATGATCAAATATGGTGCCTGCCTTTTTCATGCTTTATTTCACTTATTTCACTCTGTCCTCCAAAGCCAACACATATATCATCACTTAGCACAATTATTCACCAATAAAATGTGTGAGTTTTATCAGCTTAACTTGGTTAGTTTCACAGTTATGTAAAAAATGTACCGTGAATTTAGCCAGACTTGAGAGAAAACAGGAAGTTGAGAGCGTGACCTGCTGATTGGTCAAATGCTACAGAGGTGGGATCTGTGATGTCGGGTGAGCTCTTCTGATTGGCTGAGTGAAGACTTACTGATGTGCAGCAGGGGCGCCATATGTTAAGTATGTGAAAATTATCAAAAAATAGTCAATTGCCCTATATTAAAGTAATAATAATAATTCCAAGTTAATCATCCAAATGTACACACGTTGTATCATAATTGTACTGAATCACTAAAGTTCTTGTGCAGGACTTGAGTTCTCTCTAATTGTCTCATAGCTGACTCAGATCCTCTGGAGAAACTGTCAAACATGACAGTGGCTTAAATTCCTTTCTGACAATACCTCCAACTTCCTGTCCGGCTGTGTGAAGAGCACAGTGGTACCGGTTTGCACTGATCAAAATGGTGTCTTTCTGGGCAGGATCACAGACTGTGACAACCCATTTTTTTAAGAGAACCCAAATTTGTTAATACAAGCCATTTAGATTAAAAGACTAATTAAAACCCACTCAAGACTTACATCTGGGGTCTATTATATTGTCAGCCGTCACTATTAGAGGACACACAGAGCCCTCTGGCATTATGGCAAAATAATTACTTTCTTTTTGTTTCATAATTACTGCCTTGAAAGTGTCTTTCTTTGGAACACTAACATGTAGCTCCTCTTTCCGCCTCCCTCCGTGCTCTCCCCGTCTCATCTCGTGTCTGTCGTCTCCCTAATGGAGTGGCTTAATTTCGTCAGCTGTGTGTTCATTTAAAAAATACATTTTGGAAACTGTAATATTTGCCATTATCACTTTGTGACTTGACAGAGAGTTGGCGAGGAATTGGTGGAGGGGAAGATTTAGGCGTTCATATAGTCCAAACCTTTTTCCGTGTGTTATAGATTCTGAGTCATGTGTTGTTTTGTATAACTGCACTACGTATTTACCCTTCAAATGATGACGAGAGGCTCTGGTCATCTAATCCTGTGACCTGGTACCACTATTGGGCCATGTCTGTCCAAAGTACCTATGCAATCTATAAATTCCGTGTCTTGTTTGCGCCTCGAGAGAATATCTTTGTACAACCTGTGTGAATAAACCTTCACGCTTCATTTTAGACAGTTTCTCTCAGGTTTTTGTTCTTAAAGGGGGGGTATTATGCAAAATCGACTTTTTCAAGCTTTACATCATGTTATTAAGTCATTCCCTCATTAAAACCATGCCTGAAGTGTTGCCTTGGCACATTCACGTATTTTCGAGTAATCTGTAAAAACTCTGATGGCAGCCATTTTAGGGATAAAACGCCTGATTCCTTCAGGAAACGCCCTCGACCTCCAGGATACGCCTCCGACCTTTCGTCACCAGCCGCGTAACCAACCACTGCTCCTCAGCAGAACCCCCTCCCCGCAGTGTCCAGCCCTAAGACGTAAACAGAGTCATCATGGAGGTTTAGCTTCATGTGTTGTGAACCGGAGCCACAGCAGACTTTTACAAAGACACACATCAGTGTTTCTGTTACCTAAACACCCAGGATTAAAACCGGTGACAAGAACACTTATTTCAGCGGCTGGTTCTGCGCTGGGCCTTGATGATGCACAGAGCCTCCGGAGAAAGCTAATGCTAAGCTAAACCTCGAGTCATCACGTGAAAACGAGAGATATGCACACATAAAGTCAATAAAACCACCACACACATAAAGAACCGTTTAACAATGATCACACACGGAGCCAGGCTTGTTGATTTGGACGTTTATTGCTCACATTTCATCTACAATGGGTCATAGCCGAGTGGCTTTCTCCCGGAGCTAACAATCTAGCCACGTCAAGCTAACGGGAAAATTCACTGAATACAAGCAGCATATTATGCATTGAAAACGTCACTAAAACAGGCAACTGCTTGAAGCAGCCTTTATGATGATCACACACTGAGCCGGGCTTGTTGATTTTGTAGTTTATTGCTCACATTTCATCTACAGTGAGTCGTAGTCGAGTGGTTTCTCCCGGAGCTAAGGCACTATTAGCCGCGCCAAGCTAACAACCTTCACCTTCACAACATTCATTGAAAACAGGCAGCATATTATGCACAAATAATGTCAATAAAGCAGCAACTACTCGAAGCAGCCTTTACGATGATCACACAATGAGCCTGGCTTTACACATTTGTGGTTTATTGCAGACTTTTCATCAACAATGAGCTGTAGTCGATTATAACAAGCTAACGGGGTAACCTCGAAAAACCATTGTCCACTTGCACAGATAATGTCCGTCTTTTGAATCGTATGGGCTCCTGCAGATCCTGGTGTCGTCCATGGGGGTATAGTTAGAGATCCATAGGGCATGGCAGATGCAAAGAGAGAGCCTCCAAACAGCAGTTATTTTTCAGGCAAGAGCCTCTTCCAAGCGTCCGGTGTGGAAAGTTCGTCTCCAAATAATATCCTGTGTGGCCATTGTTCACAAAGTGATAAACAGTAGCTCCTTTCCAACAATAAAAATTAAAATGCACCGATCGTAGTTTCAATACTGTTGAGACGACGAGCGCAGTGTTGTTGTGATGCCACAGACAGCGTGTGGAGGGGACGTGTCGGAAAGGGTCAGAGGTTCTTAAAGAGACAGGGGCCTATTTCAAGTCATTTGCTAACGCCATTTTGAAAGAGCAATTTTATATAAGGCAGTTATTCTAATTTACTGCATTAACAGACCAACAGAAGGTTTCGTCATCATTGTAGTGTGATATAGACTGGTGCTATGTGGCTGAAAAAAGCATAATACCCCCTCTTTAACAAAAACCACAACAAGTGTTCGATGCGATGTTTGCATTTTGCTGCAAACAAGCCTGAATAGTTAAGTGACTGAGAAGATTTGAATACTACATTTGCATGTTTTAGTTGTTTTTGAGAAGAACACCAGAGACTTACTTTGTGGCATGGAGGCTGTCTCATGTTCAGCCAGTTTTGATTATGAGGATGTACATGATGTATGGTGTCTCTTTTGTAATTAATTAATTTATTATTATTAATCTTGATAGATAAACCATACACCCACACACAGGATGAAGAAAAGCCTGGCTCTATAACTCACCTTTAAGGCTGCAACGACGCGTCGACATCGTCGACGTCGTCGATTACGTAAATATGTCGACGCCGTTTTTGTGCGTCGACGCGTCGCTTGTTGACATTTCACTTCCAGCGTGGCTGCGCGTAATGCAGACGCTGAGAGCGAGGGGGAAAAAGCACGGCAAAAGTCGTCAAAAGTGTGGGAGTATTTCCAGAAACGGCCTAATAATGTTGTTGTATGCATGATGTATGTATGCAAATGTCATATCACAGCAACTAACCTGGCTAACGCCAGACTGCTGTGTGCGCTCCAATCATTTCGAACTGCAATATCACTTGTGATTTTAGTCTGGCATTAGCCAGGCTACAGCGCAACGGCTATGAACGAACATGTGAAACGAAAACACCCCCGGCTGCAAGAGCCCCGCATCTCAGTCACACTACGGTGTTGTTTCACTGATTAATCAACGCGTTGTTACGGGGACAGGCTCTGACAGCGCGCACGCACTCTCCGCCTACTTTGCCGCATATAAAACCAAAACGGAGCGGGCTGCTGAAGTGAATGAGCAGGAGAGACCGACCGCCTTCCCCGTCTCTCCCAACACGCGAGTAGGCTACTTCTCCGCTCGTGTCCCGCTCGGCCGTCTGTCTCCCGGTGTTTCGCCTCATGCGCGGCTCCTCCGCGGCTGCATCACGTCCCCGTGTCCGGGCGCAGCTCTCATGTTTTCTCTGCGCGGACTCGGGGCATCGGCCACACACTCATTTAAACTCTCTTGTTGTGTCTAGCGGAGAATCAGGACAGTAGTTTGATGAATAAACGAGAGTAAAGCCGTGTCCGTGGCCTTTTTGTCTCAAAGAGGAGTTGAATCCACATGGTTCTCACGAGCACAGTAACTTACAGTAACTCTGGTTCTCTGAATGTGCACAGTCTATAACGAATTGGGCGACTCACAGGCTAATTCTCAGTGGTCAGACAGAAATAACCGTCAGGTGCAGGTTTCAGTTAGTTTTAAATCAGCGGTTCCCAAACTGTGGGTCAGGGCCAGAAGTGAGAGAATGAGCCCATTTGCCATTTTCCATTTTAAAAAGTGGGGAAAATAGACTAGTAGTAAATAAATATATAAAAGCCATGCCATTTGGAAACATCAATGTTTTTTTCTTCATTTTAAATGAAAAAATAATCAGTAACATGAAAAATAATCGATAGATTAATCGAAAAAATAATCGATAGATTAATCAATAGAAAAATAATCGTTAGTTGCAGCCTTACTCACCTTACCCATACTTGCCAACTCTCCCGATTTTTAACCCTTCCAGTCAGTCATTTCTCCTGCTAAAGCCCCAATTTTACATTGAAGGAAACAAGTATGATAGTGGGGGATATATTTGCATGAACTGGCAACCCCGACCTGGAGAAGAAGTGCCTCTGCCTCTCTGTCATCGCTCTATAGCCGCCTCTTTACCATGAATGATCCGACAGGACAGCCCTACAGGACAGCCCTACAGGACAGCCCTACAGGACAGCCCTACAGGACAGCCCTACAGGACGGCCCTACAGGACAGCCCTACAGGACAGCCCTACAGGATGACCCTACAGCTCTACAGGACAGCCGTACAGGACAGCCCTACAGGACAGCCCTACAGGACAGCCCTACAGCCCTACAGCCCTACAGGACAGCCGTGCAGGACAGCCCTACAGGACAGCCGTGCAGGACAGCCCTACAGGACAGCCGTGCAGGACAGCCCTACAGGACAGCCCTACAGCACTACAGTCCCTTTGTCCTCACTTTTGAGCATGTCCGACTTTTCACTGGTCTCTCTACTTCTGGTACTCTTTTCAACGATTTGTCCTCAGTGGAAAACAGAATAATTTATGGAATATCAAAGAAACAATATTTTCAGAACAGGTTTCCTTCATCAGCTACAAGGCAAGAAACATTGTATTACACACACACACCTGGCAAAGGAACATTGTTCCTTGGGCTGATGCACCGATGAAAAAAATCTCCCTATTTTTCACTCTCTAATATTGGCATGTATGTCTTACCTCATAGAATTTAAGCATAACATGTTTGTGCTATTCCTATATCGCTGCACCTGCTATTTGTTTAATGTGTATTTATAGAATTCATGCTGCAAGTGTACTATGGCTGCATGGCTAGCACTTACTGCTACTGCTATTAATTACATATATTCACTATGGGCCAACCTGACCAGACTGTTTTTAGTAGAAGTTATGTTTGGCCTCCTATGGCCCTGGGACCTTCATCCTAACTTTTTGCACAAATACTATTTTTTCTTCTTTTTTCTTTATAGAACTATTACATGGCGTTGGCATAAGCTCTGGTTTGTTGAAAAGACGTATGGTCTTGCATCATATGTGGCACTCCCCCTCCTCAGGACAGTAACACATGCTTATCTCTTTAGAACTTTGAACAGCCTCTATAACACTTGTGCTATTAAAGGGGGGTATTATGCAAAATCGACTTTTTCAAGCTTTACATCATGTTATTATGTCATTCCCTCATTAAAAACATGCCTGAAGTGTTGCCTTGGCACATTCATGTATTTTTGAGTAATCTGTAAAAACTCTGATGGCGGCCATTTTTGCCTGAGTCCTCCTAGGAACGCCCCCACCTCCTGGAGACGCCTCCGAGCTTTCGTCACCAGCCGAGTAACCAATCACTGCCCCTCAGCAGAACCCCCTCCCCACTGATGCCACAGACAGCGTGTGGAGGGGGCGTGTCGGAAAGGGTCGGAGGTTCTTAAAGAGACAGAGGCCTATTTCAAGACATTCACTACAGCCATTTTGAGAGAGCAATTTTATACAAGGCAGTTAATCTAATTTACTGCATTTACAGACCAACAGAAGGTTTCGTCATCATTGTAGTGTGATATAGACTGGTGCTATGTGATTGAAAAAAGCATAATACCCCCTCTTTAAATAAAATAATATACAAAAGTAATCAAGCTAATTGTTTTAGAATCAGAATTAGTTTAAAAAAGACAAAGACAAACCATACAAAGTTAGTGCCGGTAAAAACAAACAGCATTAAAGTGTGTTTATAAGTAGGTGGATGTGTGCCTATAGTAGTGCTGATAAGTGCATGCATTATAAGTTATAGCTATTATAACTTATTAATGTTAGTGCAGTGCATCTAACAGTAGGATTTGTGCAGTAATACAGTATAAACGATCCACTTAATAAGGTTTAAGTGCATTGTAAATCAAAGTAATTCCACATGCCATTGGTTACCTGCGCATTTAGAGCTGTCTCTATTCTTTGTTCAACTCTTCGGGCTATAGTCAGTTAGCACTGTCTCTGTAGGGTTATTTTGTACATCCTTTCACAGTGTATCTTTTACAGAGGGAATTTTCAGTGAAGTGCTTTTGCATTCACAATCTCAGCATGTGGACTGCGCACTCACACTAGCTCTATTTTAGGCATTTGTTGGAAGTGTGAAGATTTTGCAAGAATGCCAAAAGGTGTGGAGGACAGTGATGAGAGCACTGATGCTGAATTGTTTGGAGACTGTGGCACTGAAAATAGACTGTGGAACTGTAGGTAGCCGAGTTGATAAGATGATGAGGCTATGAGAAGGAATAAGAACATGAGAGGGACGGCTCATAGGATGGACTGGATATAATCATATTATGCCAGGGAGCCAAGAGTGAGGTGGTTGAGATGAACCAAATATATTGCTTTAAGGATACAGGGGTTAGAGCTGCTTGGATAAAGGCTATGAGGAGGGCCAAAGAGGAGATTAAGGGATGTGAGTGAGTGTGTAATACTACTTACTGAGAGAAGAGGATGCGGAAGATTGATTGATGAAAAACAATTAATAACATAAATGCAGGGGGAACATTTCCATTTTGAACATCTTTAAAGCCAACATAACCTGCCCTTCAATCCCGTTGTATAGAGGGAAACTTCTGTTTTAAAGACATTTTATTGCTCCTTACCTGTAGAATTAAGCCGCTGTCATGATTTAGATGTCACATGTCATCATGTCATCTGAAGAAGGCGATGCCGAAACATAATCTTGAATAATTTTTTTTTTTTTCCTCAACATCTGCACCTTTGTTGCTGCTTTTGGTGTGCACTACTCTTCTCTCATATAATTTAGATGTCTCCCTTGAAGGCACACTGCGTAACATTTTGGGCTATACTGTTGCCTTCAACACAAACATGTTCCTAATGGCCAGCTCGACTCAGAAAATGCTACTATTGCAGCGGGTAATCAAAGTAAAATTCAACTAAAACTCTGCTGACTTTAGTCACATCTCCATGGAGACGGGCTGGAGACGTACCCACTCCTGGTAAAGTTATAGTCATGTCTTTGGAGAGCTGAGCCGCTCACAGCAAAAGCACAAGTTCGTTTGTACATTTATGAGGTATTTTTCAGTGATGAAAATATCTAAAATAAATTGTTTGTATTTCAATATTATTTATTGGGTAAAATGTTACATGGTGTGGCTTTAGTTGAAGGTCTCAGTGTTTGTCTTATTGATGTAACAGATTTGTAATGCACAAGTTGTTCCGCGTCCACATTGTTGAAAGTCAACATTAATGCGTTGAAGAATTGCAGACCCTTTTGTCTTAAAATATATGTTTTATTTGTTAACCATCACTATGGCCTGTGATAGTAAAGTTCCCGTACAAATCTGCGACCTCAAGGGTCCAGTATGTTTTCGCATGAAAGGTCCAGGGAGCCACGAGCACTTACCACCCGATAGCAATTCCCCAAAACATCCGTTAGTCACGCACACACAGCGGCCCCGCGCAGTCACACAGACCAGCACACATCACGCCAGGGAAAGAGGAAAAGACCGCATTTGTCTTGGCCCATCAGTCCCAGAACCTGATCTCTTTACCAAGGTCAGACTGTCGAGATGTGGGCACCCATGCATAGTGATAGATGAGGTGAGAAAGAAGGGCCGATAAAGACACATACATGTAAGGCCAGTGTAATGTAAGAGAGGAGGCGCAACAATACATCTTAGCCACACCATGAGAAGAACACTATATCTTTAACATTCTTACATTATTTATGAACATGGGGATGAATGCAAATGTATACACTAAGGAGAAGGCGGCTCTTCATTTCTTGCCTTTAAGTGTCTGGCTTCTTTTCACTGAACTAAAACCGCAGCTGTTGGGCAGGGAACTATTCTTATTTGATGTGTCTTATTGGTCTTTTTGCCTGCATGATGCATGTGCAAGGCTTATGCGACTTCGCTAGTCACAAGGAGCAGCTGGAAGAGGAACATGAGTCGTAATAGTTGTAGCTAAATGTAGAAGGCTAACACTGGAATATTGAAGCAGATTCACAGCAGAAGCTATATTAAAAAGCAGCAGGAGTACTAGTAATGTAAAGTGTAGTTTGCGGGATGGCAGATGGATTTGGTGGTTGTGCACATGCGGGACAATTTGTAGTGTCAGTATTAAGTTTGTGTTTGTTCGATTGGTTCTTTTATTTGAGTACTGAGGTGCATACTGTACAATGTGGTTCCCTGTGGGCCATTACTGTGTATTGTCTACGTCACATCATTGGTGCCAAAAGGTTACCGCCCCTTTTTGAGGGATGACAGAAGCTCTCGTACAATGATGACATGAATGATTAAAGAAGGTCGTCTGAGAACTTTTCATTCACATATGAAAAAAACTTTTCATTTACTTGTTGAATGTGAAAAGGAAGCCATGGAAGTGATTTTTTCTTTTAGATGATTCACAGAAAAGATAGTTAATGTTTTTAAACTGAGCAGCTAAACCCACTGTGATCATGACTTGTCAGTGACATTTGCCTTTGTAACTTTTCCGCCGGTTGCTTTATAATGTCACAATGTTTCAGCTTTAGCTTTTAGTCTGTCACTTTTATATTATCATTCAATTATACGGCCTACGGTGTCGTTTTGTAGCTTATGAGAGCAAATGGTAGGTTCATGGTTCATTCAGCAGCTAATCTACTAGCTGCTAATGCTAACGTTAATGTTAGTTTTAAAACCCAGACAATCATTAATCAGGCGTAACACTGAGCACGTTTAAGGGAACAGACGTTCTTCCATACTGAGATATGTTCTTACCTGAGCTTAGACGAGTTGATATGTACCTGTCTGGTCTCTGTGCCCGTGGAAGAGTGTAGTAACTTCCAGCTTCACCCCCGTTTGGAGCTATAGGAATATGCTGAGAGGCCAACGGCTAACAACATCTTTGGTCTTTTTGTGTGACTGAGGGCACACACAGAGACCAGGCAGGTACGCATCAACTCGTCTAAACTCAGGTAAGAACATATCTCAGCATGGAAAAATGGTGGCCTGTTCCTTTAATAAGTATTTACCGATTGAAGACGTCACAAAGTGCATAATACACGGCCACCAGGGGGAGCTATTTCCCCAACAATGAGCCCTGACAGATGGTAGTAATTGCTAAACTCTCTCATATAATTTTCCACATAAATCTGAGTTGATGTGTCCGTAATCAAGACCGGCCATTTTCCTGTGGTTCTGACTCTGGTTTGGAATATTTTACCCCCAGAACGAGAAGTGATCCCTGTTTCCACATACACACCAATGCAATTTTTTAACTCCAAAAGGGGGCGTAGCTAAGAGTGCTTCAATAAACGTATGAAAACGTAGATTACAAACATGTTTTAAACAGGGTTTTATCATGACATGATGCTGGACAGTCAGACAGGTACTGGACTCTCCAAACCACATATATTGAAATGATATCAGGGAGTGGCAGGAGGGAGGAAAGAGGCGATTATTCCACTGTCAACAAAGCACAAGCAAAGAATCAAGAAACAATCGACCAAATAGAAGCGGTAGTGGGATTCATCCGGTTCGGTGTGTACGTACCTTTAATGTTGAAAGGATTTTGATGCTTTCTGCCAAAGTAACAGACCTACCTCCTAATCCTTGAGACGTGTGTGGTCCTTTAGGAAACGTTAGCCGCCTACAGTGCGCTGCCATGTTTCTGACTGTCACTGAAGTGCTGCCTTTGCATAACTGTCTCCCCATTATACTGTAATGTACCCCATGCTGAATGTGAGCACACGGTAATGGCGGAGATTCTGTTTTATTTAGTCGCCCACTGTGTTTGGCCTGCATCATGAAAGTTTAATTCTGAGTCAAGGCGAGTCAACTTTATTTGTATAGTCTAATATCACAGAGTCCCGGTGGGCCACATGAGCTCTGAAACGATACTGGGTTACAAATAAGAGTGGATTACATGAATGGAGCTATAATGCAGGGAATGGTGTTTTGCTCAAAGGATGCAGAAATGGTTACGCATGAGAGATTGATGAGTAGCAACAATGTAATGTGACCTCAAAACAACTCAAATGAATAAAGCTCATCATCTTGTTTAAAAAAAAAAAAAAGAGATTGAATCCGCCACGGGGTCCACAGTAATTACGCTACACCTACCATCACCAACTATTACATCAGTCACTCAGACAGGCAAACGGGAAGTAATGATGATGATGCAGGATACTCCGGTGCTGAGGCTAGACGTTTTCATTCAACATCCTTCAGCAGCACGCCTCCACTCAAGGGAGGCAACATACACAGACGCTGCAACATATGTATTCACAATGTGGAATAGCGTCAGCATTCGAGTTGTTTAGTGATATGTATTTGTACTTATTTTGAACAAAAGATCATAAATGTTTTGAAGATGCACTGATGGTTTGCATTTTTTCTCGAGTTATAGCAGGACTACATTCCTCACACATTTTTTCACACATTGGTCGAAATGGAGATTTTTAGTTTCGTCCCTTTGCATGGTAGTTTTCATGTCAGAGTATAAACATGACAACACTTACCCCTACCCCCCTATTTTATAATGTTTTGTCCACGAGAAAGGCGGAGATAGCCAAGAAGTAGCAGCTCCGCCGCCTTCCAAAGCCGTCTTTCCCACGGGTATTCATCAGCAAATATTGACCGATTTTACATCCACGTGTCCTGTGAAAGGGTGGTGGTGACGCTATAATCCAAATATGGTCTTTTTCCTTCTGGGAGTCAGAGCGAAGGAAGGGGCAGCGCATGCGCACTCGGAACAAAACACTTGGCATACAGGTTGTTTACTTACTTACCAGTTGTCTCAGGTCGAGAGAGTTTGATTCATTTGCTAGAGTTAAATGCACTTTTTATTACAAAGATAGTACTTTGAAAGTTATGTACAAACACTTGTCTGTTTTACTCATTGCACAGAACTGCTAAAAAAAAAAAATCTAAATTCTTTGACATATAGCAACTTTTTTTTTTAACAGTAACGCAAATAGTTACTTTCCTGGTAACTAATTACTTTTATTGTAGAGTAATTCATTTACTAACTCAGTTACTTTTTGTAACAAGTAGTGAGTAACTATAGCTATTTACTTTTTTAAAGTAACGTTCCCAACACTGATGCTCAAACTCTATCATTATTATCATTATACACCCCTTACTGAAAATTTAGCAAACAGGATTTGGGGTGTTGTGAAAGTATATAAATAAAATAAACTTAAAAATGCAAAGACTGAGGGCCAGATCTTGTGGCGGCGCACGGGGCGGCGCAGGCTCTTGGCGAATTATTTTCCGAGTGGCGGCGCTATATGTGCCATTCGCCTCCGCCACCTGTGAGGGGGCGTCACAAGAGGAGGTGACTGCACTAATGGAAACACGGATGACATTCACTTCCTCATTTACATTGCGCTGTCTTGCGTTCTTTCTTAAGCCTTAGGCTCTCACAGGTCATTCTAAAAACTTTATTTACCCCATCGTGAGCTAAACGATGTTCACGTCTCAAGAGAAAAAGAGCAACAGCGTCCGCTGTGGCGCGGATCGGCCCGCGCTTTGCGTGAACGCGAAGCAAATCAAAAGCACATGTTCACCCCACACAACCACTCTCCTGGACGCGGAGTCGATCTGGTTGGAGGAAAATGAGCGTCTCCACCCACTTAAATGCGCTAAGTCTAGAGTGGCAAGATCACAAAGTGCGCTCCTACTGAGCGCAAAATGTCACGCTATCGTCTCCGTTTTGAGACACAAGATTGGGCCCTGAATGTTTGTTATAGTGAACGGTCCCGATCCTTCAGGACAGAGCTGTTTTGTGAGAGCAAAATACTTCCAATTTTCAAATTTTGGCCAGATACTGTAGTAAGGCTTACTGTGTGTTCCCTGACGCTTTTGTGCTTCGATCTGCCTTGCCTTGCCATGCTCAGCATTTGTAAACTCAAACTCAGAGTGAGCCATAACTCTCTCTGAGAAATAACTGGAAAACCTTTCTTTGTTAGTCATTCTGTGTGTAGAGTTATTTTATTATTTATTTAACCAGGGAAGTCCCACTGAGATTAGGAGTATCATTTCCAAGGGAGTCCTGGCCCCAGAGGGAACCTATTGTACATGTTTTAGTTAGTTGAGCAGGCATGGTGAACAGTTTATGCCCGGTGTGGTCTAGAAATAAGCAAATCCAGCAGTGTTTGTGCATTGGTCCAGTGTGTACAGGCGTCTCAGGGACAGACCACAGTGACTGACTTCCAGCTCAAGGACAGAAGAGCAGTGGAGGGTACAATAGGTGATCTGTCTCTCAGGATTGAACTCATCTCTGTGGTTTGTTTCCCATGGGCTGCTAAACCATCCTCTTCCTTCTGTCTTAGAGTGAAGGTGAACTGCATTTCTCCATGTGTCGCCATGATTCTGCTGATGCAAGCCATGTTTGGGCAATTTGTTTTCCTCAAGGACAAATAGATTCATTGCATTTACATATACTGTAGGCCTAGATACATTTAGATAAGAAACAAATCTGTTCAGTTATTTATTCTTGATAGATCAGAATAATGTTGCATTGATCCTGCATAGGATGTGTATTTTAAGCTAATTATACCTTTATATCATAAAGTACAAGAAAAAGACGGCGTGATTGTTCTACGTGGCTGAGTGGCTACAGGAAGCAAAAAGGTCACTGTTATATGTTCCAGCTTATTGACTTCATGTTACATCTTCAATATCCTTTATAAAGAGTGACCCATGCTCCAGCTGTAAGCAGCACAAAGCCTATGATATACAGTGAGTATTGTTAATATCATGAAACATGCAGGGTAAATGTATAATCTACACTTCAGCCTATGGGGAGGGGTGTCATATATCGAAGCTGTTGCTTTGTGTGAGGGGTGCACATCTGGACAAGGGTGTATGTCAACCTAAATCATGCACAATAGGATAAAACCTTCATCTAGGTCGTCCTGACCAAACATACAGTAGCATAACATCTGTAGATGAGATGAGATTTTATCAAACTATTAGTATTAGTATGATGAATATACCAAATTATCTTAATAATCTAGTACATTCCACACTTACTTAAATATAATCTTGATCATATCCAAAAATGTACCAAAATTAAAAAGCTTTTTTGTTTTTAAATCATATTTTATCCACAGTTTCAAGCTTTACCGTATAGACCCGGCTAGCCTGACACAATCTGTCTTTCAAATTTCAAAAGGTTTATTTCATGTTTCTTCCATTGTTCGATGTTTGTTTTGCCTGTGGCCAGAGGGCAGCTTTGATAAGGTATGTTGGGAAAGTACCATGTTTTTCCCTCTGAGTTAGCTCCATCTCAGTCTCTAAGCAGACGCCACCAGTCAGTAGTAATGAATTCTCAGAATTAAATAGAAAAAGACAGAAACTGTCTGTAATCATAGAAATTCTGAAGGACATCTGAAAGTGGAATGGACAAAGAATGCGTTTACTTAAAATAGCTCTTCTTAGCTGCTACCCAGTGTTCAGGTGCTTCTTGAAAGGCATTTAACTTGGGCACTCATCAGATTTTGGCACTGCAGCAAATATTCCCTTTGAAGACAGTAAAAGCACTGTCCATCACACCGATGGAAGTGCACTCTCAAATATCCCCGACTGGATTCTGTGAACTCGGCAGAACACAATATAGACAAAGGCGAATAAACACCTCCATCACATTCAGCCGCACAGGCCGTAACCTTCTGGCTATGAGAGGTTTTTAAAAACAGTGTTTTTGTTTGTTTCATTTCACACAAACATATCAGGTTTATGGGCCATGTAAACTCAATTTTAACAGTGAAAATATTTATGTTCTTGAAGCGAGTTCAATACGAATGAGAGGGAATTGATGTAAAGAAATGTGGTTCGATTTCTGTCTCTCCTCCAGGTTATATTCCAGTGTCATATTACAGGGCAAGACAAGTTTATTTGTGGAACACAGTTCATACACAAGGTGCTCCACAGCTGCATAAAATTACGAGAAAGCAGAAAAAATCGATCTATAAAACATCAACATGAAAATTAATTAATTCCAGTAAGAGTGCAGATAAAATATTTTCAGTTGTCATATGCATGTCTTACTGTCCTGAGCGTCCCACAGGCCATCAGGGCAGCAAGTAAAGGCGCTATACCAGACCTGGGCAAACCCCGGCCCGCGGGGCCACCTTTTTTTTAAAGAAGAATGCACACTCCAGCCACTCGGGGGCTGCTTAAATGAAAGGAAATACAAAATTCCACGTGTGTCCAGCAGTCCGGGCACTGACATATTGAGAGACCAGAATATAAACACATTACAGCCACGTGAGAAGTGGACAGTCTATCCTACATTAGTGGCTTATCACCACAGAGTGTGGAGCGAATAAATAATGACTGCAGTGTAGCAGAAACTTATGACACAGGCTTGTAAAGGGCAATACAAGTGTAAGCTGTTTTTTTATGAGGCTACAGTCCTGCCAGGCTCATTATTATTCAGTTATTGACAAAAAAGTTTCCTCAATAGTATTTTCCTAATCAAAACCCCTTTTTATTTTGGAGCTTTTGTTTATGGACCCCAGCAATACACTCCCGATATGTTTTGGCCCCCAGGGAAATATACCTGGAGACCCCGCCCTGCTATCACTTCATATCCCACAAATTCCGTTTGAAGGAAGCGCAGAGGTGCTTTCAGTGCGATGGTCGGAGTAAACGAGGAAAACAAGTTGAATAACCTAAATAATGATGCACTCACATGCTTGGCTTGACACGGCTAAATATTTACAGAAAATAATATTCCCACTAAATAACAGAAGGCATCAGCTATACAAAATACACATTTTACTGTAATCTACAAAAGGATAAAGTTGAGCAGAAAAAGTTTGAGTTATTGTTGGTGCTTCTCATGTATGAAAATGAACTGCCCCCCCCCTGCGCTACTAACCACCCAACTAACCCGGGTCACTGAGACGTCAGTACGTATTCATATCGACTTTTATTTTCACATAAAAAGTTGCATAGTGCACCTTTGAGCAAGACTCGATAAAAGTGGTGACTCCTGTGTATGCCTCTGAGTGTCTCCCCCCCCCATCCCCCCCACTGTTCAGCCGTCTCTACGTCCTGTTAAATGATTAGTAAGCCCACGGGGGAATGTATGCAAAGCCTTTTCCACACTGCGGCTTAGCACACAGTGGGCTTATACACACCTTGGTGAATTTTGCTGCGACACCCGCACAACAGCATTCAGTGTGTGAGGAAAATACATTTCAGACGGGGGGGCACTGTACATGTAGTCATATAGGTCCCTTGATGTCGCAGCTTATCAGATCAGGTTTAACCTTTAATCCGAGCAATCAAAAGCCCCAATATTTTACTTTAGTGTAATGTTGTGCCTGTATGTGGAGATTAGGGTGAGATAAACAGTGCCAAGCATCAGGCCCACAGCGGGACCACTGCCAAAGTGGAGCTCCTCTGATATGAGACTGTCTTTACGTGTGTACAGGAAGAGAGCAGGAGCCTGTGAGCAATAGCAGGATGGGGATGAGCACACTAAAGCCTTGATACGTGCTGCCTGCCTGCAATAATGGGGGGGTGGGGGGGGGGGGGGGGGTCGGGCGCTGCGAGGGACCTGTTCTGTTTGATATGTGTGCATTGCCTCCTATGTGTTTGCTCCGGTGACAGATATGGCGGCCTATCTTTATGCCTTTCCTATCTCTAATGGCGCGTTGTTCTTTATGCACAGCACATTAAAGCCCAGGCTGTTTTTTACGCCAGCGCTTTTATACAAATGAATTTCCATTTAGCTGGCCGTAGACATGACTTGCTAGTTTGTTTTATCACCGTGGAGTCTGTGTTTATTTAGTAATTCTATCTGTGTAGCCGCTCTGTGCACGGTGTGCTCAGACAGCTGCAATGTTTTAGGCAGAACAGACATAGATTTCTATCGCTGACCCTTAGGCGCCTCATTAGGATTCCGAGCACCTCTCCGCTGCACACTCTCTGCGCTCTCTCCCACATTCAAAGAGCATCTATAGAGGGAACACTGATAGAGCTTATTAGTGAGCTTTCATAGGAGTGAATGTGTGATGTGTGTACAAAGTCAGATTTTACTACAAGATGAGTGCAATTGTTCAACTTAAAGAAATATCTATTTGGCAGTGCAAAGAATAGATTATAGACGTTCACAGTCACAGTGCAGGTGACAGTGATTGATAAAGTGGCACTGATTGCAGGATGTGCACGGCGTTGCTGGACAATGGCATGATCGACATCTCCACAGTAGCTAACACGGTGTTGAGTTGTTGATGTTCCTTTTGGTCTGACAGTTTTGGGGCAGGGGACAGCTTTGATTCGGTTAGGCTGTCCAGATTTACATGGGGTTGGGCAATCCTGATCTAGTCAGACTAGGCAAGAGATCGGACTCTCCCCTCGTTCATGTATCTACCAGAGGCGTGTTTCCACTGGCAGGGCCTACCCAGCCCAGTACCTGGTCCACCTGGTGAGGCGAGCGTCCACTTTGTTCTCATCGCAGCTCACAAAGGTTTTCATCGCTGTTCTGTTTTTCTTTATAAAAGCCTTTAATGCTGAAGGCAGAACCTGAGGCAGCGATATGTAAACGAGTCTGCAAAAGGAGAGGAAAACAAAGTATAATGAAAGTATGCCTTAACCTTAAACCTGCATTAAGCTATGTCTGTGATTTTTTTTTTTTGTCAGTAGGTGTCAGTAGTGAAACCCTGCATATAGAACATAATAAGTGCTCTTTTGCTTTGTGATCATAAGAAAGAAAAAGATCCGACAGCTCCTGTAGATATAGGGTTATTAAACAAACGGACATTTCATAGGATTTCTGCTGCATCAGAGCAGGTCGGTCAGACGTTTGTCAGTTCACCATCTTTTTGTAAACTTCTGTCATAAAGCTAAACTCTGTGTTAGCCGCTCACTGGTGTGGCTTCTGCTGCTTCTCTGCATGTGTTTGTGTTTACATGGTGTGGAGCAGGTGAGGCTGTGGTGGGGGGTTTCTCCTTCTGTGGTACAAAGTTGCCTCGCTGTTTGCGACAGTGCAATGTGGGAATACAACCACGCAGGTCCGGCAAAACAGGAAAGCTTAGAGTATGTTAAGATGGCCGACATTTCCTTCATTGAAAAATACAAAATCTTCATCTAATTTGCGAGTTCAAACCACAAAAATATGAACTTTACATTGTCTTATTTACTGCTCTGTTTTATTGCCTTGGTGTTCAGTGCAGCCCTGTGAGGCAACTGCTGTTGTGATTTTAGGCTATGCAAAACCTTCGATTGATTGACTGAAATATCGGAGTATATACTGTGTGCGTGATACACAATATTTTGCCTACTAACGATTGTGCTGGTCATCCAGCACAATCCATGCATCTCAAGACTTTAGTAAGTATTTCTATAAAAACAAATGTATTTTGTGTAAATTATCTTTTCATCCACAACAAGAAGATAACATTTACATATTGCATATAAGCACAATAACCTGAGGAGAATATGTTGTTCTGATAGATACACTTAGATTTGTTTAGTGTAGGAGGAAAGTCTTTGATTTACAATGATGCTGGAACCTGTCACAAAATTATTCATCCATCAACAAATTCACATTATGCCAGAATACATCTGTATTTGTTTGAACATTACTTGAGATTTTCCTAACTAGACTTTGGCTACATCACTCTGTTTCTCAGTTTAAACTTTCTTACTTCTATGAACACATAGAAGTAAGAAAGTTAGTGTGCTTATTCACCTCCTTCTGGACGTTCCTGTCGGTGTTGTCATGACAGTGGTCAGACGGTTTCCCCAAACGGCGAGTCTGGTGAGCGTGTTGAGTCCAAATATCTAGTGAATGTTAAATCCGAGCGTGCAGTGCAGTGCTTAATAGGCAGGGATCATGTGTAAGTGAAAGGTGCCTGTGTCTGTGCCCGTGTGCATGCGTGCCTCATTGCACATGTGACTGGAACACACCCCAACACTGGTGCCCCTGTCTGTTTGTCCATGCAGAGTTTCTGTGAGTGTGTGCCCAGCTCCTCCCAGCTCAAACACCGCTGGTCAGGCTCTGAGACAGCCAGGGAAACACCGGCCAAGGTAAGGCCTGCTGCCCCCCCTCTGCTTTATCCAATCAAATGAAATCTGAGAATCACTGATCTGTCGAGAGCCAGATTGTTGTTACGGTGCGATTTACATTAGCACTGTCATATCAATCTGGAAAAGCTCCAGTTTTAATTGTTTACAATTGTTCATTTTAGTCGATCACAGCCAAATGTAAAAACAGCTGTCATGTAGGAACCGATAATGATATAATAAATAATGATTGAACGATTCACCCACAAAACCCACAAAATAACAGGTCATCTAACATTTTAGAGAAAACTCCACAAAAACAATTTTTAATGTGTTTGATTGATGTATTATTATTACATTATTGGCTGAATTTAATATTTTCATCTTGTCTTTGTGAGAGAATTTGCTCCGCCATGTTTTTTCCTGTAAAACTAATGAACTTCTTGATGTTTTATATATCAAAATTATGAAATTATAATGTACTTATTATGAAAATATTGTGTTAGAATATATGCTGTTATTGTTAAATGTGGGCCATGCTTTATGGGTCAGTTGAAGATCACACATATACCTAGAGATGGACAAAGAACCTGGAGCTTGTATCGCTCTTCCTGAAGCGGCTTTGAAACAGCGGCTGAACCAGGATGTTTTCTGGTCCATACAATGGTCTGTGGGCCGGCCAGAATAAACGCTTTTCCTATTCTTTACAAAGTCCTGCTTTTGAAGTTGTTTAGAAAATGACAGAAAACTTGCAATACATTTTTTGCTCATATTTATATCAGTAATGTTCAGCAAGTTTCAAATTTATATATTTTCTTTTTTTTTTCTCTCTCTGTTCACCTGCAGTGTCTTGCCTTCAGGCCAAATGCACTTCTTTAAAGAACATGTTACTTATTTCTAGATTACCTAACACAGTTTACAGTATTAGCAAATGATTAGACACCGCTGCACTCACAGGTATAAACTGTTAGCACATTTCCGTACAGTGTTAGATTAGTTTCTCTCAGAGGTTTGAGAGAGTGTGAATAAATGTACCAAATGTAAAAGTCCAGATAAATGCATGGACTGTCATTGGGCTTAAATATCAGACCTGCTTTTTACAAAGTTATAATGTTCATCAAAAACCTACCTGCTCATTTTTAGTCATCTTGTTCTGGTTTGTTGAGTCCTGTTCTTCTCTGATTTGTTTTTCATGAATTTTGTTTTGCAGTGTTTTATGTCAATTATCAAAGAAACACAAAAGAATGTTGTTGTTGTTGATTTATGCAAACTTTTAAACATGTGAATTTGCATAATATTTTCCAAGGCTTACGTTAAAAATACAAACTGACAAATCACAAACAGGTTCTGTCTTTGTGTTTCTGTTTGTTAATGAACTGCTTTTTGAATAGGCCTTATTAGATTAGGTCAGTGTAGTAATAATAACAATGCATTAACATTCAGTCTGGGTGCACTCGGTGGTGGCAGACTACATTAGTATCTGCACCATCACTGACCACTGACCCTCCACATCTTACAGCCTCCGTGTCATCTGCACACAGAAAATCTGTGCAGCCACATAAAGCTGTCATGATAATGACTATATCCACTTATTGTTCAATAAATAACAGATATTATTATTTTTGGGCTCGATATTTATCGTCTGTTCATTTATTAGCATTTCCACTCTATGTTTTCTTGTTAAAAAATAGATTTTTAACTGAAGCAAATTGAGTTACATTATATTCCATGTTCATTGCAGATTGTGTGGTATTTTACATTTTTATCCCTGAGAGTCGACAGTATCCAGTATCGTTGGAGTGAATAATGTAGTTTATCCCGATACTTTCTTGCCTCAATATATCAAACTTTAAATGTGTTTTCATGACAGGCCTAAGCACATGTTATTGAATTGATTTCATCAGCTAAACACTAAGCATAATGTGTTATTTACAAAGTTGTCTGAAGATAAAATCTGACATTCCGAATAGCTTATAGAAGCACTTAGCAGTCCTCCCGGCGCTGGAGCAGTGGTGTAATGGTTCACGGTCAGCTCAACAAGGTGCGTGCTGGTAAAATGCAATCTGAAGTCCACGGGAAAGATGCTATTTATTTTACACTCAGACACTGCAAAGTGGATGCGCCGCTCGGTGTAAACACCACCACACTGTCCAAATAGAAGTCCACTTGTCCACCAAACAGCACGTGGTGGTGTGCACGCCGCAGTATGTAGGCGTTTGCTCTACAGTGTGAGTGCTCCACTACACTGGCATCAGCTGGCCTGATCAGCTGTGTGTGAGAGCTTAGCTAGGGATAGCAGATTTGTGCTACTGCCTAACCCTGTGAATAAGAGCAATGATACTTTGGATTATTCCTAACTTGCTATTATTTTAATAACATTTAAAAACCAGGCCCAACCTAGCTCGGCTTCCAAGATGTGACGGGATCAAGCTGAACATAGTGGTTGGTAAAGACGAGCACCGGGTCTATAGCACAAAATAATTCCAACAATCAGCCTCAGAAAGTAAACCATAGATTTGAGTCCCATTTGGCCCCATTCATTGTAATGATCCCGAGTGGTCTGTGAAATTAACATGGCTGCTCAATCTCCTCCTACGAAGCCCGTTCCTTAAAAGGGCAAAACGGTGGGGAGCCGTGCACTCACGGGGCGAAAAACTGGCGAAGAGCCTCCACAGAGCTCTGGAACTTGTCAGTCAGGTTCTTGAGCTCTGAAAAGGCTTCCACTTTTTAGTGCTGATGTACAAAAACACCCAGCCCAGCATTGTCACATGGACATTTTAGAAAGAATGAAACTCTTTGGAGCCGGGCGTTTAAGCAGTGCGAGGGGAGGTCAAAGTGCTCATAAGGATACTGTTTACCACGTGTCTTCTGGAGTCGCCCCTGGTCACCAGGAGGTGGTACTAATGTCAGCTCCCCGCCATGAGGACCAAAGAGAAACACTTTCCTCGCGCTTTGAAGTAAACAAACAAAACATGATCTCTTAGTAAAGCATCTGCGTGAATCCTTGCGTGTAAAATGCATGTTGGAAGTTGGGCAGTGATAGTTATGTGAGCTCTAATTCAAATTCAAAAAGATTGCAGATCAGAACATAGGCTTGGTCTATCAACTACTCATGTGGCAGGCGGCGTGGCAAGTGAAAATTGGAAACATGTTTGCAGTGTTGGGGAGAATACTTTGAAATTGTATAGTTACTGAATACTTGTCTTAAAATGTATTTTGTAACATATTCCACTACTTTGTCTAATCAGAGTACTGTATTCTGAATACTTTGATACTTTTAGAACACTTTCACATTGATTGTCATCATATTTACATAAATATGACGTATAATTACATTATGAAGACTATCATTGTTGGAACACCTGTTATAAACTGAGTGAGTAAAGGAGTACGCAAAGACAACAATGACCACAACAAACAGGTCCAAATATCGACAACAAAGAACAGGCCTGAGCTGGAACCACGCCCCACCAACCTCAATATTTAAATTATGTTCCTGCGTTCTTTAATAGCCCTTTCGGACTGACCAGCATAAAAAGAAGAAATTCGCCTTCTGGCTGCTTAAGAAAATGAAAAATAATGGACATCATCTTTGTTTAACTGTAAAATGACCTGTGACTGCCTGGTTTTAGACAGGGCGGGGAACCTGTACCTTCGACCTGGGGACAGCAGCTCAAACTCTCTAAACAGAGGATGTTTTGAGTTCAATAATATTTGACCTGTTTTACCCAGAGCTGGAGCAAAATGAACGTCCTGCAGACCTTGGGCCAGATCTTGTGACAGGCGCAGTCCGTGCGCAACTCTAAACGCAACATGGTGCACGCGCGATCTTGCATGTGGCTCAGGTTTTGCGCTAAAGGCTGCGCTGCTAGGGAGAGGGCGTTATTTAAAAAAAAGAGGCCGACTGAGGCGTGGTTTATTACAAGCAGCACAATTGAAAACAAAAGCGATATTGCCTTGAAAAGTCTGTTTGAGCGTAGGTTACGCACGGGCTTTACTTTGATACTGTAGATCAACGCGCACACCCCTAACACCAAAACAACAACAGTTTTCCATAAATAAACCACACATGCCTTCAAGTGCCACAACACCAGGTCTAATCTGTGTTTTAAGGAGACATTTCCATCATGTGTCAGTGTTTACCTCCTGGTGATGCTCCGTGTGTAGCCACAGCTCAGTCCAAAAGAAAGAAGCGCATTTTGCAGGGCGCATAGCAACTTTTTTTTTTCCAATTCAGCCGCTCCAAGAATCCTGCAGCTGTAGCTCAAATGTTCTAATACGCTACAGTTTTCTTGCAACTACTGCATAACTCTGCAACTCCTCTGCAGCTGATATGACAGTTTCTGATCAATTAAATCCTGTACATTTCGTAACTTTGCGCATTCGAACGGTGTCCAACGTGAGGCTACTGCCTCTCTTTCCCCGCCTGCTTACCTAGGATCTGTAGCGAGTGGCTGCAGCAGCGGAGGGACAGTTTTATTTCTTTAATATTTATTAAATATTGCGCGCTGCATCACGCATGTTACGCGTTTACAAGAGAACCCCCCCCGCTACCCACCGCCTTCCGCAGGTCTGGGGAAAGCATGGGGAGGGGGCGGCACCACAACATCGCAATGCGAGTCTGTCCCCCCCTCCTGTCCTGCCCACTTTTTGCGCCAGGTATGACACTGAATATTGCAAGGAGCGCCACCCGTCTGTGCACTCGTCTTCTCTACAGCCTGCGCTATGAACCACAAGATCTGGCCCCTTATGTTTCTAAAAGAGTTCTTTTGCACCTCAGTTATGGCCCTGACCAACAGACAATACAGAAAGTCAGAGCACTCTCCACAAAAGCATTAGAAACATTTTCAACATTGTTTGTTCCTCCTGAAAGGACACCAGTTTCTTCATAAAATATAGTCTCTGTTTACCCTCTTTTGTGACGTGCTTTTTTGTCCCACTTTAATTTGTTTTCTAAGATCACACCCTGATACTCCTGCTCAGAAACAGAATCAATGACTCTCCTTTCTGATGATCGGGCTCTGTGTTATTGTTGAAGTGGATGGTTAACTCTTCGTCTTGTATCGACCAGTACTCGAGAGAGACACTTGTTTATGTAATCTGAGCTTTTAACATTTGAATGGTAAAATCACATAGTTTGTTACAATCGAGGTTTCAGGCAAGTGGATATAATGTGTGTAATTTGTTCATGATACTTTTGTGTATTTAGGTGGATCTGCAGTATGGAAAATAGACTCTTATGCACAAGGTATAAGCCGGTTGCATAACACTCACAGAGCCATGAGAGTTTGTATTTTGAGAGAATGCAGAGCTGGACAAGAGAGGAAGACACAGCTTGCATAGCTCCTGCTGGTGCCCTGTTTCTCTAATGAGCGGACAATGTTTTTGGTCTGAGAACAGTCTGCCAATGCTGTGAGTGGACAACTAATAATTTCCACGTGGGAAGGATATCGCTCATTGGCAATCTCTTCTCCCGTTCTCATATCTGTTTCCCCTGATGTCCCGTCAAATGCGTGGTATGTGGCTGGAGTACAGAGAGGATGTGAAGATCTGCCTCTAATTACAGCCAGGCCTCCTGCTGTGAGATTCAGACACTCGTTTTACACCAGCGCTGTGTTAAGAGAGGCTTCCTGTGTCCTGTTGTCTCTTCACTTACCCAGCAAGCGTTTGGTTTAATCTATACTTTTGGCACATTCTCCTTTTTTGTTTTCTGACTAAAGATGACTTTGCAAAAGGTTCATACTGTCTTCTAGTTTAAACTGTCGAAGATTGTTCTGTCAGTGAGACAGAAGGTTGGGACAAAAGATGTGTTGTTTTTTTTTCTGTTTGAGGCTGGTTTGTCAGTCTCATTACAATAAATGAATGAATAACAATTTGTCTGTGAAAGGTGCTATATAAATAAAGATTACTTACTTACTTACAAATCAAAAAGCTTCTTGACCATTTGAAAGCTGAGACCTGCATAACTTTTTTGTCGCCACATTATTATCCAATTTTTGAAGCGTTTTTGTTTTTCTTTGTGTTTTCATACTTTTTATCGTGTTTTGTTGCTTTTCATCGCTTTTTTTTTCATTCCTTTTTATTTTGCTCTTTATGTTGCTTTTTTTATCACTATTTTGACGCTTTTTTAAAGAAGCTGTTAGATTTGGGTCATGACAAATTGGAGAAAATGCGCTCAGTTCAAGTGGGGGTTAAGAGGTTAATGGACAATAGGATTCTGCAGGACTCGGCTTGTTAAAACACCCTGCAACTACCATCAGTGGCTCAATAATACAAAAATTATCCAGCAATCATTTTGAGAAGGTTTCCAAGATTGGCCCAAAGCATGGGTATTGTGTTGCATCACTAATGTCTTCTTTAACTATCTGAGGTGGCTTTAGTGTCCTCAGCTCCCGTCTTCTTCAAGTAGCTAACTCGTAGACATAAACACAGTTAACAACACAAGCCACAGCACCTTAAACACGTGTATGTGCAACATTTGGTTTAATCTCTGTTTTATAGCCCATCATATTTCAGACGCAATGCTTGGGGGAAAGCTTAACATCCATAAAAGCAGTGTCAGCTGCCTATTTTGTTGCTCAAATGGATTATCCTTATGCTACTTTAACAAAACATAAAACTCAATGCACACACGTGGTGGTAATTTCACACATTTGACGAGTCAACTGAGTAACCTTGTGTGGTGGACTTGGGAGAGATGATTCTTGTTAACAACAGAAGTCAGTCTACAGGCCTTAAAGGAACAGGCCACCGTTTTTACATACTGAGATATGTTCTTACCTGAGCTTAGACGAGTTGATACGTACCTGTCTGGTCTTTGTGCCCGTGAAAGAGCTTGGTCGCTTCTTACTTCACCCCCGTTTGGAGCTATAGTAATACATCGGGAGAGGTCAAATGCTAACAACATCTTTGGTCGTTGTGCATGACTGAGGGCATGCACACAGATCAGACAGGTACGCATCAACTCGTCTAAGCTCAGGTAAGAACATATCTCAGTATGCAAAAACGGTGACCTGTTCCTTTAACCGCATCTTGAATTTATTTATTTATTTAAGGCACCAAATGTTCTGTTTAACTAGACCGATAATAACCAAGAATTTGTCTACGTTTCTGACTGAGTAAGAGGGCATTCAGAGGTAGACGGGTGTGTGGAGGCCATGGAGGTGGCGAGGCCCAGGCCGATGTTGAGCAGGGGCATGGAGCACTCTGTTACGGTGGTGTCGGCTGGCGGTCTCCCTGGCACGAGTCTTGTACAGGCTTGGGGGCGCTGTGGCCAGTGGATTGACTGGAAAGGTCTCTGCAGAGATTCACTGCGAAAGGTGTTGTCCAGGTAGTGACGAGCGTGTGGTTCAGGAGAGACACTCCTAGTGGGATGGCGTGTGGGCGCACTCGTTGGACCCGATTTCAGAGCTATATGTTGGTCAAGATGTCTTAAGATGGTACTTTTATGAGTGAACCAAGAGCATCAGGCAGCCTAAAGAGCAAGAGACCTCTAGTTTTATCGTAAGTGCGCTTATCGGGGGCGTCACTTTGTCTTGTGTGGCTCAAATAAATAACTGGGAGAACTTTGGGTCAATCACAGTGTGTAAATATTTCTCATACCATATGCATTTCATAGTTTCAGTAACGTAGCTGGCAGTATACACTTGGTTTAAATGGCACATTAAAACAGATCATAAACTTACAAAGCAGTAGTCCTTTAGCTGTGAAGTCCTGTAGGAGAAAAGTCACTGAACATAGATAAGAGCAGCGAGCAGACAGTGGTGAGTTTGAGTATCACTGACGATCAAAAGGGTGAAGTGTCTGGTCGTCGATGTGGTGTCCCACGGAGACAGCTTGAGGAAAAGATAAAACCAGTGGCTAGCACTTGCGCCTCACAGTGAGAAGATCCTGTGTTCCTTTCCCTAGGTAAGGGTGGCAATCCAAAACATGCACAGCAGGCTAATCCTCCAGCTGTGTAATGATCAAGATCCCGGCCATTGGTCCTGACAAGTTGTCCTGAAGCCCAGGTTGAAAAAAATGTGTCAAATGCAGAGAATAAATACATGTAAATAAGTCTCCAAAGGATATTATTAGAGCAAACAAAATGGTACAAATCATCACATCTGACTAAGTATGGACAATATGAGTAGAAAACGCTGCAAAGTTTTTTTCTAAAATAAATGCTAATTGGCATAAGCATAGTATAAAGCCTACATTTAGTTTGTTGGACAGCACTTCCCCCTGCGGCCAAGAGCTGTAGATAAACATCGCACAACTGATATGCACACACCAGGGGAACTATAACGCTCCACTGTTAAAGCACACCATTAGTTGTGTTTTAGTTTTCGTGTGGACCAGTGTGCTCCTGCATTTGCATATTAATAAGTTGGCTCACTTTGACTTTTCCTTGCACTGCAAATATAGTCACCCCTGTACACACATCCACAGAAAATAACACTCGGGCAGAAGGTGTGAAGCAGATCAGAATTAGCCCTGTTGCAGACGTAAATCTGGGAGTGCGCCGTACTATTAATCATGCGCGAGGAACATGCATCTTTCTCTCCATCAGCTGTTCCCTGAGCTGCGTATGGAGCATTTCTGAAGGACGTGGATGTGAAGACCTTCTTTTCCTCGATTATATCTCCAAAATATGAACTTGTTGGTTTGCTTGTTGAAAGTGTTTGGTGTCTATAGGGGATTTATAAGAACAAAGATGCATTTTAATGATATGTTTGTGAAGGCTCTCATCTATCCAGGGAATATCCATCATAGAAAAGTTAAATCATCAACTGGACTGGGTTTTGGTAAAGTTGAGGACACTTTGCTTCTTGTCACAGAAGCTTTCCTGACACTGAACAGAGTAAACTACATTAAGTTCGGTGTCTTGTCTTTAGGATGGACTAACTTCTGTCTCAAAGTCTTTACTGGTTTGAAAGACACTGGGATGTTGTCTGTAAATCCTCTGTAGCAGGACTAGGAGAGACGCTACAGAGGATAATGGCACAGCATCGCAGAGGAAACAGCAGTGGTTCACAGTCTGCTGACCATCTCCATCTGAAAGCCACTAACCACACCATGAAGACAAAGAGCTTAAAATACTAGCTAGGGAAAAGAGATGGTTCGAAAGGGGCAAAAAGGCAGCATATTTATGTGGTACGACCCTCTTTTGTTAAGGCTAATAGCTCGTTTACACCAAGTGTCTCAGCAGTAGAGCAGAAGAAAGACCTGCTAGTGAAGTGATACTGCAAACAACTTGAGTAGGGCTGTTTGGCAGTTTTTGGTTCCCTCCTCCTGGGAGGGGCCTTGGTCTTATTTAGAACACTCCAGTTTGGGCAATAGTGTCTGACCCAATGGCCACTGGCTGCTGCTTTTTGACAACAACACTAGGGGCCGCCATGGCTCCACCATTGTAGTAGTAGTACCTCCATATGGCCGCTAGTTTCCCATTTGAAAGCATTGTACGTTAAAAACAACTTTGAAGCCTGGTCCCAATTTTTTGGGAACTATCTAGAGCTCGATATTCCTTCTGTGATAATGCAGGGTTAGTTACAATTAAGGGGACCAGGCCGGTTTTCGGAAGAAAATTTTCCGAAATCTCTACTAATGAGGGCCGGACTGTTGGCATTGGAGCAGCGCGAACTTCACGTCACGTAAGGGCGGAGTCTACAGTGAAGATCCCGCCCTTATGCCCTTTTTAGGAACATGCTTCGTCAGAGCTGGGGAGAAGGGAGTCTGTAAACCTGCCATGATCTCCCCCTCGAGTGTAGTCATTGTGGCAAACAGGAAGGAGTGAGCAGGAGACGTCTTTTTAACGGTCTATGGTCTGACCTAAAGAGTTTTAGGAAGAAGCTTCTGTGACTAAAAGCGAAACGGCCTCAACTTTACCAAAACCAAGTCCTGTCGATGAGTTAACGATTTTAATTATATGGATTTCAAAATGTTCATCACACATTATGATTAAAACTATTTTCTATAAAAGCATATTTTGATAAATTGTATTGTAGGCATTAACAAGCAGTTTTTGAGGGTATTTTGTGGCTTCATTATACTTAACAATGTTTTTGTTTTCCTTGTCCTTCTCTCTCCCACAGCGGATGAGCTGCAGCTACCTGCTTTGCACCATCCTGCTGTTTGTGGCCGTGCTGCTGGCTGTCACCGTCACTGGTACTATCCTTTTCATGAACCACTATGTCCCGCCCATGTCCGATGGTATGCCGCATATCTCCACCAATCAGGAGGAGGGAAATGCTCTGGTTACTATTGAGAGGGGCGACGGTTCACGCATCAACATCATCATTGACCCCAACTGCCCTGATTACAACAGTAACTTCCTCCGTCTTGAGGGGGTGCAGACGTCTCTGCTCCACTCGCTGACTGACCACGACTCGGACCTGAAGTCAGTTAAGGGCCAGGACAGGGCATTGCTTGTCAGCCTTGCAGAAGAGGTGGCCAAGCTGTCAGCACATGCGGGGCAGCTGAAAATGGATTACGAGTCGCTGAGGAGAGGCCAAAGCAGCCTGGGACAGGACATCAACACTCTGCAGACAGAGCAGGGGCGGCTCATACAGGTGAGTGCAAAATAGTCAGTAACACAGCACCGACAAAGAAGTACTGCCGATGAAAAAATCAGCTTCGGAGCCAGGACAGAATCTGCATTGTGATTAGTATCAGTACCGCTGAGCCGGTGCCACCCTACATGCTGTATGTGCCGTACCATGATGGCTTGTAAAAGGGAATGCATGAATTGAATCACACATGTATACAGACTGCTGTTGGCATCATCACTGATTTGGGTTATAAGACTGTAGCTCCAGCTCTTATTAGATGTAGCATTTTGCCGGCCCTGCTTATTTTAATTCAACACTGACTGTGCACATTAACCTAATCCACTAGAGTAGACAAGTCAGTGCACAAACCTGACTGTGAGTACTGTACTGGAGTGCTCTAAGACTGGATTCTGGAACAGCTATCAATAAGTATCGATCGTGAAACCAGCTTAAGATGTGTGACACTTCATTGGACATGGAGCTACTCCTGAGGCAGGTGTAATTTGTCCTTTTCTTGTTTTACTGACTAACTGATCAGTATGGGATTGGTCTGCACATATTCAATATGGTTGATAGAATATTATAGTCAACAAATGAAGAGTTCATTTGCAAAAGCAGTTATCTCCGTTTTGATCCGTTTTTTTTTCTAACTCGGTTTGGATATTTGCTTCTGTACTAAACAGATGCCGAAACTTAAGTTGTAATAATTAAGAACATGTGATTTTTATGGCACTGAAAAAAATCTGGTAATGAAAAACACTGCTATGTAAACAGAAATTGTCAAGCATACGTTTTCTACTTATACTTATCTGTTTTTGCAAATGAACATGAAGATATCAAATGGGACTCTATAGCAGTTTTTTTTTTTTTATCACATTATCACTCTCTCTATGCTGTGGTATAAGTCGGCATCATATGGGCAGGATGTGTGAAAGTTCCATCACAAATCTCATGTTTAATTCATGCTTCTGTCACATGTTCAGGAGCAGTGTTATAGTATTACACGTTAAGGGGTCTGACCTAACCCTTGGGCGAAGTCCTATATTTGCACTCAGTCAAGTGAAGTATTTATCTTCACACCACATAAGAACAGCGGTGTAAATATAACAGTAGGTCGTTGATTCTTCTTTTTGGCTGACGGGGCCAAGAGGCATATGTATTTGTGCCATCCTGCGTATGCATCCAATGTGTCAGAGCAAAGATATGAGCTTGACCCTATTGCAAAATAAATCATTGGCAGCTCAGATATCAGCATTATTAGTCAGTAATCATACCTACATGACTTGAAAATTTCACATTAAATAGTACAGTTTTGATTGTTGGCCCGTGCCTGACTTGCCTGGCAAAAACAGACACCACTGTACCAGAAACTGAGTCTGGTTAGAGTCGGCATCAATTACATTTCCAGAGTGGAACATACGTAAGTAAACAGGATGTGGAGTAAACCAATCAGCGAAGGGCAATTAGCATTGTTGTTAGCGGCTCTGCGTTACTATTGGAACAGGATTATAAATCACAAACCTCACATAAGTACTGTCGTATAATAAACATTTATTTATTTATTTGACAGGGACATTGCACAACAAATGTTTCATCTGTAGTCCCTGGGCAGAGGCAAAGTGACAGCAGGTTTAAACAGTGACCAATGAGCATCTGACTTTATAAACAAATAAAGGGCCAGAGCCTGACAAACACCCAAGCTCGGCCTCATCTGACGGTTCTAACACACTTGAATCGCCTTGCACATACCTACCTTTTAGGCCTCTTATATTTGACTTTGAGCTCTATGGGTCTCTGTTATTATTTAGAGAGAATGAGGCAAAGACGTGTTCTGCTTGTGAGGGACAAAATGAGATCTGTCCAAATCTGGGTTGCTGCCATTGCATGCGAGGGCAAAATGTGAGAACGACCTTTTTGTAATGAACAGCACATAAAGGGCTGCAGGTAAGGAAGTGACCATCAGAGAGGTTACTGTGCTCCGCTAGTCCTAGCACACACATTTATCACCAGCCTTCCCACAGGGCGCACTGGCTCTGGACCATTCACCATGGCGTATTATGGGATGGAATGCCATGTGGTGTATCTCCTATTCAGGGCACACTTGGCACGTGTTTGCTACACAGGGATATGCCGGTGCTTCTATATATCTTTGATTTGTTTGGGTATGATACAGCGGACATGCTTTTTGATTGCATACTAACATGTATGTATGTTCTCAGAGGTGATCAAAGTACATCATTCATCACTTCTCTTGCTTTGATGTATTTTAACTGCAGTGATTCACTTTGAAAACTTTGGAAATTATTAGTAGTAGTAGTATAGTTATTGTTATTATTATTTAAAAAGTAAAAATACACTTACAATAAAACGTTGTTCAGTCTTTGTTTCCCTAAAATGAAAGTACTGAATAATTTACTTTAAAATAAAATCAAAAGTACACCTTGTGAACACTAGTCCAAGGAAAATATTGCTCTTGAGCCGGAGAATAGACGATATGAAACACACCTTTACTTTGCTTTTGTGTTGCAGCTGCTGTCAGACAGTCAGGTGAACATGGTCAAAGTGGTGAACTCGGTGAGTGATGCTCTGAATGCCATGCAGAAGGAGAATGTGGGACTGAAGGCACGAGTAAAGGCGGATCTGCAGAGAGCCCCGGTCAGAGGAGCTCGTTTCAAAGGCTGCTCCAACGGTAAGACTCCTCTCTCCTGTAGGTCTGAGCAGATTATTCATACATGTACACTCCTGGTGTCATCTATCATAGCACGTATTCATGCTGCAGCACTTGCTGGCATCAGTATTCTCTGGGATGTTCTGAATGCGGCTCGTCCAGTAGCCTTGGAGCAGAAGTGAATGTTTTTTTACAGTACATGAGGAATGACTTGCACATCCACTGGGCTGTGTAGCTGAAAGGCAAACCCAGGCCTGAGGCATCATCCCATTGGAAGGCTTTTAAAGCAGCCGCACTCTGCTGATGGCGTTCCCCTGTCGGATTTGCCTTGCACCAGGTAGCTAAAGATCGCAGAGTGAAGGCCACTCGTGTACAACATAGGCTCACTGTAACAAAGATGGAGGGCCCCAGCCTATACCTTATGAATGTACAAGTAGTTTAATAAAGCAACCTGCACTCACGCGGTATCCCTGAGGATACACTTATACACTTCACTTGCACAGAATTTCAATGATTTGCTGTTTTTCTTTTCATGGCAGTTGCAAGTTTTATCAATATTGAATGTGCTGGTGTGCTTATACGTAACATTTTGACTGCTAATTATCTGAGGAGTTATATAATGTTTCAGGACATTGTCCCTTTGTTTTTTTGTTATTGCAATTGCAAACGTGTGCTGTATACGTAATAACAATGACGAATCTATATGATAGAAATGTTCAGAGATTGTACTTCCCCACTGGCATTTATTTCATCCCTTTCATTATTTTTCATCAATTATTCAAATGTTTGGACCGGTCAGCGGGTCACATCTCTGATTGCAGGTTCAAGTCACTTTCCTTTTAACAATCAATGTCTTGAAATCCTATATCTATGCCTTGTGCTATTTCTATGCTTTGGCCTTGCACATTTTTGAAAACGAGTTTGAAAAAGCTACAAAGGTAGTAAACCTGGAAACTTTGTACATACACACTGTTATATTATAATCTGCACCTCTGGGCGCTGTTGTTTTATTCAATAAACAAACCATGCATAATGCCTTGTGACATTTGCACCCAATTAGCCCAGATCAGTGACTATGACAACAGCATTAAGATTTAAAGAATACTTTGCTATCAGATTGATTAATTATGCATTGGTGCTTGAAAATGTTGTAGGGTTTCATCCTAATGCTGCAATTGCTTCACTTTGACCTAGTTTAAAGTGGTAATATCCCGAGGCATGGTGAATGTCATGGGAAACATTGCACAGCAAACTTCAGCACCATGGACAGCGCTCATTCTACTGAGACGCAGACAAATCCAAATGTTGTTGAATATTATTGGAGAGCTCACCACAGTTACACAAAACAAGCACATATTAATTAAAATACATGGACTGATCACTCTAATCTTATGTTATATTAAAATAAAATAATTCAATTAATGCATAGATGTTAAGAGCAAGGACGACTAATGCTAATGATATCAGAGCATCCGTTGTACCACCTTTGATATTCACCTCTACAGGCCAGAACTCCTTCAACATTTGGTCCATGTTTTTAAAATATCTCAACCATTAGCTGAAGACACAACAGACTTAAATTTGTTATCACCAATTACATGATCAGAAACAGCCATTACAGCACCTGTTTGCATGTGGGATTCACCCATACAGTGTCCTGTCTGTGCGTGATATGAGCTTTTCACCTCAGCCATTTTTGTAACCCTTTTCAATAAACATGCACTTAATTTTCAAGGTTTTGTGATGCCAGAATTTTTGAACCTCTTCTCAGCAGCAACGTGGAAGTAGTTTGAGCTGGATAGAACCAGTGTAGGAGTCCGACTTTCTTTCTGATGCTCACACAGATTTGCTACATGAAAGGAACTGTGAGCAATGACAGTATATATATCTCACGAGAGCAACATTTTGTTTAATTTAGACACCTTTTCTTTTAAATAAAACATTAAGGACAGACAAAAATAGAATGAGCAATTTATTTAAAGCTCTTGCTTTACAACTTAAATATTATGTGTATGGAGGGGAAATAATAAAGAAATGATTTGTTTTGTACTCAACTTTCTGTGTGAGCAAAACGACATTATACTATGGTTAGCTTGTAATTATTATCTGTTTGAACCGTTTTGACCACTATTCAGAAGTGAGCTTGAAACAGGAAAGGTGGATGAAAAGGGTTTGTAAAGGAGTGGAAGAGCAGGCTGAACCAGCTGTAGCCAATCAATATATGCCTCTACACATCTATATATGGTTCCATGTACTGTAGGCTTTATCAGGGTACATCCTGTCCTATTTTGTGATTTCTGATATACTCACATGAATGATGTTTAATGAGCTAATTGAAATGCAAAGTTAGTAATTTAATAATTTAGTAATTATAGTGTTGAACAGTACTATAAATACAATTACAATTACAAAAACACAATCATATCAGTTGAAGACAGAATCAATGCTGCAAAAATGTTGATGTTTGTTTTGAAAAGATAGAGGTAGGAACACAGTGGAGCTGATAAGGGCTAAGGCGAAAAGCAGTCAGTCAGGAAAGAATTATAGGCTACAGACTGACAGCAGAGCTGTAAATAATGCTCGGGGCATTTTGACATGATCAGATTATGTGCCTCATTTGTCAGCCATGTCAACAGCTTGTAAAAATGAAATCTGCGTTGACTGCGACAAAAAATGTGAAGATGTCCACATAAAGTAACCTTGATTTTTTTGTCAGGTGGACACTATTAAAACCTCAGGATTAACACTTGGGTGGTTCACAAAATGTACGAGTCGATTGCTGCACATTGAGAGGCTGACACACTTTTTCACAATGTTAAAATCTTTCCGCCTGTCGCAATAATTGCTATATCCACTTATCGCTCTTCAGTAAAATGAAGGAAGATATTTTTTTAGACTGCTGCACGAGGGGGACTAAATGACATGTGATGTATGTGCTTGAATACAGAAGAATGAATGCTATCACAGAGCTGAGGGACCTGAGCACCCATCTGCCAGTCTGTGCATAAAACCAGACCCCACAAAAACATCACCCTGGAAACAAGCTCAAAGCAGTAAAACTACGGCCTCGTCACCCGTCGCTCAATCTACTTCTCTGAAGGTTTTACTGAAGGCCAAATGAACAGCAGATGTAATGATCACGATGATGTGAGGTCCGTTCTCACAGATGATAATCTGACACAAAAAATTCCTTGAAGGTCATCACCGACAGCACAGAGAGAGACAGTCCCCTGTAAGACCAAAAGTATGTTTAGCTCTGCATTGTGCACGGACAGAGATGAAGTCTCAAAGAGAACAAAGTCATCATATAGTGTTTGATTTGTTCTCACACATGTAGGATAAGTACAGAGAGACTGGGAGACATTACGAATGACTCATTATCTTTACGTATCGTTCAAGTTTCTGTTTCCTGCCAAAGTTACACATTCTGAGGCCTATAGAGCAATAAGAAAAGTGAGAAGATTCCACTCTTCACTGGCGTCCTATTGGCCCATTTGTTGGTACAGATGTTCATAATGTCAATAGGACCCAGGCAAAATGCAATCTGGCAAAATTTTGAAAACCTTTCCTTAAACCATCATATTGCACCTCCCTATAGCCAACACTTTATACTCGGCAAAGTGTCCAAAATTGCTGTATGGCCTTTTCAAAAAGCCCCTCTATTTATATTCAGGGCTTTGACCCACAGACGGCTGGCATACATAATCTATGACATTGTCCTCCACACTGAAGCTCCTTAGCTGCTTCCTGGGAATAGATTTAGTCCCCCTCGTGCAGCAGTGGTTCCTCAGTGACAGACAAGGGCACTAGTGTTCTTCAGCCTGTCTGTATTCCCCCTCCATCCTTGCCCTGTTACTATCCCCTCTTATTCAATTGACAAGTACGATTTTCCTGCTTAACAAGCTGTTTGATGACTAGAAAGGGTTTTTACTGCTTTACAAATAAATAGATTTTAATACAGAAAATTGTAGTTATTAATATGAGTAAAAGTGCTTATAGCTGAAATATTTAAAACCATTATAAACCATGACGCTAAATTCCTCCCCACTCTATGATCACCTACAACTGACCCATTTATGCTTACTTATTGTTTTATTATCACAACTCTGTATCTCACCTTTATTCACTTTGTTTTGTTTAATGTCGTTTTTTTCCTTTGTCCAGACACCACCCAATCGCTGTATTCTGTCTTTGTTCTTGTTCTCTCTGAGCTGCACTTATTCGCTTTTGTCCTGTGTCATCCATCATCCCTCCCGCTTTACCAATCTCATCATCTGCTCTTTTCTTTCTAAGGCCGTTCTATTCCTCCTAATTGCTTCTCCCTGTTTGCAGGTCTGCTTAAAAAAGTTATTTCAGTATGCAGTGCAAGCTGGATTGACATAAGTTTGCATCATAAAAAAGTCTATCAATGCTGAATGTTATGTGGGCTACAAAGCTCTCTGCCTACGTACTAAAAAGTCATTTATAAATTAAATGTGGACTTATGAGACATATATATTTTTATGGTAGATCATTTTCAGGAATGTCGATATTTCTTGATTCCTTCAGTTGATTAGTTTGACCCTTAAAACATGCAGTTCTTGCATCAGAATAGCGGATCGAACTGTTGATGTCTCATGCTGTACTTTCTGGTATAGACTTAGTCCAACTTAGAGCAAACTGTAATATTTCTAACTCAAGCCATAGTTTTTCAGTTCGTACACTGAAAAATATTGAGGATTTTGATCATAAACAGTGCTTAATGCTTTCATGTTCACTGACAGAAATACTTAACTTTGGTTAATTTACAAAATATTTTGAGCAGGTAATGTGATTCTACAATTCCTCACTTACGAAATACGTGCAAGGTCAATGTTGAAGCAAGCTGTTAGAGTACGCTGTTGGGATAAACATCAGTCAAACATCAGTGTAAATATGCCAGTACTGCAGAAAAGAAACCCCTGGACAGGGGAATTTACAGTCTAAAAGCATCATAAAGTAGAACTGGACAACCTGTACGGCCATGCCATCTCTGTAGTGCAGCTATAACCTTGGTTTAATTATAAATAGTTAGGCAAGTTACAATGCACTGGCTAATGCAAACACAGCTAGTGATAATGTCCACAGCAACTTGCTGTATATACTCACTGAGGAGGTTATGTGCCAGCAAAAAACATAAGTATTGAAAGGAAAGGATTACCTTTGCTGTGCTTCCATGTAGCCTTTAGAATCGGAACTTTGGTAGAATCGAGCCCAACAACTATAATCAGGAGACAGAGTCGTCCTTTGTTTGTTGGTGCATATTAAGTAGCTAAGTAAGTTAGTGCTTTATTTGTCATTGCAATTGTACAACAAAACTGTGTTCAGGTGTTGGGTTAGTCCTGAGCTGCTGCGACTGTAAGCCAACCTGAACAGCATGTTTTGATGGTCGGGGACACCGGAGTACTGTCTTCAGTGATCCTCTGAAACGGTGCGGCGCCTCCTGGTTTTGTCCCTGTTTCAGAGCCTGGTGTCACTCACTGGTCGGGTTCCAGTCTAGTAGATCTGGGAGGGCCTTTAGATGCCAATAGGACTAAAATAGCTTGTGTCTGTCACTGTGAGAGGTTATTGCATCTGCTGCTGTGGTGTTAAAATGCTGTGCTCTTCCTCCCATGTTTGCACATGCGTGAACATTGACCACTGACCAGGCACGTGTTTCATAAGTGATGAATTGTTGTATTGTTTATTTTTTCATTTCATCAGGCAAATAGTTATGTGTCATCACTGCTATGCAAGGCAAGTTCATTTGTAAAGCACAATTCATTCAAAGTGCTTCACACTTGCATAAAAAGAAGTAGACCAAATCAATAAATAAAACATCAATATAGAAATGTATTCATTCATTTAAAAATCATTAAAAAGAACAGTTTTCAGCCTGGATTTGAACATTGTCAGAGTTGAGGCCTGTCTCTCTGTGAAGACTGCTCCAGATTTTAGCTGCATGAAACTGAAGCTTTAGCCTCACCGTGTTTAGTCCTGACTCTGGGAACCACCAGGAGACCCCTCCCTGAAGTTCTCAGGGCCTGAGATGGTTCATACGGCTGTAACATGTCAGAGATGTACTTTGGTGTTAAACCATGAACAGACTTGAACATAAGCTGAGCTGTTTTAAATCATATTCTCTGAGTGACAGGAAGCCAGTGCAGAGACCGGAGCACTGGACTAATATGGTCGTATTTCCTGGTTCTTGTCAGGACTGAGTTGCCTGGTCAGCCACAGGCGACTGATGCACTGTTTTCTTCTCCTCTTTTATCTGTTTTAAATGATTTAGAAAATATAAAATCCCTAAAACCGGAGTGAGAAACAGTGTTGGAAGCGTTCCTTGTGACAAGGACATTTTTGAAATGGCTTCCTGCCGCTTGCTCCTGCGACATACAGTATCCAACGTTTCTCTAATTGGTTGATCCTGTCTGTCAATCACACACACCGGGAAATCACTGAGATCACGCTCCCAGACTACATATCTCTGAAAATATGGATGTTTTTTCAGTCTTCTTACCACTGTGTTCCATTGGGAGTGTGTCATTAGCTCATTTTTTAGTCTCTAAGGCAAAAAACCTGTCCTGTAGAAAGCAATCATTATTTTTGTATATATCTGACAGGTTTCACCTGTTTTAAGATGTTGGGAAGGTTGTAGTCGCTGGCTCATCAGATAAGTTGTAAAATAGTATAAAAATAGTTCCAAACGTCTTTACCTGTGGTAAAAAGTACAATGAACAAAATGTGAAAATAAAGGAAAGCAGCAGGAGCGTGCTCTTGAGGAACATTCATGCGCTGTTTAAAAACAGACATGTGCTCTCTGATGCTCCTCGTCTTGTGATCAAGAGGGCATTTTACTTTATACCCATGGTGGGAACTCATTTGTTCAATGCTGGATTTTGCCTCTCCCTAGGCTCACGTCCCCGTGACTGCGGTGACCTGTACGCCAGCGGTCAGAGAGAGGACGGCATCTACTCTGTGTTCCCGCTGCACCATCCCACCGGCTTCCAGGTCTACTGCGACATGACCACAGATGGAGGGGGCTGGACGGTGAGTTACCGCTACAAACCCACCAATACATGGAGATATTGAGTAGATGTCTTCAGACTAAAAATAAATGTACTGTATCTCTTTTGAGGATGACTACCAGAGCTAATTTTATCCTATTTATTAGTTTATTTTTTTATTTGGGTTAGGTTTAAGGACGGCAAGTGCAATGTAAGTTGTGTTTCCCTCACATAGATCTTACACATACTGTACACATTTTTTTTTCCACACTGGCATATGGGTTGTGTGCTCTGCTCTCCAGTCAGTAAACTTTAAGATTTAGGTTCACATAATGGGAGAATGTATCTCTAACCCTAAGCATTAGGGTTAGAGATACACCACCAAGGTGGCCGTTAACAGATTATGTGTGGCTTGCAGGCTTTATGATGTGGCGATACAAATTCGAAACTGGGTCAGTGTATTGTGTGCACTAAATGTTAACCTTTGAGCCATTGGCAGTAGGTATAACAAATTCAATACAATTTCAAACTCACATACCGATTGCAGTCACCTGATGTGCCATGACCCTGTAGTAGAGATGTTCTAACATCATTGAGTGGACTCCTGAGGGAAGGGGGTTAGGTTTAGGGCTAAAAGACAACGATGAAGGAAAGCAACATGTTATGTCAACACCAGCTAAGGTTGTGCTAACGGTGGCTAAATGCTAATATCGGCAAAATCCCCTTTTCGAACAGCAGTGTGATGTTACGAAATATGAAATCCGTATGACCTTTCCAGTTTTAGTGAGGGCTGTCTTCTCTCTCGTTTGCCAATCAGAGGTCAGCAGTCTGTTCATTTCACGTTAGTATCAGTTCAGCACTTTGGCCACGGCCAGAGGTCGGTCCCAAAACGTGCCTGGGTGGCCCTTGGCTTGGCTTTGGTCTGCAGTGGGGACACTCGCCTAACAGGGCAGACCAGGCGCTGGGCTGGGTAGAACCTGCTAATGGAAACACGGCATAACAGTGTTCAGAGTGAAAATCCTCCGTTACTTGTGTGTGTGTTTGTGTATACATCATTTTCAGCATGACTGAATACGAATGCCTTTTACCTTCACAGAGTCATATTTGTGTAGCTCCGCTCTTGCCTCTCGCATATCGAGCATGTGAAGGTTGCTTTAAACTTTTAGAAAGAGTAAAAAGACAAGGGCATCTTTAACTTTGCTCTATAAAAGTGAATTCATTTGAGTTTGTGTGGCTTTAGTGGTCCTTTATGAAGTCACTTTGCCAATTATGTTTGCTTCTGTTAGCAGATGTTGTAGGTAGAAGGCTTAAAGGGAGTCAAAAGCACAGAGACGAGATACAAATGATTCTGTGAGACGCAGACAGATCGTGAGTCTGCGAATCTAAAAATGGCTCGCGATATTCTCTGTAAAGCAGATGAAATTCCTTCTTTGTTAAGTTGCCAAAATAAAACTTGTAACTTGTCATTTGTCAAGCTGTTTCCATTGCAGAAGATGCACGGCTGACCCGCTTATTTGCTTTCTCTATATCTCACATTATCGTAATTGTTTTAACAGTTATTTATCAAAAAAGGAAGCAAAAAAAAAAAGGAAAGGTGTTGAGGAAGAGTTTTGAAAGTTGTTTTTTCTTGCACACATGTTTCCTCTTGATCAAACATCTGTCACTCGTCTGGCCTTGCGAAAGTAAACAGTGTTGTTTAAGTACAGCCGGCAGACTGGAAGCACGGCGTCTGTGGGGAATGAGAGACAGCGAGGTGAACAAACACCGACACGCTTCTGTTTGAAGTTATATTTGGAAACGTGCTTGAGTATTTTACTGTGTGCGCACACGTCTCACTTGTTACAGTCGTTTAGGTCTCTTTGTTGTGCAGCTATAGTAGTGGTCCTTGGGGAAAGTTAAGACGTTCTTAATACAGAACAGAGGGGCCTTGTGTTGTAGTCCTGGAATAAGCATCGTATTTCTACAGGCATCCATCAGGACCACTCCGGCTGTGAAACGTTTTAGTAAGACATCAGGCTGCTTATTGGAGTCAGGTCCCAGCTGCAGGCCAAATATTACACAAATATACCTTTTTTTTTTCTCGATATTGACTTTCTGACAATTTCTTTCCTTCTTTCAAAGCGCAAACATCTTCCAAGAGTGTGCAAATGTTCTGCTGTTTAATCTTCAAACCTTTTAACCCCCGCCCTAACCAAGCACAATTTCTTTTTAAAAGCTTCATGGAAAAAGCATGAAAAATAGAGCTAAAAACGAAGATGAAAAAGCAACAAAAGCCACAAGCGAGTGAGGAGGAACAAAAGGGACAAAAGCACAACAGATGAGTGACCAAAAAAAAGGTGACAAACACATGAGGAAAACATAACAAAATCAAAGTTAATGGAAGATCTAGTAAGATAGATAAGACTTTATTGATCTCACAACGGCCTGTCAGTCTATTGATGCAGTTTGTTGTACCTGGAATTATTTCTTCTATTCATTTTTTTCCCTCCCTCCCACTAATCTTTAGAATGATTATTGTAATGTTACTGGCTTCTATAGTGGCTTCTCTTTCCTAACAGCAAAAAGGTTTCATGTTTCAACGTTTTCGAGGCTACTTTAAGAGCTTTAAGTTGTTCGTGCTACTAGTTAAAAAATAATATCCCGAAGCTAAACTACAGGCTCTTATAGTACAGCATGTTGTATGACAAATTAGCCTTGGCAAACCAGCTCGGGAGGATTTTGACAGATTGCCCAGTGACCCCAGATGAAAGATGAGTCCCCTGCAGGGAGCAAATTTACCGACCTATATTTTGCATATAATGCCACTGAGGCACGATTCCATTTCTTCCAGATACAACAACTTCACCTTCACTTTTTGCTTGAATAAATCTGTGAGGAACTGCAGTAGATGCAATAGGCAAGGTCGTAGCCTCCTATCATCACATAATGCCAGACTGTCAGAGTGACAAAGTGCTAAGAGCAGCATGAAGGACTGAGACACAGAGCAAACAAAAGACTGTTCTTTAAGCCAGATACTCAAAATGATTTTAGCCTATGCACAAAAATGAGTCACATCGTGCAGCTTTTCAGATTCTCCACACATTTTGATTCTCACCACTGAGAAATACAGTATATAAGGGCTTCATGATACTTCAGAACTACATTTTAGATATAGTTAAACTTACAGTGTTATTACTAAATGTGTATCTTTCCCCAACCGTATTGTAGCTGATATATCTAGGAACGGGGCAGTTGGAGTACTTAACACATTGAGGCCGCGCAGTTTTGGGGATTTAGCTGTAGAGTGCCAACAATCCAGACCATTTTTCATGATATTTGTTGCACCACAACGTATTCCATGTTTTAGCTATGGACACATGGCTTGTTTGAAAAGCGAGACTCTAAGTTCTCAGTAGGTGAAAACACTTTAATTCCATGTGCCTCGATTCCTGAGAAATCCAAAGCTAAACAGAGGCTAGTTTTGATCAAAATCACAGATTTTCTTCTAGAAACGTAGATAAAATACTCTCCTTTCTGATTAACTCCAATCTCCAACTCTCTCCTCCTCTCTCCTCTCCTCCTCTCTCCTCTCTCCTCCTCTCTCCTCTCTCCTCTCTCCTCCTCTCTCCTCTCCTCCTCTCTCCTCTCTCCTCCTCTCTCCTCTCTCCTCCTCTCTCCTCTCTCCTCTCCTCCTCTCTCCTCTCCTCCTCTCTCCTCTCTCCTCCTCTCTCCTCTCTCCTCTCTCCTCCTCTCTCCTCTCTCCTCCTCTCTCCTCTCTCCTCTCTCCTCCTCTCTCCTCTCTCCTCCTCTCTCCTCTTTCCTCCTCTCTCCTCTCTCCTCCTCTCTCCTCTTTCCTCCTCTCTCCTCCTCTCTCCTCTCTCCTCCTCTCTCCTCCTCTCTCCTCTCTCCTCTTTCCTCCTCTCTCCTCCTCTCTCCTCTTTCCTCCTCTCTCCTCCTCTCTCCTCTCTCCTCTTTCCTCCTCTCTCCTCCTCTCTCCTCTCTCCTCCTCTCTCCTCTCTCCTCCTCTCTCCTCTCTCTCCTCTCTCCTCTCTCCTCTCTCCTCTCTCCTCCTCTCTCCTCCTCTCTCCTCCTCTCTCCTCTCTCTCCTCTCTCCTCTCTCCTCTCTCCTCTCTCCTCTCTCCTCTCTCCTCTCTCCTCTCTCCTCTCTCCTCTCTCCTCTCTCCTCTCTCCTCTCTCCTCTCCTCCTCTCTTCTCTCTCCTCCTGGGGAGGACGACCCGATGATTTTGAAGAGGTTTTGAATGCAGGCTACTAGTTACCATAGACATGCGCTAGCCTAGCACTAGCCTAGCACCACTAAACCCTTCAAATATAAGGACAGCATGAATAAACATTTTAAAAAATATCTCCAGAAATCAACAACACTGGAAGACTAGGAAGTGAGGCCCTATGTCAAAAATCCTGAAATATCCCTTTAAAGCTCATAGAACAGGTTAGGAAATCCGTTACACCAGAGCACAGATAGTATTATTAAGATTATGATAAAAAATGAAAAAATACGCTTTACTTATTTTTTCCCTCCCAATTTGGAAGGGCTCGGGCATTGATGATCTTCTAAGCTGCTCTCACAAAGCGCTGGAGGCTCCTACAACAGGATGCAGCACAGGCCCCGTCACACACAGTGATGTAGCTTCTCAGAACACTCTCTCTGTTCCCTCAGCATCACCCCCTCACTCCCCGCCCGTCGACCATATGGGCGACCAACTGCAGCACATATGCTCCACATCATCTCCACACACACACACACATGTTGGCACACGGTATGATCATGCGAAGAGACCATACATGACAGTCAAGTACTTACAAACACTAGCCGGGCCCCTCCACTCCCTCGAATCCTTCTACGTGCTCCAGCGAGGACACACGCTTCAAATGCCATTGAAATAAAGGCACCGAACGGAAGGCTAATGCCGTATTTTATTACTATTTTATTCGTTAAAAGGACTGGACTAAAAATGACCATTCTATCAATAATGAAAGAGCGGAGATATAGAGAGTGCCGTGTGGGTCTGCATTATCAAATGGGGCTTTTATCAGAAGCACTGCAATCACTCTCAGAGATCCAATTCAGCTAAGAACTGAAATGTAAAAGTTTCAAGTGGATGTAGGATTGTGTGCATGTTGTATCAGTCCTGTGGAAGGTTAGAGTGGTTTCTAAGCATATCAGAGAGCACTTGATGGGCTTTTCACTACCTCTGTCCAGCTCACAGGCTTCTCAATATTTCATTTCTGTTTATTGGTTTGGAAAGTGGAGAAAAAAGATGGATGTCTGTGTGGTACTGTCTTATCCGTTCAAAACGTTAGCAAAATTCTGTCAAATGTATTGGTGTGTGTTTTTGTATTGTCCTTTCTCTCCGTTGAGTGAGCGTTTAATCAAAAGTTTGTCGTTTTGGCTTCACCTTTTGAGGTACAATGGAGGTATAAATTTGGTGTTTTATTAAGCATGAGGTGACAGCGTGTGGCGGCGCTAAGGGAGATTGTGTCCTCTTCGCATTATAACCACTTGTGTGAGACGTGCCCTTTTGGATAATGAGTGCCGCGGACCGCAGACAGCGGCAGCCCGGGCCAAAGAATGGGTCGAGGAGCTAAGAATACTCGCTTTTGATTTACAACAAGACAAATGAAAAAAAAACAAAAAAGGGGGGGTGGCGGGGGGAGTTGGCTGAAATAAAAGTAGATTCAAGCTATGTCAGAGAAAACATATTTCACAACAGCGCCCACAAGAAGAATGGGCAGTATTGGAAAGTAGAAGTGGCCCTGGTGGTACATATTTGTGAAGGGCTTTACTATAGAACCCCCGAGTTCCTCAGTGGCCCCTTGCCCTTCCTGTTGTGGCCCGAGCTGGGATCGGTGCAATGTCTTTAATTCATCACAATACTGAATGTGTCCCAACCAATTGCCATGCCGCTTTGGTTCCAGGGGAGCGCGGATTACAGAGATTTCTTAACAACCGCAGAATGGAATAGGCGGATGAAATAAGGGGATAATGTGGACTGGAGTTTTGCTCATACGTAGTGGATTTGGTAAAGTCGGGCCGTTTTAATGATCGGCGACTTAGTGCAGAGTAATGAAGCCTATTGTCTTGGTATGACTCAGCCCTGGTCCACATACTCACCTTGTCTGTGAGCGGCTGCAGCCTCACATTGAGAGTGTGTAAAGTCCAAAGACCAGCTTCAGTTTGCTGTTAGATGTATTGTTTTACCTTTTGTGCTTTTGGTTGAGTTTCTTGGCCGTAGATATTTTATATATATATACATAATTATTCTAAGGCGTTATTGTCAACTGTGACCAATTGACCGGTGCATAAAATTGAAATCATACAAATCCGCCCAAGAAGTTACTTCCTGTTTCGATCCAGCACGCCATAATAAAAGCACACAGCTCGTCTCATTGATTAGTTCAGCAGATACTTGCAACACTACAAGAATATAATTAAATACACGCATTATGGTGTTTTGTCTGTTAATAGTTAGGCAGAAATAAACTAATGAATAAGATGGTGCTTGTATTTTGGCGTGCTGGATCGAAACAGGAAGGCACTTCTGGAGTGATTTTGGAGGGAAAAGGGTGTGCACCACTGATCTAGAGAGGTTGTTTGAGGAGGAATGATTTCAAATGAATCCTTTATTTCTCTTTAGGAGTAGACTCAGAGCAGTTTCTCGGCCAAAGGAAGAAACATAAAGTATTGCCATTAATTTGATCTGTTTGAATCTGTCTAAAATACTACACTTTCAATTAATCAGAGAGATGTATAATTGAAAAACTGTTATTTGTTAAGGGTGCAAATATTTCTTAAGGCCTCTGCATTGCCATGAATCTGCACATCACATGTGGGTGTGTGTCCTCTTTGTCATGAAATGTCTTAAATCTCTAGTATCCTTGTGTTAAACAGACAACACTGTGTTCTTTATGTGTGTGTGTGTGTTTTCTATCAGTTCACATTTGCGGCTCCACGTTATGAGCACATCTGTCATCCTGATAGGATTATAAAACATTTGCCAACAGATGTTTGCACTAGAAGATAGCACTTTTGCACTCTGCATTGAATTTATGAGAGCTTTAATCCGACTGTGTTACATTTGTCACCATATCATCAATATTCCTTACAATGTAATCAAATAGCTCCCGTGTTTTGATCTGCCTTACAGCAGGTGTGCATTAGAGCGTTGGTGGCTGTTTGTGTTAGATTCAAGACTTAATGCCTTATTTTATTCAGTATACAAGCGGTATCGCTGCAACGTTTAAGAGCAGAGGAGTTGATTCAACACACGTGTAGAAATGTGCTAAACAATATTACTGCAGGACTAAATCTATGGAACGAGACAAAAAATAATAATCCTTAAGGTTAAAGGGACTATACGGAGTTTCAAAATGTTAAAATGATGTATATTCCTCCCCTACATGTTCCAGCCATGTCCTAATGTGTAGAATGAGCTCAGACGTGTTCACCACAACTGCCTCTAAAATCCTTGCACTGTCACTCAGAAAGGTGTTAATTCGGGTCCGAAGTGCCGTCATGCATGAACTTAATATAGAAGCTGCAGTTACACGTATGACCTGAGGTGGCAGTAGTGAGTATAAAATGGCCAACTTGCATCTAGCCCCTTTAAAGTAATATTCTGTATACCAATGGCATTTTCCTCCAAAAGACTAAAAGTACTGCCAAAAACAACACTGGTATGAAGCTTATAAAATAAGACTCATTTAAACAGCATAATAGGCTAAACCTAGATTTTTTCTAAATGTGCATAGGACTGCATTGTTTACAAAGCAACCAATTCCAATTTATGAAGGGCAAAAATACCATCTATTCACCTAATTTTCATGCCTTACTCACATAACAAAATTGGGCCAATTTAATATGAATACAGTTTGTTATTATAATCACTGTAGAAGACAGAAAGCCTGTGAGAAGCTACGCTCTTACTAACTAAAATTATAGATACGGCATCAGGTCAGAGAAACCTTGCTCACATGTTGCAACAATCCATAAAAAATAAAGAATATATCCTGTCAATCCTGACTCTAAATAATGTCCATGAGGGCAGTTTTGTCTGGTTTGGCTCGTCCGCCTCAGCTCCGCTCCACATTAAACTGAAAACAACTTTCTTTCAGAGACAATTTTGCATTTTGTGATCCTATGCTGTGGAGTTTCTTTACTTTAAAGAGTTAGTGCTCGTTTAAACACAATAGAATAAACTGTAGCAGTAGCCTGTAGTATATGCACTGCTGCACACTATAGCATCTCTATGGAAGTTATTAACAGAAGAAAATATATCAGTGTTCAATTTTCGACATGCGCCAATACTGTATCGTCCATCCCCCCCTCTGACATTCACCCACCAATTAGGGTTGGGCAATGTCCCCTTAATTGGCCGTTGACGATGTTTACAGTGAACCATTGTGATGATATCGTCCATCGGCACAACCCTACCACCAATCCCTTTCAGCCAGTACTGCCATTAGACAACACTTCACCTGTCTTACCCATGTGTCGGTGTTCATTGTTGAAGCAGTGAGAGTGTGCTTGTGAGTGTGAATATGGGATGTAATGGATGCAGGAAGTTGTGTGTGATGGTTATTGTGCTCTTCAGTAAATATATAAATAGCACATAAGATCAAATCAAATATGTTTTTTAAAAGAAGGAACTCTCCCTGATTCCACAGCCACTCGTTCCTGAAATCTCTGAGCTGCTTACTCTCTGTGCCTGCTCCCTGTCTCAGCCTATTTGTTGGTGTATTGTTAGATTTTTGATTATTTCTGACCGTGGGCTGATGTGTTAATCGCCTCTGAAGATGTTCCCAATTATTTTCACTTAGAGCAGTATCGCGCATTTGTACCCGGTGGCATCTGCTGCCAAAGCTCGCAACATATAAACATAGTGTGCTCACAGTGAGTACATGCCAAGAGCTAACAAGCTATTGGCACATCTCCTATTTTCCACATAGCCACATGCCAGACTGTAAATCTTCTCCAAATCAGCTTCAAAGTGCCTGTGATGCTTCCCCTGCTACTGCCTTTCCCTCTGTGTTCCGGTCGGTGTCTGCCTGCGTGCACCATGTGCTCCAAGAGGCTGACAGAAAGCCTGCTGAAGAGCTTAAGGCAGCGTGTTAAGTAGCCTTCATCTACTGCTGAGATTACAGGCAACTTAATGAGATGGTGCCTTTTAGCATGTGTTCATAGAGCCTGCCATTAGAGATCAGAATGTTAAAGTGCCTATATGCCGTCTTTGTGGGCCTGCTGCTGTAAAGTCTGGAACTGGTTCATGTGTTTTACAAGTAATAACCTCGAGTCACCTCCATAGGTGGGGTGTAAGTAATGCCTTGGCAATGGAGGGCGGCAAGGCCAAAGTGGGTTTGATTATTGGAGGACAAACCACAAGTCTTGGTTTGTCAATAGTAAATCCTTGCTGCAGCTGCAAACACGAGCAAAAGGTAAATTGTTTTTCTCAAAGGGAATTTTATCTGTACAACATATCTGTGTTTATGTAAGTCTGAATGTTTTGATTTGACTTCACAAGGGAGAGATTGTTTAGCATTTTGACAACACTGCACTGTGACCAAAATAAAAAGCCACCATCACCATCCTGGCCCAGGCGGTGTCTTTCTGTGTGGAGTTTGCATGTGCTCCCCATGTCTGTTTAGATATTTCTAAAAAGATAAACAGAGGTGTTTCAGACCAATCATGTGTTTTCAAACCAACAAAGTGTGATTTAGTGGTCAGGGTGTGTTTGAGATGAAAATGATAACCAAATTACTGCAAAAGCCAAACACCTGCTTTTCAATTCTTTTCTATTTGGATCAGACTAAAACACATCATGTGCTGAGTTTTTCTGTTTTCTGTCTTTTTGTCTGACCCCCATGTCCATGAATGTGTTTAGTTTAGTTTATTTGAGCAGTTTACATTCTTTACTTTTGACAACATTCGTGGTCATTACCGCCTTTGCGATGCCCAATCCCGTCAGACCTTGGAAGCTAAGCAGGGAAGGACCTGGTCGGTACTTGGATGGGAGACCGTTTAGTAACACCAGGAAGCCTAGCGAATGTAGTGTGTGAGTGAGTGGTTGGTGGTGGTCGGAGGGGCCGATGGCGCAGACTGGTTGCCTCGCTTCCGTAAGTCTACCCCAGGGCAGCTGTGGCTACAATAGTAGCTTACCGCCACCGGGTATGGAGTGAATGAATAATGCAATGTAAAGTGTCTTTGAGTGTCCAGAAAGCGCTATATAAAACCGATACATTATTATTATTATTCACATTATCCAGTTATAGAAGCTCAAAAGGAGGAGGCTGAAGCTAGAACTGAATGTACGAGTACGCCAGCCCCGTAATCAATGTTATAAACAGAAGATTAAAAAATATGACATATGAAGAACTAGGGCTGGGCAATTTAGGAAACAGAATAATCATGATTATTTTCCCCATATTTTCGATTTTCGATTGGATTTTATTTTTTTCATTATAAATTAAATACATGTTGCTGATTCATGACATTGGATACACTTTTATTCAAACAAAATCAAATGCTTTCATCAAGTCTCATTTAAACTCCCAAACCAGGTACTGTTAATGTCTGTAAACCTGTGGATTATGAAGTCACATGACGATTATTGAGATTGACCAAAGTAGAGATTGCGATTTCGATGAATTGCCCAGAACTACGACTAATCTTCTTACAGTTTGACATTAGATCAGACATTCCTTCCTGAGTTTCCCATTTACAAAATATTATTGAAAAAAAAGGTTGTGTCATCCCCTGGTACAACACACACTCATGATCATCTCCTATGATCATTTTCCACAGACACACACACCGCTATGTGCCTGTAAATGAATTACCGTAAATTCTCCAATACTGGCCTGTATTCCATTAGCGGCCGGGTCTCTAACAGTGGCCGGGTTTGCGGCTGGCGGAGGCAAATTAAAGCCGATCTCTAAAACAGGCCGGGGCTTTTATTAGAAACTATAGCGGTAGAAATAATCCCCATGTTAGGAATTTGTCTCATGCTCGTGTAAATGATAACTCACGTGCAGGAAGTAAACAAACGGGAACCCGGGCCGATGGGGACGCTGCGGAGTGGAGCTGATCCGAGCGTAACTTTGACACAGATTTAGCCACTTTTCAAACCTCCTGTGACTATATTTGGAAACAGGGCAGGCAACAAATGTTGTGTGACCCTCCAGGGTTTTAATAAAGTCACCATTGCGTCTTCAAAGCACGTCCAGCTAATCCGTGTGCAGGTCAGTCCCACGCCTCAAAATAACTCCTCCGATCAGCGCGAGTGTCTCGTCATCTTTCGGGTCTTTTATGATCTATCACAAACACAAACACTCCGTCTAACCTTGCCTTTTACACAAGATAACAACAAATAATCCGGTCCGCCGTAAAAACGAAACAGAAACCTGCAGTGACATTGATGTCAATGTTCCGCTAACAGCAGCGAAACACTTCCTGTTGTCCCGACAAAATAAAAGGCGTCAATGCTCCAGCCGCTGGGAGAGTGTTTGAAATGTTAATTGATAAATGAACCTAATATTTTAGGTGCAAATGGACACAAATCTCGTTTTTCTTCATTTTCCTGGTAGTCCGCTTTGCTCAAATAGAAATAAAGGCCTGTCTCTAATTGTGGCCTGGTTCCAATAAAGGCCTGGTCCTAGATGCCCTTGAGTAAATAAAGGCCCCGGCCAATATTAGAGCATTTACGGTACATCTTATTGCAATTACTTTCTCAACCATATACGATGAGCAACTTTAACCTTTGACTTAACAGAATTGACAAGAAAAGAAACTTACGACAAACAAACTTACTAGACTGGTAAAAGTTACTGGACAATGTTTGAGTTGATCATAAAGTGAACAGAAAAACAGCACAACTATATCAATCGTCTTGTTTTTCAAATGTGTTATAAGAAGCAGTAAGTTCTTACTCACTCTTCACATATGCACTGTGATCTGGCTTCTTCACCGTTGTCATTACCATCTCCACTGCAGTATATTATTAGTATGGGGTTTTGTTATATATATATACATACATATAATTTAACCTATTTAGTGTGGTGTGTTAAGAAGCCGCCCTAGCTCGTGGAGTTTGTGGATAATGTTTCTGCATCCTATCAATGTAATGCAATTAGCAATGACGAAGTATCAGCAATCATATACATCAGTGATTGAATAATTTGCAAAATTATCACTTTTATCTCCGCATACAGCAGACCGTGTGTTGTGATGTTCATGAAATGATGCTCCAGAAATGTAATTTGAACAGAAATCCGACAGAAAGTGGCTGCAAAAATATGTTCTCTGATTTTTAAGCATTTAAGCAACACTTTTGGTAGTTGAAGACAGAAACATGCAAATACCTGTAATAAATACTGCAGAATATGTAGGAATACTTCAGCAAATAGTTGGACAAATGGTATTACGTCAGTCTGACCCACTCATTGTATTCTTGTGTTACGTTTCTTCTTCAGATCCTCAGCTGACTGATTAAGAATGGACAAACTGAAAGGCAATTCCACATTTTCCAGATTGTGTTTCAGTGAATCTTAGAGAGCACCTCCTCAGAGAAGTGGCTTTTGTGGAGCTTGTAGAACAGCTTGTTTTAAGAGTTAATTTTGTGCAAACTGCAAAAATAAGAAAGGATCCAGTAATGCAATTAAAGGTCAAGGATCAATATGAATAACTGCTCCGGGTGATTGTGCTCCAGATTGTATGTGATGTGAAGGGCTCAGGTGTTGAAAGGAAGTTTGACGTGACGTATAGCACACCAGTGAGAGAGTGTGATAATGTTTCATTGGCTGAATTCATTGGCTTTTATTTAGTGCTCACTTTTAAATCACAATCGCCTGTTTCCCTAACGGCTGATGGCTACAATGTGTAACAAATCAATGTTTCCGATTGGTAAATTGTTTTGGACAGTCAAGTACGGAAGCTTAGAACGTTCACACGTTTTTATCAACATCCTTATCACGTTTTTTCAAGATACATGTTCATACAAAATAGATACAAGAGACTGATCAAGTTATTACATGTTACTTAATTATCTTGTTTTTTACATGATAACGTGATCAGTAAGTTGTACAAACGTGATCTGAAATAAATATTTTGGGGTTGAACCGGAGTTGTTCGTCCTTATTTGGCTTTGTTTGTCAGAGTGTGTATAATAGTGTGTATAATATTTCACCAGAGCAACAAAAGCTGATTGTGAACAGGAGCAGAGCAAAGGAGAGCTGGTCAGTAGCTTTGGGAGTTTATTTATGACCAAGACACTCAGATCTATTATAGTTTACGGTTTGTGTAGATTCTACTCTGACTCCTGCCTCCGCTGAGACACAAATGAAGCCAAACCAGGACATACAACTCTGGTTTAACACCATTATACGACTATTGTTGCTCACGTTTGTACAGCTTGCTGATTATTACACTGATATTTCATAATAGATTGGCATCATGATGACTCACTCACTCACTCACTCACTCACTCACTCGTTTTCCTTCATTCTTTGATGAGACATTGCATTGTTTTATAATTTGTTCATTCTTCTGCTGTGTATGAATATGTATCTCCTAAAATGATGATTTGTAATCTGCAGCTTTCTTTTGCTTTTACTCATTCAGTTCTTTTACCTTTGTTCTCATAATACCCACAGCCAATGTGAGGGTTATGGGTAATGCTTTATAATAAGGCTACATGAATTCATGCATGAATTCATGAATTATTAAATGTTTAAGAATGGTTCATTCTTTGTTGCAAAGAAACCAACCACACCAAGGACTAGGGCTGGACACCCTTAAAAAAAATGTCGGTACAGGTACTTTAACAGTACTTTGGTATATTACATGGTTTTGTGACTCAAAGGAACTGATTCCTGAACTATGCTTTTTCTATACCTATACTAAAATGTTTGTCATATAGAACCATCAAACATATTTATAATGTTAATTTGTTCATTTTCCTTCCATTACTTTTCTTTTGGATTTGTATCATTTATTTGAGGTGAAACAACGTTAACGACAAAAGGGCATAAAAAAAACAGTTTCCACATTTTTCTTATTCCCCCCACCCCCACCATTTTGACCAATTTTCCCATATTTTTTCTAAATGTTCTCTCTCAAATATAAACTCGTCATGAGTTCACTATGAATGTGCAAAATATAAATGCATATTTACTCTATTTTGTCATTTTTTACGGCTGTTTTAGATCCACCTCCTGTTTAAGTGTTGAACATGTTGCCGCTTTAGTTTTCAGGGGCACATTCATAATGAACTCCTGATTAATTAAGGATGAGTTTACATTTGCTAGTATGTTTATACAAGTTATTACAAATGCTTATAATGAAGTCATCACTAACCATGAGATCGTTTTTAGTTGTAGTTGTAAGTTTGGTAATGATAATTAATGGGTCAATTGTCTGAATAAACCGTGTTAATTCATGAGTTTTTCATCATGAAGCATCATGACCTCACATGAATTCATAATGAATAAATTCATGAATTCATAATGAATTATGCATGAACTCATGTACCCTTTTATAAAGCGTTACTGTGAGACTTACAGTTGAATTTTAGGCATGCAGGCAGAGTGAGACTGAGAACAATGACAGCATGAAGACCAAAGCTGAAAGATGCTGGAGCAGCTCTTTCAAATCCTCTTTGTTTCATTTTGTACGAGGTTTTTGACCCCGGTTTAATACTGTATATTGGACAGTATCAAACCAGAGCATGTGTTTTTATCCAGCCTTGCAATCTGCAACTTTGTTAGACGATGGATCAGTGACGTTTGAGTTGACATTGAAAAGGCTGAATGGTTTCAATTCTAAGGGAAAAAAAATCAATTGTTCCATTGTGAAAAGTTTTCGCAAATCAGAGCAGAGTGGAAAATCACAAATGTTGTCAACAAATGTGTTGTTGACAATGCAATGATGATGGTGATGATGATGGTGATGATGATGGTGATGATGATACTGCAGGCTTTCATAATGAGGCCTATTATGAAGCTGAAAATGGGGAAGACATTTTGGGTCAGGATCTCCTCTGACAGGTGCCATCTGGTCTCCAATGGAGCATTTGGAGATTAAGAACGATGAACAAAACCCTCATTTCCACAATAGAGCGGCGACTTCTACCAGCAAGTCAATTTCCTCCTAAGAAATATGCTTCCCATTTTTCTTCATTCGCTGAAAACATTTAGAGTCAGCATTTTCCATGGACGACATGCTTTATTGGTGGGAATTAATTCAGATCCATTTGCACATGCAGAAATGTATCAAAAATAAATGAGTTTTATGCAAATATTCTCTTTGTTTCTAACATTGAAAGTGTTGCGAGGCCTCTCACTTAATATCTCCACACATTTATGCCTTATCATTCTCCCGCCATCCCCACAAACAAGGAAAGACATGCATTTCATCCCTTTGTGTGCTTTTAGGATTATTGCATTATGAATAATTTCCCTCTTTTTCTGGGATTTCAATTAAGTATGCAGATCTGTGCAATGATTTGATTCAAAGTCAGTCAAGATTTAATGGATTCCTTTTATTAGCTTCCGACAAATTGCCTTTTTAGTGTGGAAGAGTGTTTGCATTATTCATTTGTGAAAGAGCAAGCATTTATGAGTTCATTTAGTTTTGCTGGAGATGAGCACAGAGCAGCCAACCAGCCCTGGGATTTAGAGGACGGGAAGAGGGAGGGATGGTGAGTCATGCACGAGCAGAGGAGGAGGATGATGATGCTCACACAAATGAAGTTGATACGACCTTTGACCTGTGTGATTCGTTTGCCGCCTCCCCAGGTGATCCAGCGCAGGGAGGACGGCTCGGTCAACTTCTTCAGAGGATGGGAGTCCTACAGGGAAGGCTTTGGAAAGATTACTGGAGAACACTGGCTCGGTAAGTGTCTGTGAATGTGCACACGCGTGAACACAGCGGATCATGCGTCATCGAGAAAGCAGGTGTACAGCATTTGATGTGTTTTCTTTGAATTTGTATACCTTGTGAAGCTTCTGGGGGAAAAAGCATGTTTTTAATGTACCCCATGCTGATACTATGCACATCTTCTCAATGTGACAGAAATAAAACACTGGCAGCAATGTATTCAACTGTGAAATTATCAGCTTTCAAAAGCCGGATTCTTCAACCTCACACAGGCTTTCATTAAATGGACTAAAATACAAAGTTATTTTTAGGGGATCAGCTCAGGCACTGACACTTTTTTTTTTCTTTCACCAAAAGCTGATTTCACACATGAAGTGTCAAGTAGTGAGACCTTGCATGATAAATTCAATTCATTATAGGCCTTTATACAGGACGTGTGATGAACATTTTTATGTTTCCCTTATTCAAACAGCATAGTATGTGATGATCTTGCAGAGCAAAGAGAGGCCAGGCTGCCGTTCTGATCAGTATGTATGAGGTTAAAGCAGAACTAAGTAACTTGTTTACCTTAATAAATCCTTTCCGTAGTCCCTCTGGGGGTAATACAGGTTTTATGGGATGATTGGGGGTTTCTTTCTTTTCTTTTCATCTCCCCCTGGTGTCTCTGGCCAGAAAAACACCTTTGCAGCTTTCCCTGCTTCAACCCGGAGGCTCAATACACACTAATGGAATCACGAAGAAGAAGCTAGCAGGCTAACGGGCAAAGCTAACTGTGGGCTAGCGCCACTTTAGCAGTGTTTACAGCCAAGTTTTGAGTGAAAAACAGCGTAGTATTATTCTCACGGACAATTAATGAGTGAAAAATGCAACATGCTACGACACGCGGAGGGGCTAGGGGCTTGAGTTACTTAGTTCTGCTTTAAAGTGCGCTTTCGTTGTGTCTTGTCTCTATTGTGTCCATAGGGAAATGTGGCCTCTGCTTCTCTACTACATAGTTTGTACTGAACGGGAGTGAGAGAGAGGGGGGGCTAAGTATTTTTGATAAATATAGCATTTTCCAATCAAGTGTACAATAGTAATCAAGGTGTGTTTGAAATTATTTCCTGATAAGTGTGAAAAGCATAATACCCCCTCCTTAAGGTATGATTTCACTGAGTGTCGAGATATGCAGTGCACAAAAATAGATTTTCTCAGTTACATTAATCTGTGTCAATCAATAAACTCACTCACTTCCTCCGTAAATGCCTGCGCTCTGATGATTGTGAAATAATGAACTGTAGGCAGTGACAGGTCTGAAGCCGACACCTTTCCACCAGTATTGACTCATTTTGCTATCCCAAAACAATCATCTGCTAAACAGTGATGTAACGGATACAAAACAGACCAGCGATTAAGAAAGAAAACTTACAGTGAGATGTTGAATCTTAAAACACTTTTTTGCCACGACTTGCATGGAGCAAATGGAGCTTGACATCTATTTCTGTGAAAACGCACACCTGGGTGAAGGTCATACAGCGGAGGCATCAGCACCAACATACATGTGCATGTACAGTTGAAGAAGAAGAAGCACACTGCAGAGATGTTTCAAGATGGTGAAATGTTTGGAATGTTCTTTACCATCGTGGAATGACTAAAGGACTCATTATGTGAGGGTAGTGTAGGTTTTTGTCAACACAAATTAGGCCATTGCAGCCTCCCAGCAGAGCACCGTTTGTTGTTGTTGTTCTTTTGTACCTTGTTAATGGCAGGAACATGGAGAGGGCAGAATGTGAATGAGGCCACTTTGAACCTGCCACAGACATTCAGTGTGTGCTGATGTCTCGTTATCGATAATGAAAAACTCTCTGAAACTGTCATCTTTCATTTACTGCTGCCTTACTTTTATGATTGTTTGACTCACTGCTTATATAATTATCTGATATTAGATAGCTGTTATCTGCCAGTAAGGGCCCCTTGTGTAGTAAACACGAGTGAAGTTTTAAATGTACTTTTGAAGCATGATTCATGACTGGTAATGAGTAGTAAGAGCTTTATTGCAACTGACAGCAGAACCACAGCCTTTAAGTCTTTTTGAAGAGCAACCTCCATCCCAAAATTGCCACTAGCTGCCTCCCAGTGCTTATTTGTGCAGTCTAATAGGCATGTTGACAATGTGGCCGACAAGAGGAGTAAAGCAAAACTTGAGTCTGTGCGTCACTGTGAAAACCAACACACCGCTGAATAATGTCTCCCAAAGGGGCCGGTATTAAGTGTATAAAAGTAGGCCAAGGCAGTTCCACTGTCTCCATCAAATCTATTAGACACCTGTGTGGCGCCTCTGACGGGACGTGACTGCATGTAATGTAGGTTATCAGACGGTTTAATGCCGTCCCTTAGAAACTAACCCAATTTTCCAGATGGCACGTAACATTTCAATTGTGCTAAAGCAGAATGCATGAATTTTGATGTAACTGACTGTCATGTTGAGTCCAGGGCTTTGACATGGACAGCTCTAAAGAACCCAAGTAACACATGTGGTTGGAAGAGCTGTAATTCGGTAACAACATAATCTGCATTGCCCTGGGATTAGTTGGATGAGACGCATCTTCCTGGTAATGTATGTTTGAACGTGAATGCATGACTGGGGGTGGCATCAGTCTGGCCCAGGATAGCTGAGGCTTACCTCCACTGTGTAAGGAGTGAATCATGACGTATGAAGTAGTTTATGTGGCATATTTGACTAACGTGTAACGAGTTGTGGCATTTAGGTTGTTATACACCTGTTTTAGATCGTTTTCAGTGACATGAATCTTGCCACCAGTAAATTGTACCATTATATTTTAAGTAATGCAGTGTGTGCCAGAACTGTAGCTGTGAGAAATCCTCCAAATATTACAAGTAGTTTGACAGGTTTCAGTTCCTCAGCCGCCTGTGTCGGCTCCAGGACCGTCTGTGAGCTGCAGCCTCACACTGTGTGACATAGGCTCCATTAAACACTAAGGTCAAACCTTTTGCCTGGACTCATGACCTTCTGTTTGTGTTGCTTTCATAATGGGCTGATGCTGTGTGAAAAGGCCGCCGTCACGACGTATAGTAGCTGCGCAGTTTTGCTACTTCTCGTTTCATAAGCACTGCCTAATTATGCTAACCTGAAAACCATATATGAGGCGGATTGTTGTCAAGTAAAAAGTGGGAGACAACCTTTATGGATTTGTTTGTTTCTTGTGGATGAAGGCAGTTATTGAGATGGCACACTCAACCTCCAGCTTCTCTCACTGTGGATTATTTCTCCAACGCCACTGCATAGAGAGTGGACTTCTGTCCCGCGCAGCTTCAGCAAATAAGCAATAAGCTCCACACGTTCTTTGTCTTCTCTGTTTGTTTGGTGATGCTGATTGTCTGACGCACACATTTTTTTTCTTTTCTTTTTTTGCCATTACCCAAGCTGCTTACCGTTCTGGTCCACTTTAACCCCTGGTAATTGCACTTCAGCAAACATTTTATTCTTGAATTAGTGCTGCTCAGAGTTCACTCCAGGTCTGCTTAGGTTTTAAAGGCAGCCCTTTCTTTTGAGCAGCACCCAATTTCATTAATCATTGGAGCATTAACGTTTTAATCAATATCTCAAATGCAATTCTTCTTTTAGTTAGCTTCCTCAATTACAAAATAAACTTTTGTTGATTCTCTAAACGGCTCTCCCATTCAGTCCAACTTTGCCTCCTCACTTTAAATCATAAACCTAATCCATTTCACCTAATCCATGCAACATGACTTTAATTCTGATTTAGACACCTCTACAAAATGGCATTACCTTCTGATGTGAGACAACATCTCGAATATATTTTTATGATAATTTATTTCATCTGAAATGTGTTTTTAAATAGGCTTACTTGAAATTGAATATTTTCTCAGAAAGAGTGGGTGCATGAGCTTTGCATTCAAAATCACACAGAATTTAGGGCAGCAGCAAAAGTGTGGGGGTGAATTTTGAATTAGAACCACTTTTCTTTCATTAGCAAAGCTGGTGCATCCACGAAATTATGTGAGACAGGATCTCCTTTTTATCAGTCAAGGTTTTGGTATTGATGTCACGGTGCCCTCACTTTCAGGATTGTGATTAACCGTCAGCCATTTTCTCACTGCTGGAGTCCTCCCCTTTTATCCTGCTACAATTTGATACGAGAGCACAAGCAAATTCCAAGAGACTGAAAACTGAAATGAGAACTGTCAAAAAATATTGTTGTGCCATTGTCATGAGGTGGTGCACAATATATTACAAAGTCAGTCAGAGAATATGAAACAGCCGGACATACAAGCGTTCATTTGCCTTTCTTCAGACTTGAATAGCTCAGGCCATCACAGGCTTGTCCAGAGATGGTGATTATTTTGATTGAGAAAATACCTTTATGTCTGTTCATTAGGAGCTTGTTTAAAATCACTGGCATGTTTATGTTTCAGACCTGATACTTTTTGCAGTGTGACTTGGAGATTTCATAATTGTATTGCGTAAGGGTGCTTCTTTGTTACCGCACCACAGCTGCCAGCACAGATCTCTACTTAGTATGTTACTATTATCCCCAAACCGCTACATTTGAGAATAAAAATGTGAAAACATGCACAGCGGGTAGAAGCACATGGTACTGAAAGAAACACAGGGATCTGCCCCCTGTGATGCTTTTGGTCATGAGATCACACACTCTTGGATTAGCCACACAAAGAGGCCTCTACAAAAGCAAACCTCTTCTGTGGTTATACAGAACCCAAAGAGATGATGCTGTGTTTTAACAGTGTAGCACAGACCAAGAACATGTCGAAAAATGAATGAACTTGTGTGTTGAAAGAACAAGACTGATATTTTATTCCAAAACCTAAGTGATGTAAGGTTTAAAAAAGCGCTGCCTCTTCAATGGGGCAAATCAAAAGGAACGAGGGATCCTCCAGGCACAGATGGCAAACCACCTCCATTCTGCGATGACAGATGCTCTTCAAGCAGATATTTAACCCATAATTCAACGAGTATACGAACAGCCCATCTGTGCTACGCTCATTAATGCAAGACACAAGCAGAAAGACTGTTGATCCTATAGAACGATCCACTTTCCCCCGTAGAAAACAGTTGCCATGTGAATCCCAGCTCTTTCAACATGTAGTGCATACAGTGGGAGGAAAGTCTGTGAACGCTTTGGAACATTTCTGTTGGTCATAAAATGTGGTTTGATCGTCATCAGAATCATAAGAATGAGTAAACAGAGTCTGCTTAAACTAAGACAACCCAAAAATGTACATTTGATCATATTTTAATGGCCATAACATGTACACATTCACTGGACAGGGCGGAAAAAGCAAGTGAACCCAGAAGCCTCGCTGAACTGCAGCCGTTTTGTGAAGAGGAATGGTCCAAGATTCAACATAATTGTTGTGAGCGTCTAATCTGCAGAAAAGCTGTTACTGCTGCAAAAGAAGGATCAGCAGATATTTAATACAAGGGTTCACTTACTTATTCCATGCATGTTGTGACTGCCTCAGGTTTTTCTGTAAAATATCTTGATAAACTTGTGAATTAATGTTTCTATTGATGCTAGCACGTTGTCCAGGCCCTGAGGCAACAAAACAGCCCCACACCAGGATTCTGCTGCTCCAGACTTCACAGTGAGCTTGGTGTAAAGATGTTAGTGTGCTGTTCCATTTGTCCTCCACACATGATGTTGTGTGTTCCTCCCAAACTATTCAACTTTGGTTTGCGAAAGAGCACTTGGATGCTCCACAGCACTGAGGGAAGAATATTCAGTGGACTGATAGACCCAAGAGCGCAGGGCGGTTAATAACAGTGAGCTACGTGCGGCAGCAGACCACTGTGCAGCTTGTTTAGCTCCGTAGGTAGAGCGCTGGGCTCATAACCTCGAGTTTGTGAGATTCATCCTGACCTTTTTTTTTTTTTTGACTTAGCACCCACTGGGAAGAACATAAATTGGTGCCAAATAGTATTCCTCAAGCGTACATGAGGCCATTTGGAGAATAAAGGCAGTATTATTTTTTAAAACAGCTTTGATTAGAGGCAGAGCCGGTGCTGGCCCTTCTGGGGCCCTAAGCAAAAATCCACATGGGGGCCCTACAGTACGTATCCCATGGTTATTCGGCAAAGGGCGGACCTATTTACGGTCAAAAACAGTTCCACTGTACAGTAAAGCAGAGCAGAAGTGGAAAATAATTACCTCAATTCAGGCCCTGCCCCTCTGTGTGAGAACCACAAACCACTAAGCCATTGTCCAACTGGATTTAGGACGACTACTAGTCTATTTCCCCCACTTTTTAAAATGGAAAATGGCAAATGGGCCCATTCTCTCACTTCTGGCCCTGACCCACAGTTTGGGAACTGCTGATTTAAAACTAACTGAAACCTGCACCTGACGGTCATTTCAGTCTGACCACTGAGAATTAGTCTGTGAGTTGCCCAACTCGTTATAGACCGTGCACATTCAGAGAACCAGAGTTACTGTAAGTTACTGTGCTCGTGAGAACCGTGTGGATTCAACTCCTCTTTGAGACAAAAAGGCCACGGACACGGCTTTACTCTCGTCTATCCATCAAACTACTGTCCTGATTCTCCGCTAGACACAACAAGAAGAGAGTTTACATGAGTGTGTAGCCGATGCCCCTAGTCCGCGCAGAGAAAACATGAGAGCAGCGCCCGGACACGGGGACGTGATGCTGCCGCGGAGGAGGCACGCATGAGGCGAAGCGAGAACCGGGAGATAGACGGCCGAGCGGGACACAAGCGGAGAAGCACTCGCGTGTTGGGAGTGACCGGGGGAATGCGGTCGGTCTCTCCTGCTCATTCACTTCAGCAGACTGCTCCGTTTTGATGTTATATGCGGCAAAGTAGGCGGAGAGTGAGTGAGCGCCTGTCCCCGTAACAACGTGTTGATTAATCAGTGAAACAACACGGTAGTTTGACTGAGATGCGGGGCCTTGCAGCCGCGGGCCCTACGCACCTTGCGTAGTCTGCGTATAGGAAGAACCGGCTCTGATTAGAGGCATCAAGAAAGAATGTTGTATGTCTGTCTTATTTTCAGACTAGCAGTCTCATTTTCATGTTTTTGGCCACATTTATTTACCTTATCGGAATCAGTTGCTTGTATTTACTTAAATAAATAAATAAAAGTTCATTTAGGCAACCTACATGCTAAAGCTAAGCAAAACTATCTTAACTACTACACTCAACACCTCTGAAACAGAAACGAACCCAGGAGCCGGTAGGAGCACTGAAGGCAGGCAGCCAGGTTTCCTCCGGGTTCTCCGGTTTCCCCGACCTCCAAAAACATGGTGCTCAGGTTGGCCCACGGTGGCACCCTCAGTCGCAGCGGCTCAGGACTAACCCAACACCTGAACGCAATTTCCTTGTAAACTGTTCAATGACAAAGAAAGCACTTTTGTTATCTATCAAGTCTCACAGCACTTTAAATGCTGGAAAAACTATGTTTTCTAATGAAGATCAGGCTGAGTTTTTAGTCGGCTAACTTGGTCCATGTACAGTAGTTGCTCTGTTGTTCGCATGAACACAGCAGCAAACACAGTGCAGCCACATGTGAGCTCCTGCACATCTACGACATATTTGGACTAGACCATGAATTAATTTTCAACTTCACTTCTGTCCTTTCAAAAGGTAGGCTCCGATAGCAGTTTTTGCTACGCTAAACATTATGTGAAAAAAATCTGTCTCCATCTTCCAAAATGTGCGTTAACGCTTATTCAAAAAATAACCTCAAGTGAACTGATGCACTTTTTTAATGCAAATTAAGGGTTTTAATTGTGATATTTGGTGTTTACATCACTCGTTACTTATACAAAACTTCAAATTGTTAAAATCAGGCGATGGAAACGCAGTTACTGCTGTTATGGAATCATTCAAATTCTGCTCTATGTTGTAGCATACTGTATATAACTGAATAAACTCTGTCTTGTGAGACCACTACAGAGGAGTGTTAGGGTGAATAGGCTATTGGCCATGCATTGTTAACCTCAATAATGGCACATTCTGGTGGTTTAGTACGGTCTGAGCACTCACCCTGCACTCATTCTGGCTTCATGAGCTGCCTCCATTTCATCCACCGCATAAGAGCCAAGCCAAACAATGACCGTACATTTCCCTCACATTTTTACAGCCCATGCATCTCCAACATCAGACTGTTATCAGACAAAAACTGCTGTGAATACCTGGATTTCTCCTGCTCCTAAGACACGTATAGCTATAATGTTTCTCCACCACAGCTGTCCCTATAATACAATATAGATACAGTATTGACAAACACCACTTTATTTAGAAAAAAGTATTTAACTAAAGTATTTAACGGCACGGTGGCGCAGCGGTTAGCGCTCACGCCTCACAGCAAGAAGGTCCCGGGTTCGATTCCCATATGGACGGGTCCTTTCTGTGTGGAGTTTGCATGTTCTCCCCGTGTTTGCGTAGGTTTCCTCCGGGTACTCCGGTTTCCCCTTCCACTAAAAACATGTACAATAGATTCTCCTCTGGGGCCAGGACTCTCCTGAAAAAGAGATTCTTAATCTCAGTGGGACTTTCCTGGTTAAATAAAGGTCAATAGATAATAAAAATATTTATTTATTATAATGATTTAGTGCAGTGTTTTTCAACCACTGTGCCGTGGCACACTAGTGTGCCGTGAGATATTGTCTGGTGTGCAATTATGCAATTTCACCTAGTTGTCTTTTTTAAAATAAATTCATTATTATCCGCAAATAATGTACAGTTTTCGAATGTCTGTGCCCTCTAGTGTCATGGCAGAGTAACCATGTAATACTCTTCCATATCAGTAAGTGGCCGCAGGTAGCTCATTTGTGGTGATCAATGGCATTGTGGCTAGCGAGACTATATGGTGTTCCTATTCAAGACACTTTGATGAGAACGACTGAGTATAGGCTACAGAGTTACATTTCTTCTTACATTTTCTGCTGGTGGTGTGCCTCGTGATTTTTTCAATGAAAAATATGTGCCTTGGCTCAAAATAGGTTGAAAAACACTGATTTAGTGTACACTTAATAGAAGAAGAAGATCTTCTTCTATTTAAATTGTATAATATTCAATATACAATTTACCAATTGCACATAGGGTGACCATATGTCCAGAAAAAATCAGGATAATCACAAATTCAAGGCTTTTGTCCCGGATCCCGAATCTAGCCCAGACTGTCCCAAAACTGATCCAAGTCCCACAGCAGTAACTGCTTCAGGACCAATAGGAACCAAAGCCTGTTGAGGCTGGTCATTATTGTGGTGACGCGGTGTTGCTTCGCACCAGGGTCTGCAAAGGCACGGGTCATTTCTGCAGATAATACATCGGTCTGGGACTGTGACTGGCACAGGGATCACTGTAAACTTTGAGGACAGAGACAAGAGCTGCGGTAAAGAGGAAGAAATAACTGCAAATGTGTGAGTTTTGAAACTTTTATGTCCTTCTCTCTCTTATAAAACATTACTCACTCATCTCCGTGGAAATAACAGGGCTCTAAAAGAGCCATGACGTGCCCGTGTAGACGCGTGTGCACGGCACGCCTTGCTACACAGTACACATGCACACCACCGCGCACAACCCGCGCTCCACGCCTGGCCCCATTCTCCCCATTCACATGGCATGCATGTGTAACTCTAACTGCACATACAGTGAAGAGTTTATAAAGTTATACAATTGTTCTTGTGTGTTATTAACCTATTAGTGTTTAATCATATGTCAGATACATTTTAATTATCGATGTATTAAAAGCTTTTCTTCCACATAAGCAAAGATTGCAGTCTAATTGTTGCAATTACCTGAGTAATTCAGTGCATGGCAATTTGTCTGTCAAGGTTAAGATATACTTTGCTGATCCCGTAAGGGGTCCGCATGCTCTTGGCCCTGAGTAAACCTGCTGTATCTATGAAGACATTGCATGGTGTATGTGAGTTAGTCGCCCTGTGAGGAATTTAGAAATGGGACTTTGTCAAAATATTTATGTTGATTCATCATGAGTGTGAATGGTGCAGTTAGATCAGCACACAGAGTGCATTGTCATTTAAACTATATTATTTTTTATAATTAATATTAAAATCATGGATGCAATGCACTTTCAGCCATGAGTAAATTGTTTACAAGGCTGTTTGAATTAGAGTTTGAATTAAATTAAATAAAACAAATAAATAAAAAATCTTAAAGCTAAATCGTATACAGCTGACACAACAGATTTTTTTTCCATTGTTAAATTTTAATGTTAATGTTGTCCCTAAACAACTTAGATATTCACTTGCGGTGCTTCAGGTCTGTCACATTTTTTGCTATCTCCTACTTTTTGAGAGACACTGGTGCAGCACAGGGGCACACAATGAGACCCAAGTGTCTATTCCGCCTGGAAGATGTCCTTTTTCATTGCTATTGCTGTGATTTCACATGCTGCCTTATTAAAGATACACCATGCTGCTGCTGCTGCTGCTGCTGCTGCTGCTGCTGCTGCTGCTGCAAGGAGGAAAAGACAAGCAAACTCCTACTCTTTTGTCAGTCTGACTCCTAAATTGTGCATATCTGGGCAGAAGGTAGAACACTGTTAAGAGCCAGACAGACAAGTGTTTATTGTTGTAGGAAGGTAGTTCTTTATTTGTGCAGTGCCTTTCACAGACACGGTCACAAACTGCTTTACATGGGACAATTCACATTCACATGTGCAAACGTGATGGTGCTATACATCTGCCCCATCGGACCCTCTGACCACCATCCATTCATACACAGACACACAGACACACACACACGCACACGCACACACACACACATAGCACATGTTTTTAGTGACTGGGGAGAACATGCAAACTCCACAGAAAGGCCCCATCCGGCCAGGGGATCGAGCCCGGAACATTCTTGCTGTAGAACACAATGGCTAACCGCTGTGCCACCGTCCCATCAATATATCTCACTGTCCACATACGTAATCTTCTAAAACATTATTATCCGAATGGGTCTAAGCTAATCTTCATCTTCAATTGGACGTGAAGTACTGGCACTCATAACTTCAGGCACATCATGCAGCGAGCCAGTACTTCTCCAGGTGTGGTTTTGATATTTATAACATGGTTCAAAAAAGCAGAAATTAATTAATGTTGCAAGTTATATCACCTCTAAGTGCACTATGGACAGTGTGTGTGTGTTGTGTCCAAAGAGAAAAGACAAAATGTGCATTCAATGTGTGTATGGCACATAGTAAACGACAGTCATTTTATGTTTTTACTATTTTTATTTTCGACCTATTCTAAATAATGGACCTGGCTCCAAAAACGAGCTGAATTGCCAGCATGAACAAGCTTCAGCTAGCCTACTGAACACTATGGGGTAAGCCTCGCTCCCTCAGTCCATTCTTAATTTTTCAGTCTATGGTGAGCTTAGAACCAAACAGAGTGGAGCCACAGCCTGGGCTCTGCGATCATTTATCACATACCAGGAAGTAGCGCTTAAAGGAACGCACTCTGGCAGCACCCTCGTGGATCTGCGGCGGCTGATCCTGGCAGGTCATGGCACGCATGGGGAGCAGCGGTTATTTTATTTCAGTTTTAGCCATAGTCTTTTGATGAAAATTTAATTTAATTTTAGTCACAATTTAGTAAAATAATTCTCTTTTTTTATTCGACTAGAATTGTATTTAAATTTAAATTGGACTAAATAAGATGAATTCCCTTCAGCCTTGCATTTTTAATATTCATTCTTATCACATTTAATCATGAAGGTTTTCTGTTTCATTTTTTGTTTGTTCTTCCATATGAACAAAGCACAGAGCTGTTCCTTTGGCAGTGAATTTAAATAATATGAGGCTCTTTCAAAATGTTTGGCTGATTTTAGTCTCTTCTTTTCATTTTCATATTTTTGTCCATGAAAATCTCTGACATTTTAATTATAGTTTTAGTCTCATGAACAACTTTTAATTCAGTTTTTGGTCATTTTAGTCTGCAAAAACATGACTTTGACTAAAATTATGTCAAAATATTTTGGTGCTGATGACGTGAATACAACATTTTGTATTTATTATTTTTGATGTTGGGAGGAGAGGCTAAGTATATGCAAGATGGGGAAAAGGAAGCACAGCTAAACTATAACACTCGCACCGAAAAAGGAGTTTGTGAAACTCTGACAAACAGCTGCTGTAGCCGCTGGCTCAAGCTTATTGCTGACAACAAGCTGCCATCATTCTGACCGGCAGAAAACACACCAGACGAGAAACAATATAGAACACATGTGCTGGTCTTGCTGATGCTCTTCCTTCCTCCTCAGTGCAGCTGCTTGTGGATGCACTTCCTCACCTGTGTGCGACTGTGCCTCCCCGAGCATCATGCCGTCATGGCAATGCAGCTGTTCAGCTCAAACTAGACCCATTTCAACACTTTCTTGAAGTCATTAGTTATTTCTGTGATTTCAACAAAGTAACATATTCCAAATAAAAAATAGAAAATGAGCGATGCTTCAGGTCCCACAAGTGTAACAGGTTGTAGGCAGTGAACTCCGGGTGCTCTTCCAAGGAGCCAATAGTGCATGAAAACAGAAAAAAAAATGACTGGCTCTAAAATGCAGTAAAATGCAGTCAGAGAAGGTTAGGAGGCACTCCGTGGTTATCAAAAATGAAAAATCCTTTATCGTGGCATGGACAAAGTAATTAAAAAACGCCAACACGTTTCCACAGCTATGTCTTCATCAGGGCAATTTTGTGAATGAGTTACTTGCGCTAAAATACCCGAGGGAGGGCTCACGTGAGGAGTGTCACGTGACCCATGAGAAAATGCGACAACACAATAATAAACATACAATATACATAGACATGAAGTGATCACTTCTAGGACAATAGTATGTCAAAAAGCTTTACATATGTGGACAGGACATGTTAAAAGCATTCACATGTGCAAAATACAATATTTCGAAGCATAGTATGACACATATAGACACTGCATGAGCACTGGTGGAAGTAAACAGTGAGAATGGCAGTATTTACATAACAGATCAGAGCTCGAAGGAGGCATAGCTGTGGAAACACGTTGGCGTTTTTTAATTACTTTGTCCATGCCACAAAAATGCTAATCGTCATGGCGGCGTGAAAACAGGAAGTGACCTCCCTCTCTCCTGATGCAGCTGAATTGTTTGCCTTTTTCAGTGAATTGTTTGCCTTTTTCAGCGAACCACGTTGTTTTTCTGGATACGTACTTTACCGTGTTTTTGTGGAGGTTTGGTGGATTTGTTTACTTTGAGAGTCCAAAATGGTCCTGAAGAAAACAGCTTTTTGAAGGTAAACAAACTGCTAGCTTATCAGCTAAACCCATTTAAGATCACAAACATCTTCTTCTGAGACACTGAACAGTGAAGAGGCACCAAGAGCCCCCACACCTGCAGCACGGAGGAGGCGTCACAAGAGGAGCTACAGGAAACAACAAAAGGGACCAACGAGGAGATGGTGATAGACTGTGGAGGGAGCTGTGCAGGAGGAAGAGGAAGGACGAGGTGGAGCTGACCAGTGCAGGACACCACGCTCTGAGACGGGGACAAGCCCAGGAGGCGGTGCACCGTTTCAGATGATCAGAGGAGACAGAGGGCAGCTACAGTTTCTCCATCTTCCAAGGTCATGCGGGTGGAGTGGCTGAAGGACAACGAGATCATCGACCCGGCCAAGGACAGGAACTTCTACATCACCGTGGACCACAACCTGATCATCAAGCAGGTGCGTCTGTCCGACACGGCCAACTACACCTGTGTGGCCAAGAACATCGTGGCCAAGCGCAAGAGCTCCACCGCCGTGGTCGTCGTCTACGGATTTCCCATCAACCAGTGCTCCTCCTGTGACCAAAACAGTGAAGATGGCGGCCGCGACACAACGATCTTTCACCAAAGAAAGAAAGAAAAAAGAAGAAAAAAAAGTGGTGCGCACTGAATGGGTGCTGCTGCCGGATGCTCTCTCATCGAATGCAATTTCTCCATCTGTGAGATCAATAAAGTATCATCTTATCTTATCTTATCTTATCTTATAAAGGATTTTTAATTTTTGATAACTACTGAGTGCCTCCTGACTGCATTTTACACTTATAGCTTATAGTTATGTTATGGAAACTTATAGTTTCCATAACATATTCCAAATACCATCAAATTAAAAAGTAACTATAACGAATTCAGTCAGTCAAAATGTGTATTCTAGATAAGTTGCGACCCCACACTCTTTTCTTAAAATGTTCAAGATACATCAAGAACCAACAACCTTTGTCAAGACTACATCTCTGCCAGATGATGCAATCAGAATGTTGTCATATTATTTCATTTCACCACAAAAAGACACAGAATCTTTCTCCCAGATTACTTCAGTGTTCAAACTTCAGGGCAGTGGCCGGTGTAAAGGTGTAATTGTGTTTTCATGGCTTCTTTTATTCTCCCCGTCTTTCTTCTGGCACACCCCAGTATCTTTATTTCTTTTCTATGGCTCGAGTCACCGCCATGTTCCCCAGATCAATGTGAGTCTGTGGCAATTAAGTCCCCCAGCGCCAGTGGAACTATTCAGGGCTTAGAGGAGCAGGAGAGACACACACAGCAGGGAGCCACATTCATCTTTACTCCTCTTCAGTCCGCTCAGAACACAGTGTCCACAGACCAAGATTTACACACTCCACAAACCATATTGGATTTGAGAGAATATGATGGATATGCTTAAAAAAAGGATTGAAATTCCCAAGAACGGTTGAAAAATGGGAGCTGGATGAATGCAGTACAGCCAGCAGTGCTGTTAAAGTGTGAAGACATGGACAAAACGTGTTCATAATTGTGTTATTAAATGTTACATTAGCAGATAATATTGTGTTTTTTAGGTGCTTTATATAACTACAGTCAATGAGAGGGATGGTGTGAAATAAAAATGAGTAGTAAGAAAGTGGTAGGACATTATCATTTTCTCATCTTAGTGTGGGAACTGGAGACTAAACATCACGCTCAACTCTATCCATAATGAAGACATGAGCCGTCGTTGTAGAGTCGGAAACTTTACTCGACCCATTCACCATCGCAGTGAAAACTGTCAAAAAGACCCAAAAATAAAGAACATAACTGAACATGATGTGCCTGTAGGCTTTTAACAGGACGATGCATAACTTAATGCAGCCTCAATTAGCCTAGCTGCGATTAGCATTAGTGTTTTTTTAACATCGTTTTTAAACATAAATTATACAACATTTGCATGAAATAATGACAGAGATTTGTACATAAACAACTGATTACTTCATTACCACCACTTATGACACTGATATGTCAGTCCTGAGTACAGGATGCAAACAGATGTGCTGTGCTGAAGCTTTTCAAAAACTCATTCCTTGTCTGTCTTTGCGTTTACCAAAACAGAAGTGGTGTAGCTGTGCATCACACAAACAAACCAACAATGACATAGCCTAACAAATTAAGATATCTAACATTTTACACATATCATATCTCTATATATCTATATCAAGATTTAACATCACAGGCAGAGTAGACCAAGAGCCCAGTAATTCACTCATTCAGGGGTAAAGTCTTCACAGTCTTCATATCTCACAGGGGGATTGCAATAAAACTGAATTCACTCAACTCAAATAAAGCATAAACATATCAAGGGTCTTTCTTGTGTAGGTTTCATGTAGAAAAGTTAGGGTATTCATGGGCTAAAAAAAAAAAACTAAAAAAAAAACTCTACACCAGGGGTAGGCGACGTCAGGCCTGAGGGCCAAATCCGGACCTGCGTCATGAAACCTCTGGCCCCAAGATGATTTTGAGGAATATAATTTATTACCCAAATCAGTGATCAAATACCTGTTAAAAAACGCTTAGCCAACACTTTAACCAAGCGCATTTTACCCAAATCTAAAAGCTTCTCGACTGGAGAGCTTGAAAGCTAAGACCTGAAAAACTGATCGTAACTCTGTAGTTGCATTGTTGCAGTTTTTATCTAAAAAAAAATTTAAGCTTTTTTAAAGTTTTTTGTTGCATTTCATCCTCACTATTTTGACGCTTTTTTCAAAAAGCTTTTAGATCTGGGTAAGGCCAAACAGTTGAACATGTTCAGGTGGAGGCTAAGAGGTTAAAGCTCTCTAGAAATGTGAAAAATACTGTCAATGCCGTAAACATTTCTGAACATTAAGGCCATACATGATGTACATGCTGCTCCTCAGACTCATAGCTGGAACATTGCTAAAATAATACTGTTGTTTTTTTTTACAATTAAAAAAACGTGAAATGCTTAAAGCAGAACTAAGTAGCTCATGCCCCTAGAGGCTATGCCACTGAAGGTGCTGTAGCATGTTTCTCTTTTTTTACTCATTAATTGTCTGTGAGAGTAAATACTACTAGACGAAGAGAGAGAGGGATATTGAACATTGTGCCACAACTCACTTACACAATGGAGATCATTTTTGTCACTCAAACTTGGCTGTAAATACACAGCTAGCTTTGCCCATTACTTCTGCTTTAAAGCTTAAACATTGTTCCTACATTTGCATAACCCAACTCCCATTTGGCCTATGCGGTTCATTTTAACCGTCCTTATTTCCTCTTTTCGCAGTAAAGGGTAAACACATGCCTATGCATTTATCGTCCACAGCTACTACAACACCTTACAGAGCGTGTTTTTTTTTTGGCAGAGAGCACAAAGAGGGCTGTATCTACACACACAAAAAGAGCCAAAATCAAAGAACAGTGCAATTCCTTTGTGGCTGACAGGCCATTCTGCTCTTCTTTGTGTCTGAATTCCCCATTTTCTTGTCCCTGGACATTTGCTTTTGTGTTTTTGAAGTCTTAGTTGGTCTTCCATACACATGCAGAGTGTACGTCATCAGCAGCCAAGTCACAATATTTCACAAAGATCCTTGTCATGTCAATTTCATTTGTAGGGCAGTTGCTTGGATGTTTGCAATATGACCGAAAACATAGCATTCAACGTTGAAAACAGCAAATATTGCATTGCTTGGAAATGTTGATCAAATATTGGTCGTGTGTCTATGTATAGTGCAGTGTATAGTCCACCCCTCTTCTTCTGTCAAGTTGGGAAGGCAATAAGGCAGGTCAGTCGATGTTCTGCTCAGGGGGACATAATGTTGGTCCGTTCCCTACCTTCCTTTTCCCTCTCAAGAAAGAACTGCGTCACAAATAGACAGCCGTTCTGATTGCACAAACTTCAAGAGACAGCAACATAAAACGCAGACAAAGCAATTGCGCTTGACGTGCCTTGACCCTGTCGGAGTCGGAGGTTTGCGTGTGAAACTCTGCCAGACACTCCAATCATGCGCCGCAGCGGTGTCTTTTCTTGGCTTCCTCTGACAGAGGCGGGGCTGACAGCGGCGGGGTCATAGGCCAATACTGCTTCCCACTCACAGGTTAGCCCGGAGAGGGGGTGGAAGGAATACTCATTGATTGCTCACGGAGATTTATTACTCCAGTCTCCGATAGATAGTTGGTGCTCCTGCCTCGGATGCACATTTTTGCTGCGATTTCACTTGTGCTACGATTTTGTGAAGGGGAAAATAAATGTGCATGATGTGACGCTGTATATACCAAATGTAGTGGTTTGCCTTAAGGGCTGAGATTACAAAAACATACCTGCGTCCGTGTGTTGGTTGAAAATAATTGTTAAGCATGATTTATTTATAGGAATGGTTAGCTTTACAACTGTTTAGCATGAAGACTAAAACGTGGTGTGTTGTTTTGGGCAGCCCTCTTGTGTGTTTGGATTTGAAGAGGGGGAGTGAGCCGGTGTGGCGAAGGTCAGGGGGGAGAGTGTTCCAGAGCAGCTGAAGGCTCATCCACTCCATAGTGACGAGGGAGGCAGAGAGAGCGGACAGGTGGGGCCGTCTAAAGGAGAACAGGGAGGGGTTTTCAATGTGAGGAGCAAGATGTACAGTCAGAAGGGTTTGGGACTTTCCTCAGTGCTGGTCTCAGTCATATTTTAGTCATTTCTATATGGGACAGTTTTAGTCCAGTTTAAGTCGCCAGTCTTTAGTCAGTTTCATTACATGCTTTTATTTCAACAAATTAATTTAGATCAAGAAGGGATCAAGGTTGACATGCACGACAGCCAGAAATGATATTGTGAACATACTTTTCTTCATAGCGGGCTTTCTCTTCGTCCTTTGATCATTGCTTCACGGTTGTTTATTAACAGTGTGCACATACGTTCATCAACATGCTTCCTGCGTTCATACTGCTGTGGTCTTTAATTGGAAAAAAAAAACAATTGTCCTGGGAGAAGATAAAGTGCAGTGACAGCGCTCGGTGGCGTAGCTTGTCATAAGGCAAGCCAGACTGCTGCTTGGCGCCCCCTAAACAGCAGGGGCCCCTGGAGAGTAAGCAACACCAAGCAACACTAGTTATGTGAGAGCCGCCTGAACTGGTGCAATTACATCATCTCTTAATGAAATTGGCGCTATTTAAACCCCTTCTTATCCTCAGTTATGTTTCCAAGCCATTTCCTTATATTGGGCAAAGTTATAAGTCTATCATCAACTTATCATTTAACATTCAGCAATAGGTTATTGAATCATGATATTGATTATCACAGACTTCCACAGCATTAATAACACAGTAAAAATAGTACTAAATCGCTGGTTTATGATGGGCCTCATCATAGAGTACAGAAGCCTTATACAATCATATATAGGGCCCCCTGTACATTTTTCTGCTTGGGGCCTGTTGTGGATTTTTGGTCACCCGGCGGCAGGACGCCACTCTGGTTACCAGCTTAGCTTAACTAAACCTGTCACAACAGTCCCCAAGGCGTCCTTGTTGCTCCACTGAAGGCTGTCTTGTGTGCGCTCAGACTGGAGTGAGGGGAGAGAGAAGGGGCAGCATGTGAGCTCATGTAACTCTCCGTCCCATGGATCCCATGGATCCCATGGATCCGGCTAAACCAAGAAAAGGAAACGTTTCATTTACGGCACGCATTAATGCATACAACTTAACATGAGATGACACTGGAGACTTACCACTTCCTCTGTCCGTTAGCAAGGCCAGAGCACGGGATCATCAGGATCCCACATGAATACTACTGCTGTTGGAATGAGCTTGACACGCTAATACTACAATAGATACTTATTACTTCTTTATGAAATCAGCGGCCTATAACCATCTAAAAAACATTGCTAAAATAAAAAACAACAACAAACCAGACTTGGAGAGACTAATTCATGTGTTTGTCTCCAGTAGTTTAGACTATTGTTCGCCGGTCTCTCTAAACAAGCTTTCAAATCACCGCAGTATATTGAAGAATTTAGATTAGATTAGTCCAGTGCTCCGGTCTCTGCACTGGCTTCCTGTCGCTCAGAGGTTAGACTTTAAAATAGCTCTGCTTGTGTTAAGTCTCTTCATGATCGGGCACCAAAGGATACAGCTGACATGTTTTACACCATATGAACCACCTCGGGCCTCTGGTGGTTCCTAGTGTTGCGACTAAACACAGTGAGGCTTCGTTTCAGTTTCATGCAGCAAAGGTCTGGAACAGCCTCTGTGAGGACGTGAGACAGGCCCCAACTCTGACTATGTTTAAGTCCAGGCTGAAAGTGTGATTATTTACTGCAATTGCATATAGATATTTGTGTTTTAGTATTTGTATGAGTTGTATTGATTGATGTGTTTTATTGTGTTTTTATTGTGCTTGTGTGTTTTCGGCGTTGCTGTGAGCCACATTGAGTTGCCTTGTGCATAAAATGTGCTGTAAATACATTTGCCTTGCCTAATGGCACGTTAAGCCTCTGCCATTCATTATACAACAGATCGTGCTCTGATTCATGGTAACTTGATAACCCATTACCACAAAATTATGTTGTTTTTTTTCTTCTAACAAAGGGAAGGTAAGTGTGTTTATGTGTAAAGATCAATGTGGGCACAGGCGCATGTAAGCAGCTTCACAAAATGCAGAGTGGAACCACCAACATTGTTTTTCATGCATGTGCATTAATGCAGGTATAAAAGCCTTCATTTGCATAAGCCCATACACCTACAACATGCATATGAGGCTTATTCAGAGCGATTGGAGTCAATAAAGGCGGCTCATTCCCAGCAAGAAGGTCAGTGTTCAGAGAAAGCGTGCAGCCGGCTCTACACAGCCTCCCTCTGAACTCACTGTGTTCTTGTTAGAGGGAATAAATAGGCTCATTATTCCTCAGGCAGTCTCCATCCATCCATGTGTCCCTGCTATTGTTTTAGAAACCTCCCAATACAGCATTCAGACATGGCCTCTTTCTTATTGTCAAACTGTGAAAATCTAGTTAGAGAACTCTTTGTTTTATGGAATTACAATTGTATTTGTCTCACTGTGGGAAAATTTAGATGCAACATGTATTTGCATCTTTATTTATTCAATGTATTTATGGTTTATTTAACCGGTCAGTTCAAGTGAGATCCAAATACGCACACGGAATTCAAAGCACATATTAAACGCACTTAAATTGTCTCGCAAACCAACTAGAGGGTGATTTGGCTGTGTGTATTTCTATGCAGAGAATGTGGGGAATTAACATTTTCAATGTAGCTCTATGAAATGAGATTTTAATTTTGAGGTCCCCAGGAAGAATGAATAAGCTACATTGGTTAAGCATACCCAGGAACACGGCAACATTTTCTAAGCCAAATGTTTAGGCTAATGCACCCACGCCATCCCATATGGAAATTAAATGTTTTTCGTAAATTCAAACATTGGTTTAAGTCACTGTAAAATCTGTGTCTAAGTTAAAGCTATGCCTCATAAGAAAACAAAATAAATGTTATGGAATGACATGTATTTTCTTTAAGTATGTTGTAAACTCCGACATTTGTGTGGAAAACACTGTAGATCTAGCATTTTTATAAATTTCATGAACTTGCAGGATAGTTTTGTAGCATTTTTGTGAAAGTGACCCTGAAAAGTGACCCTGCAAGTTGTGAAATGTACCTATAAACATGTCCCAGTCCCAGAATTGGAATGCTACTAATGTATTAGGAAGATTAGGGATGAGTTGGAACATTTCAATTTAGTGGATTGTGCTTTCATTGTTTGAAATGAAAAAATCAGGTATAGGGCCTTTCACTAGCAAGAACCACACCACAGCAAAGTGCAATTCAGATTTTATTCACAAGGTTATAGTGTGGAGTGAAACTGGGCGAGACTGTGGGTGGGGGCTCCATCTCAGATGAACCCAGCTCTTCGGGACCCCCCTCTAAGCAGGAGAATCATTGCTGAAATGGAACAGACATGAAGGGTGGGGTCGACAGTTTCAAACAAACTGAGATGACGAGGCTTGGCTTGGCATATAAAGGCTCGTGAGTAATTAGAGGCGTGGTCAGGTGAGTGGTTGGTGTGCAGTGTGATAGGTAGAGGCGTAGTCCTGCACCCGAAGCTAGTCAATAAATATTGACTCCATTTAATATGTTAGACATTTTAGAAACACAAGATATGTTGGTGAGATTTCAATTAACAACTGCTCAAAAAAGAGGATATCAGCAAAGGGAGCAAATATTTGATTTCATATGTTTAAACAAAAAACACAAAGTATAAAAGGAGCATTTTGAATTGGTATTTTGAACTTGCCAGCCATACGGACTAGACCAGGGGTCCCCAACTGGTGGACCTGGGTCCAGATCCGGACCTCCATAAGTATTAGTCCGGACCCCAAAGCTTTTGCATCCTTTCAATATTTTTAATGTCTCAGGCTGAATTGAAAATGATCTAACCAATTTAAATAACATGGAATAAAATGGCAGAATGATTGATTCATTGATCAGCTCTGCTTTGTGAATAGACTACGTGTGTTTTCAAGAGCAATGACTGCATATGTCCGGAGTTACGAAAGAAAGTTTGCGGACCTCGAGCTGATTTAGCTGGGGACCCCTGGACTAGACAACTGTTCTTTACCAAACCCAGATATGGAGTGAAACAGGGCAGCATTTTTTCTCCCTTTTTATTATTTTTTATATATGGATGATTAGTCAAAGCTTTTTAAATGACTGTGGACGGGCTGTATAGGGTTGTACCATGAACCACTTAAAGGAATAGTTCACTGTTTTTACATACTGAGATATGTTTGTACTTGAGCTTAGACGAGTTGATACGTACCTGTCTGGTCTTTGCCCGTGCCCTCAGTCATGCAAAAAGACCAAAGATGTTGTTAGCATTTGGTGGAACTACATGTGACTGTAGACTTGTCTGATGATAGAGACATTAACAGACAGTGTGGGATGCTATATGCCCTGCTGTCCTGCACTGTCTATGCACAGGTGCGTGTGCAGGACTCAGTGAACAGCATCGTCACTGCATTGACCAGCCCTGGACTGAACGTGTGAGTTATTATTCAGTATGTGGCTCTCTGGCTTCTGAGCAGGAAATAACTGTTTTGTTTTGTTTTTTATGTGTGTCCTTTTTTAATATTGACCATTATTTTAGTGTCCGAAATAAAGTATTAAATCGAATTGAATGGTTATACTGCTTCCAAAACCAAACATGCACACATTTCTTTCCAAAAGGACCAATTTAGTTGTTTCGTTGTGTTGTGCGTTGGTGAAAACATAAACAACATTCTTCCCCTGACAAAACCCTACCCTCTGCATCAGCCCCGTCATCCTTTGATTAGTTTTGAGAAATACAAATAGTCCAGAGAGTTTCCGGAGATGGCGCTGATTTGGCATGAGAAAATGAAGCCATTCAGACGTAGCAAAGCAGGGGAACTAATTAAGACAAGTGTGAAAGTAAGCTGTCAGAAAATATCTGAATATATGATATGAAAGAGACTCCCATACCACAAAGGCATGAACTACAATCCACTGCAATCCATTATTTAACACACGCGTAAGTGTTTTCGGTTAAAGCTCCACCAATATGCCATTCATATCTGATCAATAATTCAGCAGGCTGACATGCTGATGTTGGCTGTCCTGGGATGCAGGCTGAAAGTGTGCCAATCACAGCCGCAGCCCTGACCAGATCCTCAACATGATTTCTACTGTATATACGATGTTCAATCCCTTTCCAAGTTTATTGCTTGTCTACGGATTCACAACCAAAGGCTGCATGTCTGTTGCACCTTGTTCTACTTACTGTGAGTTCACATAAAAATTGCTTTGTATGTCATTTTACAAATGAGATCGAATGGAGGGTTAAAAGACTGTGAAGTCACATGCATTGAAAAGTGTTTGTGATTGCCTGATTTGTGTTGAATGAAAGGGTCTTGTGTAAGTCTGGTCCCAATATTCTGCCTTTGTGCTTCCTTCAGGAGGCTGATGTCTCTCTGATGAGTGACATGTACCCTGGTAGCCTCTTCTGTGCTGTGTGGTAGATTGCACTGGCAGAGGATGAGAGATGGAGCTGCAATTTGCTGCAATTCCTGGGTAATTTCGATATTTATGAGCAGCAGAGCAATCCATAGGGCCTCTCTCCACAATGCCCTGGTACTTTACATGTGATGATGCTTCTCATCCATAGCACGCTGCTACGCCACCGCTGTTCAGAATGTGAGGAGGCAGACGGCACTTTCAAAGGAGATCTGAAGAAAATTACACACAGAACGATATAAAACAATAAAACATGCAGCTTGTGTTATGGAAAAGTCATTATTACTACTGAGCGCTTGTGTCAAGCCCGGAGATGAAGCATCAAAACTGCTAAGTATTCTGGGAAAAGGGGAAATTCATTCCATAATAATAAACCACTGAATGATTACTAAGTAAGTAAAGTTTATTTATGAAGCACCTTTGACAGATAAGGTTCTGTACATGGCATTTGAAATAAAACGAAATAAGAAACATCACATAATTCAGGTCATGTTCAGCAGTTATCAATCAATCAAGGTTTATTTATAGAGCCCTTTACAACGGCGACCAAAGTGTTTCACAGTAAAAGACATAATCACAACACAAATAAAGAAAAACATATTTAAAACTATTAAATTGTTCATTATAAAATAGTAGGATCTTGCATAAGACACGTACTTTGCAAAAAATAAATAGGTGTGTGGCAAGAAGCATTCCTCAGGGTATAAGGTCCTTATGCCCTGAGGAAAACACTTTGTCGAAACGTGAAGGCATGCCCATGTTGAATTAAAGGACTTTTCATTTTACTATAACAGAGTGCCTCGGAATCCTTCTTGCCTCACATCTATTTATTTTGTCTTATGCAAGATCCTACTATTTCATAGTCTATAGGCCTTTTCCGTGAAGAGAACCTGGCTTGACAGATGTTTACAACATTGCCTGGATCCCCCTGCAGCCCTTAGCTTTTTGTATTTGGAATTCAAGTGTTCACAAAGTGCATCAATAGAAGAAACACAAAGAAAGTGCTGTCGAGTAAAATGTACCTGTGCTGTTGAGTTAAAAGCCTGAATAAATACCTTTTAATCCTGGATTTGAAAAGGCTAAAATCAGTAAGCAGTGGACAGCTGATTTATTAGAGATGAAGCTGAGTTATTGTTATCATGCCAGCGTTTACATTGTTTTTAACTAATGGTAGTCCATAGTTCCCTGAACATTCAATAATAATACTTTTTCCTACCTAACAATTCCTATCAATGAATTTGACAAATTTCCACTCATAGCAGACGGATTAGACTCACTCCAGTCACTCTCAGTTCAGTGTACTAAACAGAGGACCCAAAATATGGAATATTCTGGCAACCTCTCTCACAGACTTTCACCAATTTCACCAAATCTTTGAAATCTTGGCTCCTGAGTGATTGCAAGGTTCCTCATGGGAACCATTTCTAAAGTTGGTATTGTACTTCTGTAAATGTTGTTTGATGATAATGTATTTCATTTTTTGAGTATTGCAAATGTGGGCATGCTTCAAGGTCAAGTTTATTTCTATAGCACATACACAACAACCACAGCTGCCCAAAGTGCTTTACATAAAAAATAAATAAAATCACAGGACACAACAAGGCATAATAAAACTAACAGAGAAATAAGATAAAAAAAATGCTTCACATTTGTCTTTAACCTCAACTTAAAGAGGCTAGATGCAAGTTAGTCATTTTATACTACTGCCACCTCAGGTCATATGTGTAACTGCAGCTTCTATATTAAGCTCATGCATGACGGCACTTCTGACCCGAAGTAACACCTTTCTGAGTGACAGTGCAGGATTTTAGAAGCAGTTGTGGTGAACAGGTCTGAGCTCATTCTACACATTAGGACATGGCTGGAACATGTAGGGGAGGAATATACTTAGTTTTGACATTTTTAAACTCTGTATACCGAAACCAGATTAAATCAATCCGAAGTTATAACATTCAGACCCAAACTTTAGAGCAACATAATTTGCAATAAAGATCAGTTTGTGTCTTTTCAATTAGACGACAAACGCCTTTCAGGTCTTTGCACTAGTGACGCACTTTTCATGCCGAGTCAGACATTAGACAATACAACAAGAAGATTAAATATTCATCATTTCCGACACTGCCTGGCTCTTCTCAGCGTAGATACGTTTCTGTGAGATGACGGATCAGCTGGGAGCCTGTGCATTCTTAATAATAACAACATGCTCACGGCTGAAACGGTTTAGTGGGTGTGAAAAGCCTGACACCACAACACCAGAAGGGGATGAAAAACACCTCCTCTTTCAGCTTCCTGTTGTATCCGCCACAGCAGGTCAACATTTAGGAAATGCAGTCTCTTAGCACAGCTGGAGGACACGCTGTTAGCAAGCCTTCCACTCCAACGGCAAGATCATGTTTCTCTTCTCAGGGCATTTTTCTTTGAAGCGCAGTTAGAAAGAAGACCATTTGTTGATATTACCGTCAGTACAACAATCGAAAACAATCAAATTGCTGATGAATAAAAGCATTTCTCACTTATTATATTCAACACTGCCAAATAAAAGGTACAGTTTTAGCGGGCACAAACGACAGTGGGAATCTTACTTAGATAGCATGTAAATGAATAATCATATCCAGTAATTGTGGGTTGTGATAGTAGCAGTTGCTAAATGAAGTTAAAGTAGTGGTTGCAGAATAATATAATAATAATATGTAGCTATTAAAACCACAGGGAGGGGTTCAGCTTGGCTTAGTCCCTCCCCTCTATTAAGAGCTATTCTCACATGACGGTAAACATGTAACGACCTAACTCACCTTTAAGTTTCAGTCTGAACGACCCTAGTCTCAGCTGATCACTGCTAATTACCTGCCTCTTGATCTGTCCTGGGCTGAGTTTCAGCCTCAATAACATGACAGAGCCCCGAGAGATGGGCTGTAAGAGGTTACACTGGAGAAAGATCAAATGGAAGTGGTCTATATGTGGCTGTGGGCTGAGCTAAACCTCACTGACGAAGCCTTTGGATGACTATAGTGACATGCAAAAAAGTAGGCATTATTTTTACTCAAATGTTATGTTCATAACTCAAAATAAGTAGACATTTCTACTTTTTTTTTTTAACAATCTTTATTGTTTTTAAGGGTTCAAATTGGTATACTAAGGAGCACAAAACTCCAACAGAAATGTCCAAGTGACTCTTTGAGGGGTGTGACTGGCTCATATTTCAATATTTGGACTCTCAGAAACACAGCAGATGGGATTGAACTTGTCCGTGAGAGTAAATACTACACTGACAGAAAAGACAAAGGGAGAGAGGGATAGTGTACATCCAATTACACAATGGAGATCTTTTTTTTCACTCAAACTTAATAATAATAGTAATACATTTTGTCTAAGAAAACACATCTCAAAGTGCTACAGTCGCGACAGATAAAAACACAAAACACATCAGCAGTACAAACACCAAAAAAACATATTAAGAGAATGCCGTACAAAATAAGCGGGTCTTTAGTTTATTTTAAAAACCTCAGTAGACTGTGGCGCCCTCAGATGGTTGGGGAGGCCCTATCTTCCATAGTGTGGAGTTTTGTCTTGGGGACCTGGAGTTGGTGGCTGTCAGAGGAGCTGTCGGGTTGGTTTGTGATGAGTTCTTTCAGGTACACTGGTGCACCGCCATAGACACACTGATAGTTCAGGAGGCAGATCTTATACCCAATCCTGAACCTAACAGGAAGCCAATGAAGTTTATGGCTTTAACTTGGCTGTAAATACTGCCTAAGTGGCGCTAGCCCGCAGTTAGCTTTGCCCGTTAGCCTGTTAGCCTCTTCTTCTTGATTTCATTAGTGTGTATTGCGCCTCCGGCTCGGAGCAGGGAAAGCTACAAGTATGGTTAGAGACACCAGGGAGAGATGAAACACAACACTTGTATTACCCACAGAGGGACTACGAAAAGGATTTATTAAATTAAAAAAGTTACTTAGTGCTGCTTTAAAGAAGGGGAAACTCTGTGTGTCACTATAGTTTCAAGGACAAACATGAACTTTCAACTTCATCTTTTGAATTGTGTAACCTTCATTAGGCGAAATAACTCTTTGAACTACACAGGATAACTAAAAGTTTGACTTAATATGAGTCAACTCTTTCCCCTTTCTCCATTTACTCATCCAAACACAGTGGGATAAAATCTTTTGTTGATGGTAATATCAGATGATAGAGTCATGACTTTCGAAAGAAACCGCCCCAGCACTGTGCATATGTGGGGTTCTTAATTAGCTCTGAACTCCACACAACCTCGCCACAGGCACACAGGGCTGGAAGGCTTGGGTCTCACTGGGCACTGACTCCTTCTCTGCTGCCTCAACATTTGACCCATGGGGGGGTGGGGCTTAACCACTGGAAATCACACACTCAGCCTGGCCCTGGCGCTTTAATTTCTGGCTCTGTGATCAAAGTGTGCATAAAGTTTGAGTGTTTCTGTTCCCTTCTTATCATGAGCGGTTCCACATTAGCGATCCCTCCTCCCTGTTTTCGACTCTGCCTCTGTGTTGTTTCTCATCAAACGCAATTTTACCATTTCATAACTCTCCTCAGGGCAGATTACGGAACGTATATGGCTTAGCTCTTTGCAGCCCCTTTGAAAGGCTTGTGTAAGTTTCAGCTTCAAATGCAGTCCTGGATAAGTCAATGAGTGAGGTTTGTGAGTGGAAAAAAAAGATATGCGGCGAGAGACTGGATTTTCCGTGTTCCATTGCCGTGAATGTTTGCGTCGTGCTCAAAGTTAAAATGGACACATTTCATCAAAGCTTGGAATACCGGCTCCACATGAATGAATTGCAGAAATGGGTTCTAAATTGGAAGTGAAAGAATAAAGAGAAGTGGCACAGAGCAGTTTAACTCCGCTATCCAAATAATTTGATGATTTGCATAATATATTAGCTGTTCTTATTTGTGACATACACTTATAAAATCACTTATAACTTGTATAGACACAAAAGAACTGACACTTCATATATTCTATGTGATATTTTTTGATTTGCTTCATAAACTTGGCTTGAAAATCCTAAAATAAGATAAAACTTGCATAACAGGATAAGGATAATCGGTATTGCCCATTAAGTATTAATAAGCATTAGTATCCACTTTAGGGTAAGAGTTAAGGTTTGGGTAATCATATAATTAATAGCCTATTAGTATAGATAAAAAGTATAATAAGCAGTGTGTTAATACTTTACAAGCATATTATTAATGCTTACCTTATTAATACTTAACAAGCATACGTAAATATAAATCGTCACCGGATAATCAGACACATTTTCACTTGACTTGGGATTGGTAACATATCTGCTTGTTTTTTAGTTTGCTTTTTTATTCAGTTTCTCAATTTCCACATTTTTATTATTGTACTATTTTACCATCATTCATTTAAAAAAGAACCTTTGACTTCTCTATAATCCAGTTGTATTTGCTTTGGCATCCCTGTTTGTGGCACTGTATATTTCGGTGGCTCTGTGCCTTGTGTGTGCTGCCAATCTCCGTGCTGTCAGCCTGGCACTGCATTGCTCATTTTGTTTTACCTGAGAGTACCTCTAAATATTAATGTGAGCCTCTGAGTGAATTACAGCCCCACAGCTCTGCCAACTCTGCCAGCATTTGTCTGCCTCGCCTTCCGCCTCTCGCCCTGCGCATCTCCCCCGGCTGCCTTTGGCTGCAGCCCCGAAGGTTAATTTCTGATCATATCGGATGTGATGGGTTGTTGGCTCCTATTCTCCCTCTCATGATTTTATGAGTCTAATCAGGCCACTTGAGAGAAACCCTGCCTTTATTTTCACACTCTGGATGGCATTTGGAAGCGTTTAGTTTCACAGTGATTTGGGGATGAAAGTAAATAGGAAATCTGAAATCTCATACAGCAGAATATGTGCTGTATCTACCATCAAATCAGTTAATCGCATCTTACTGTGACACGCCGTCTTCAAACCAATATGGAGAATCCACTCCACGCTAAGGGATTTCAAATGGTACTATATAGGATGACTGTGGGAGGATATTTTTGTTATAATGTTTTACAGACAAAGGCGGAACATGGCAGAAAAAAACATCTTAAAAACAATCATCAATATTTCTGAAACTCAACAGAGAGTTACTGAACCTACTTATGTCGCACAAACTGCTAAAAAATAATATTTACTAAAGTCGGTACTTCCGGGTTAGCGTAGCTGCTGCACCATTAACATTTGTCCCCCGCTAACCCGGATGTACCGCTTTTGGTGAATATTACTTTAATAGCAGTAGGTACAGCATGTTTGGCTAATGGGCCTGATACATTATTATATTATATTATATTATATTATATTATATTATATTATATTATATTATATTATATTATATTATATTATATTATATTATATTATATTATATTATATTATATTAATTATATTATATTATATTATATTATATTATATTATATTATATTATATTATTATATTATATTATATTATATTATATTATATTATATTATAATAGGGCGGCACGGTAGCACAGCGGTTAGTGCTCTCGCTTCACAGCTAGAAGGTCCGGGTTCGATTCCCACCTGGACGGGGCCTTTCTGTGTGGAGTTTGCATGTTCTCCCCGTGTCTGCGTAGGTTTCCTCCGGGCACTCCGGTTTCCCCTACCCTACCACTAAAAACATGCACAATAGGCCAGGATGAATGATGTGTGTGTGAGTGAATGTATGGTGGTGTCAGAGGGTCTGTTGGCGCAGACGTGTGTAGTCGCGAAAGCGCTTCTGACAGTCTCCCCCAGGGGAAACTGAAGCTACAAACGTAGTTTACACCACCAAGTATGGAGTGAATGTACAATTGTCTCATGTAAAGCGCTTTGTGACTATATGTCTGTGAAAGGCGCTATATAAATAAAGATCTTCTTCTTCTTCTTCTTCTATATTATATTATATTATATTATGTTATATTATATTATATTATATTATATTATATTATATTATATTATATTATATTATATTATATTATAGCCTATTATATTATTGCCTATTATATTATAGCCTATTATATTATAGCCTATTTTATAGCCTATTATATATATTACATTTGTAGTATATATATGTATATAAATAAGGTACATGTACACTTTAATCTTAAAGATGTATTCACAATGGGCCGAGCAATTTTCTTTTCTCAATTAAGAGTATAGGGGCCAGATCTTGTGCAGCGCACGGGCGGCGCAGCCTCTTGGCGAATTATTTTCGGAGTGGCGGCGCTATATGTGCCATTCGCCTCCGCCACCTGTGAGGGGGCGTCACAAGAGGAGGTGACTGCACCGATGGAAACACGGCTGACATTCACTTCCTCATTTACATTGCGCTTAAGCCTTAGGCTCTCACAGGTCAAACTAAAAATTTTATTTACCCCATCGTGAGCTAAACGATGTTCACGTCTCGAGAGAAAAAGAGCTACAGTGTCCGCTGTGGCGCGGATCGGCCCGCGCTTGGCATGAACGCGAAGCAAAACAAAAGCACATGTTCACCCCACACTCCCACACAACCACTCTCCTGGACGCGGAGTCGATCTGGTTGGAGGAAAATCTGTGTCTCCACCCACTTAAATGCGCTAAGTCTGGAGTGGCAAGATCACAAAGTGCGCTCCTACTGAGCGCAAAATGTCACGCTAGCGTCTCCGTTTTGATGCACAAGATCGGGCCCTAGGTCTCATAGCATTGCTCAAGTAGAGGGATAAAGTATAGTGTGCGCTGTTGTGGCGTGAAGTGGGGAAAAATCAATTTGGCTGTAATGGCTGGTGAAGTAACACATCAGGCTCCGTATGACACTCAAGTGATTGTTCTGCTGCCGCGTTCAATTACTTCGAATACAAATCTTTAAGGTTGAATATGATCAGACAATTCTCGGCTCCGCCTGAATCCCGTTTATTATTCACCACCATTCGACTCACTAATTTCCAACGTGAGCGGATCGGGGCTGTGAGGAAGTTTGACATAGTTAAAGCACAGCTCCAGCGTGAACATGCACAAGCAAACATGTCACCTCCAACTTGTATCGTGACAGCTCACAGTGGAAAAGACAAAGCCGGCAGTCCTCATTCATTTGAGATGAGCCCAGGGATGAGGTGGGGAAATGCAGCGGAGTGACAGCTGGAGGAGACACCGCCGATCCACACGCAGAGAGTTCACTTTTAAACACGCTTTAACTCAGACACGGATGGAAATGATTGAGTCACAAAGTCAATGAAATGACCAATCTCTTTACATCAAAACATTAGATGAACTTCCTTATGGTGCTGACTGTGGCAGAATTTATTTGTAAGGGAGACCGGGGTTATTTGTCACACTTTTTTTTCTAGAGTTTGCTGCTCATCAACAGAAAATCCCACAAGAGTCAGAGCAGCATTGACTTGAAGGAGACCTTGCTCTCTTTGTTGATAGTTATTAACCGTCAAACACAACAAAATCGACTGTGACAATGTGCCCCATGTGCGGGGCAATTTGTCACAAGGCATGGGGTTGGCTGTCATTATTGTTTTTAATGGAGTTTTTGATGTTTACTTGAAATTTGATAAACCTTTGTAACAATTTTTGCTTTTTGAGGTAAATGGACAAAATATGTTTTAAAACAGTCACAATAGATCAGACGGCGTCTCTGGAATCGCCCATATATGGTCATGTTTGAAAACAGTTAAAGGGGGAAAACAATTTGGGGAAAAATCTAAACTTTCTCTAATTTATCCAAAACTTCTTTAACAAATGCTGAAGTATGAATATGGTTTTCTACTAAATAAAGATACAAAGACATGCGGAGGAGCAACGTGGTTCAACAGCCCATAAATACGGCTTGCTAGCATTAGCTACGACTGCCGTTTTTTTGCTCTACTGAACAATCTGCTGTGAATAAACATCCATATGGTCCCAATTTAGACTTCACTTTATTTGTATGTGATAAACAAGTTTATACTTTGCCAGAAAATGGTTAAAAAGAGTGAAAAACCTAAAATATTCTATTTTCTCCCTCGGCGAGGCCACCCCTTCTATGATGCCAAGCTGTCTGTATCTATGCCAGATGTGTTCATGACACTCATTTGATCTAACTGATTTTCTCTTTTTTTTGTGCAAATTGCTCTATGAGGTGTAAAATGCACAAATTCACTTAAACAACCCAAACATACGGCCTCTACAAAAGCTACTGTTCAAATAAAGTGATCAGAAAAACATATAAGACACAAAAGAAAAAAAATGTCCCGCCATGTTTTACCCCATGTGACAAATACCCCCCAGTTTTTGTGACAAATAGCCCCGAGTGTCCACTTTACCAGCAATGTAAGCTAGCTAACAAACGGCTTTAGCATGCTAGCTCTAAAACGGCTCAAATCAAAGCTAACATCTCTGTCTTACAGATCGGTGTCTTTTGTTTAAGACACTAACTAAAGGAAAGCTCTCACTACAGAAAAAACACAAACATTAAAGTTTGGATAAAGCCATAAAAACAACTCAAATGTGTCCCGTCCTCATGTCTTCAGTCCAAGTGAGAAAATTAGAATTGCAAGAGAAGAGGAATGCCAATACACATATTACCCCACATGACAAATAGCCCCGGTCTCCCCTATTTATTTATTTATTTATTTATTTATTTATTTATTTATCATAACTCAATTAAAACCCAGCGACTGCACGGTCGATGTACAAAGTCTTTGCAGTAATGTTAAGAGCGTAAGTAGGCTAAATGAGTACATGTATTCATTATATAATACATTCTTACCAATTTCCATTTTGAAAGACCTGCAGCCACCACGCCTAGACCTGAATACTTTCTTCAACACTTTAACCTACTATTCCCAAATTTAGCATGGGACAATACGTGAAAATATAGTTACCGTCCGCTCATGTCCAGAACATTTATCATCGAGAATGACCTCATTTCCCTCAACATGTTCAGAAACAAGCCGCCATAGAGCTTTTTCATGCTGCCTGCTTTTGTTCTTTTGCGACAGCTACTGTATGAGGAAACAATATTTATAAATAAAATATTGCTAAGTGAATCTATCTTCAAAGACAAAGCAAGCAACCTCTGGGAAGTGCTGTAATGAGGGTGCTGTGGGCAACGGGAGCAAACATTCTCAAGATTTTTACTCCCAAGTTAGACTCTGCCCGAGGAGCCGCACAGTGCATTTGCTGCTCAACCAATGGCACCAAGGAAATTTAGTCAAAGGACATTCGGTTTCCCATTCACCAAGCAAGAGTTTGTGGGTGCTGGCACTTCTCGCACGACGGCGCTTGATCCAAAGATGCACTGTAGATACTTGAGCTGGAGAAGGATCGGAGTCTGTGAGGCCGCTCTGACCAGTATGGAGAGGCTAAAAGCTAAAGGTTTGTTTGTCATACTGTAAACAGCGGTAAACAACATCTCCCCGAAAGTTCCCCAAAAGACACACCCTCAACAAACTGTATTAATATTTTCAGTTTTTCCCACTGGAATAAATGTTTTATTAAGCTTATTGTTTTACAGTACATCGCACTTTTGTAACAACTTGTAATAACTTGTACCTATGGGTTGGATACACAATGGAATAATGTGTATTTGTAGTTTGTATATATGTACATAATATAATAAGACATAACTCTCACCCTAACCTAAAGCCCAGGCCCTAATGTCCTATCACATTATGTACCTACAAAGTACTAATAGTTATTCCATTGTGTATGTAGTGCATAGGTACAAGTTATTACAGATTGTTACGGAGCATACTACATTGTACTAGATTTAGGAAGGTACAATGTGTCAAGGTACTGTAAAATAAAGTGTTACAGTTTTTCCCAAAAAACTTGCGCAAACCCGATGCTGAAGAAGCTTTTTTAACAACACAGCAACAATCAATTAACACAAGGTATTGAGCGTCAGGTTCACTGTGTAACTTTGTCGGATTTTTGTGGAGAGTATAAAAACTATACATTATTCAGATTTATTAAATAAGCAATCAGAAAAACAATGTTTCCATTTGCTCTGACGTGTAGTAAAAAAAAATGTGATAATAATAATAGTGATATTATAACATTTATATGGGGAGTAAAAAACATAGTTTGGCAGAAATTGACTAAATTTGGTTGAAAATTCCATTTGTTTGTTCCAATAAAAAAAAAAATGTTTTACTGTAATGGAAAAATTGTATAACTGCATAATTTTACCAAATGACGAGGGCAAATGGAAACATTGTTTCTCTCACTGCTTTTACCAAAAATAAATAGTGTTCATGCTCACCACAAAAATCCCACAGCATTGGAAATCTAAACATGAACCAGACAAATAACATATACTGTATTTGATATTTCTAGTGCTTTGTTAAGCAGTGTTGTGTTTTTGTATTTTTATTTTTTGCTATAGTTTGATCAAAGTCTTTTCTTATATTATTTTATGTATGTCTTGTGACTTGGGTGTGATTGGCCAACACGAGGTACGCGTGATCCAACCATGCTAAAAGTCTTCTTCGAGAACAGTTTACACTGGAGCCTTTCCAGATTTATATTACTGTGAGTATGAATCGCTCTGTTCTTTCAATCTTTTGCCAGGTGAATTACTTTTGGGCTGAAATACAAAGTTTAAGGGAGCTGCACAGACCAAATACATTCATGATGATTATAAGAGAAATAATCATAGATAAATATTCATATATTGGGGTCTTGGGGGGGACAGAGCCCTCTTTAAACAGTCTCATAGCCCCTACAGGGATTGATGTATGAATATGATTTTCTTTAGTTTATATTTTCAAAAACACAGCATAAAGGTTGAGTATTAGTGTGTAAAGCGGCCTCTACAAAGCTAGTAAAGCTGCTTTTCACGAGCACGGGGTAAAGATAATGGACCCCTTTGACACACTGCGACAAAAGCAAACATCGCAAATAGTCATGATGTTATGTCACCGGCATGACCACCTTGAACACACCTTTCTTTTTTTTCTTCTATTGAATATCAGTTGTCTCGTGGGGAAGTGGAGTTCAGCACCCACCTGTCCATTTTCTGTTTTTCTTTGATGAAAAGGGTAGAGCCGACGTTAGTCAGTCTATTGTTGACTCTTCTCTTTCTCCAGAGACCTTCAAACAGTTCAAATCACCCACAGTCTCGCCCCAAGTGCCAAAGGTGAGCTCGCAATCCTGGTGGCAGAATGGAATACGGTATAGTCCTGCTGGCTCTATTACTGGAGAGGCCTACACAATATCACAATATATATGAGGATGTGTGGGTGGAGAGATTCAAATGAGTGCTTCAATTCAGTTTTACAATGTACATTTTAGGGTATAACTTGATACAAGCAAAACACACATTGAAGACCTTTCTTTCCCGCTGGTAAGTCTGGCAGATCTTCAGAACACATAAACTAAATCTTGTGCCTAGACGCCTTGAGTGGAGCAGTTAAACCTCTCATACATACAGAATAAACCCGGATAACGTAAGAAATTCCGCATAATTGAGCTATGAGCAGAGTCCGAGAGAGCGCTCAACGTATGTAAATGCACCGAGGCAGATTAGTGGAATAGAGAGAAGACAAATCGTGGGAGGAGCTGAGTTATAGTTGGAGGTAAGAGATGTGGGCGGAGGAGAAAGAGTGCTCCTTTTTCTGCTTCTGAGCTCAAACTGTCTCAGGAGCTCCCCTAACACAGGGAGAAAAGCCTGATGAATATTTAACTTGAGGAAATGCTGCAAGCAGCACGAGGGACTATAATCATTTCTGTGTTGTGTGTTTTCCTCATAGTGGCACATACGTCAAAAAGTCCCTTAAAAGCATCTGATGCATTTCCCTTGACATACTTACATACATACAAATAAGAGCGATAAATGATTCATATTTGGATCTTTTACTGCGGCTGATGCTGCTCTCATGAAAATCCTGTCTGAGGAAAGAGGCTTTTCAGTTGGCAATGGTTTAATCACTTCCAGGGAGGTGTCATTGTTTTACATGTGGGAGGGAAATGTGGCTCAAAGTGATGAAGGGGAAAAAATGATTGAGGAAAAAACAGGGAAAAAGACAAATAGCGATCTTCAGAAGCACAATATGTTCCCCTTTTCCTAACCTCAAAATGCTCAAAATGAGTAATGCACTGCCATTACCTATTGTAGTAAAGTAATTGTGCACATGCATCATTTTTACTGTGGTCTTATTAGATCTAATATGAAGGAGAACAATAGTATGCCCCCTCTTGTGTTCCACTTTTATAAAGGTGAAGGGGTGAGGAGTGTATAGAGTAGTTTAGTTCTCCTTTCTTCTTGGTTTGAGCCCTCTGAGTCTGTCAGACCCAATGTCATATGGTCATTTATTGAGTTGTTCCAGATCTAAGTATACACATTTTATTCTTTATTCTATTCTATTTTAAAACAAATTGCATAGATCTTGTAGTAAGGGGTGAACATGACACCTGAAGAGTTGTCGGTTCACATCCCTGTACACGTGCTATTGAGTTAACTTTGTTGGTAGGCTGTAATAATACAATAACGGAAGAGTGATCAAAAACAAATACAGTTTGGTGTCTCATTTTTGCATTTGCATTCATTTTCAGCTCCTCTGCTGTTGCCTGTCCAGAGAAACATAAAACATAACAATCTCTGTCAATAATTATTACCAGTAAAAAAAAATTTCCATGTTCAATAGAGTGCCTCTGCCTCTGGCATCATCATAGACTTGTTTGTTGCAGAGAAAATGCTTGTTCTTCTTTTATTTTTCTTTCTTTTTTTATCATGTCTGTCAACAAAGGTCATACCTTCTCCGCCCAACCCCGTCAGGGCTCAGAGGCCCAGCAGGGAAGGGCCTGGCTGGTACTTAATGGGAGACCCTTTGGGAACCTGGAAGCCTGGGTGAATGTAATGTGTGAGTGAGCGGCCGACGGAGCAGACTGGGTGCCTTGCTACCATCAGTCTATCCCAGGGCAGCTGTGGCTACAACAGTATAGCTTACCACCACTAATGAATGAATAATGACGACGGTGTAGCACTTTGAGAAACTTGGTAATACAGGCTTGTCTAGTGCAATGCAAGTTATTATTATTATTAACTTGATTCTTGACTTATTGTCATAACATCTGTTGAGCTATAAAAGCCACGACAGAGAGTTTAATCAAGATTGTAGCAGTGAGCTTTTCTTTGGATCTGCTCTCATGTTTATGTTCCTTAAATTGTCCATTTACAACCACGAGGAATTCATGTTGTCATTAGCAAACCTGTTGTCACCATTAAGCACTCCTCTCTGTCAGACAATCCACTTTAGTGATGATCTGATACGATACAGTAAGTAATTATCAGTAACATGTTTACCTTAAAATGAGTAAAAAGTCATGTGTCTAAAGTTTATAAACCATATGCCATTTGACATTTACTGAAGTGTTAAGATTGAAAAGTGCATTAACACAAAAAGTAACAAGGTGCTCTAACTGTCACTGGAAAACAAAGTCGTGTGATAAAAATGCCTCCAAACACAAGTATTGAAAGTATTGCAATACTTGATAAAGTATCGATGCTAGGTATTGCAGCACAAAGTATTGCGATCCAAGTCCGATCCGATATTTTGTCATTGTTCATTTATTTAGTTTTTTTCATGGAGGTTAAAAATGTCACCATCATTCAGAGGCGTGACAAGTGGAGTTTCGTTTTGATACTTGATGAAAACTGCATTATATCGGATATCATCGAATTTACACTGCGGGAACGAGCCGGAGCAAACAGAACTTTGTAAACACTGTGAGGTAATCTCCGCGTTTTCAAAGCGTGGGAGCACCTACATATGTGGGTTTTTCTCGGCTTGCTTTAAATGAAAAATCAGTGCAAAGTCTTCCTCCCAGTGGTACAATCATCACATTTAAACCGTAGCAAAACGCCTGAAAATTCTCCATTGTATTAGACCCATTTAAATGAAGCTAACAATAGCATGTAATCAACAGTGCGGTACACCTGAGCATTTAGATGTGAGCCAACCAAGTCTCGGATGTTTTCTTCCCTCGCATTCGACTCACAGTAATTATTCAGAACTGGTGTCTGACGAAGGGTTCTCCAGGGCTTTAATTAGAGAGTGAATTAAAGTTATGTAAATATAGTGGGGACTGCGCTGTCTTTAAATAGAGCCATGTTGCATCTGCTGTTTAATTTCCAAAGATGGAAAAACATTCTCTGCCGTCTCCCTTTTGAAGTTCGTCAATTTACTCAAGTGTTTTTAATCTGGACCCCAGGAAGACGAGGGATCTCTCTATGGAAGCGAATGGGCTTCCAAATAAAGAATGTTGTTTGATATTTTCAAAGGTTTCTGACATAATATTTATATGTTGTTGTTTTTTCTCCCATTTAAGCACATTAAAGGAGACATATATTCTTTTCTTTTCTTTTTATTTCATTTCCTGCGTCAACAATTCGCAGAAGCCTTATTTTTACTTGTTCAACAATGTTTTCTTTTCAGTTCATTTTATGATAATTTACCTAAAGTTTCGGGACAGAAGGATGCTATTAGGGTTGTGCAATGAATCGAAATTCAATTACGATTTAGATTTTTACACTAGATGACTAAAAGAAATGGCGTTCATTAAGGATGCCCTCCCGCTCGTCCATCCAAAGCTCAGAAAGTTTGTCTTGCGCAGGTAGAGTGAGTGCGGCTGAACTACCTGCAGCGTGATGAACTGTTGTATTTGTCGCAGAAATGATAATATAATTATTATTATTTTTATAAGTAGTAGTGCTCACCTTTTGCTGAAAGGAGAAAAGAAGTTAGAAGCCTCTATATCTTTTGCCCAGAGCTGGTTGTTGCAGAAAAGTCTAAAGCTCTGCGGAGGAGCAGGTCTCACAAACGCAGCTCAAACCTATTATTTCATGCCACTGTGATGATTGTTTCTCTTCCCTTCACATTTCACATGCTACTAAACAAACAACGCTGTGTGATGATGTCATCAGGCCGCAGAGCTTGGTTTGCTTGGGCAGGTGTGAGGGCTGGCTCTTAATAGAGGATTAGTTATGAAACGTGAGCATATAAACAGGAATAGTCCACCGTCCATCAGTCACGCAAAAAGACCAAAGAGCGATAGTCGATATAGTAATTATCGTGACAGCCCTAGTCCAAAGAAAATATTTTGCATAGGCAACAAATAATCGTGATTTCAATGATTGCTAAAATAATGGTGATTATTATTTTTGCTATAATTGAGCAGCCATAGATGCCATAATGTTTGTATTTAGAGAGCTATGATCAATTATTACAGATTGCACGTCACCAACAGCATATATTGGCAAAGTATTTGCATTTGAAGCTTTGGAGAAGTGACATTTTGAAAATGACCGGTTCAGCCTCCCATTAGGTAAACATAAAATCCTAACTGAGCTGCTTTCTCCACATGCTAGGCTTCATGGTGAAGGAGGCTGATGCTGATTGCTGTTGGAGGTTTAAATGAAATGCTACAGCTTGTGCTTTTTCTTTCCAGTTGACAGATCCATAGAGTGAAGTGGGATTCTGCGGCAACCATAAACAACTCCCAAAACACTGGCCTGCATGCTCAAAACACTCATCCTTTGAAACAGTTTCTCAAAAATATTCCCTCGCACAAATGAAAACTGCATTTGTAATTTGCATAGTCTTTCAGCTCTGTTCACTCTTGTTTGTCTTCTAGTGCAGTGGTAAATTCACTGTAGAGTTCCTCACTCTACTCGCTGCATGACACACTGCTCCTCAAGTAGCTTTGATCAGCCAGCAGAAGGAAAACCTGCCCGAGGAGGAACCAGCTCTCTGACACAGTGGGAGGGAAGTGAGAGGAAGGCGAGGAAAAAAGCAAGGCAAACTCTGGCCCCCGCTGGTCGTGCTTGTCAAAATGAAACAAGAAAATTAAAAGATCGTTTAATGAAGTGCAGACATGCCTGGCTAGATGCCTCAGAAGACGATACTACTGCCGTGCTAAGCGTTAATAAAGGCCAACAATTAAGCGTGCTTAAATACAGGCACTTTATAATTATATTTAACCATGTTGTGACATTGTTCCCGTGTCACAAACATGTGGCGCTATTCACACAGTTTCAGCTCTGAAGGTTTGCGGCGCATTGAGTTACCTTGTGTATGAATTGCATGGAATGAATAATATGCCTTGCCTTGAAGTAATGTTTCCTAGAGTCGTTTATTTTTCCACTGAAGAGGCTGATCTGTATTTCCTGGATAATGTCGCGCAAGAATCCAAAACTGACCTCCACATTTTTACAGTTCATAAACCCTCAGCGGATCCATGCTGCCCTCAAACAAACTGTGTTTATCACAGCTCCATTGGTTTGTTAGCATGGGTAAAATTACTTTTTTTTACATGTTTCATTCCCTCTGCTGCCAGCAGACAGCGTTCCATCCATGCTTTGAGACTCTAACTTGCATGGCCCTTGGTGATAAAAGCCTCCTTCTATACAGATACATTATTGTAAATCTTTTGAAAGACTTTAGAAAGACTATGGATGTGACATCTCTTTAAAGGGACAATACAGAGTTTAAAAATGTTAAAATTAAGTATTTTCCTCCCCCTACATGTTCCAGCCATGTCCTAATGTGTAGAATGAGCTCAGACCTGTTCACCACAACTGCCTCTAAAATCCTGCACTGTCACTCTAAAAGTTGTTACTCGGATTTGAAGTGCCGTCATGCACGAGCTTAATATAGAGGCTGCAGTTACGCGTATGACCTGAGGTGGCAGTAGTGAGTATAAAATGGCTAACTTGCATCTAGCCCCTTTAATTGTCCTTGTTCCCATGACCTCTACTGCAAATGTCTTTATTTAAATAAACATTTAGTGTTGTATAGTGTTATAGCAGTAACATCTCCACAAATTAGCTGTTGTTGGTTTGTTTTTTTATTCGTCTTTCACAAGCACCTGTTGCAGGTGTCTCTTTTTAAAAGCAAGGACAGCTACACTAAATAAAGCAATCTTTTTATCCGATGTTGGCATATATTTGTTCATCTACAACAATTAAAGAAAACGTTGATGTTGCAGACAGTTTTATCTAGGGACAGCTGAAGAACTAATTTTAACAAGATGAAAATGTGTTGCTAAGATGCGACACTTCCACATTTGGTTTGAAAGGATACTTCAGTTCTCAAGAGTTTATTTTATAGATGCACATATCAAACACTCCTCAGTGCAACTTGGTTATGTTTCAATTTCACAGTTCACCTGCACTTTTTCCACAAGTCAAGGTTGTCATGGAGAAGTGAAAGCAATTACTCACTGACAAATCAACAGCCCTTATCGAGGCAGAGCACTGAGCTCGGAGAAGCTAAAGGTGTGCTCTGTAGAAGTTGAGCATGGCGAAGCATAACATGATAGCATTTTAATAAAAAAAAGAAAAAACATTGCAGTCTGCTAGACCTGAAAGTACAGACGTAGACCTTTTAGTATAAAAAGGAAAAGCCAAATCCACTTTTCGGTTGAAACCAGACAGTAAATGGAGCAAAAACTCTGTTAGGTCAGAAAGGCTGCATTGTGGTCAATTGAAGTGCCTTTAAAATTAAGTCTGCAGCCGTAAGTAATGGATTGTTTTCGTCTTGCTTTTTGAAGGGCTGAAGCAGATCTACACTTTGTCCATCCAAGGGAACTACGAGCTGCGCATCGACCTGGAGGATTTCGAGAACAGCACTGCATACGCCCATTACGGCACTTTCGGAGTGGGCCTCTTCTCTGTGGACCCTGACGATGACGGATACCCTCTGACTGTGGGGGACTATTCTGGAAATGCAGGTAGGCATTTCCACCATGCGATGAACTAGTTGAATATGTGCTGAGCTCACACTTTGCTTTGCTTTGCTTTTTTTTTCAACTCTGAGGTAAAGCAAAACTTTTCTGAGGTAAAGCAAAACTTCCACTGCACTTCCCCGACAGAATATCTGAACACTCAAATATATGTCATTAAGTCGTATATTTCATGAAGCTTTTTGCCCAGAGCAGGGGTCCCTAAACCTTTCTGGCCGGTACACCCAAAATTCTGCTTAGTAATTAGCAGTAGTTATGGAATATGTTAGTTAATGTTAGTTTACTGCAGCAATGCTTTAAAGAAGACTATACCTTTAGTCCACGGGTGTGAGTAACAGCAAATATATCTTTTCTTATCTTGTGCCCTTCCTCTCAGGTCCTAGCCAAGCTACTTGTCAGCTTCCTCTAAATTATTGCCAATTAATTGCACTACTTGAGCTGCAGCGTAAACAAAAATATGCAGCAGAACTGAAGCAGCTATTTCCTGAGCCTCTGGGAACTCAGTGCTCCAAGAACACTGTAGAAATGGGGACAATTTTTCCGAAGTGATGGGGAAGGCAGGGGAGAGAGAGATGTAGTGAGGTGGAATTGGAGTTGGAATTGGACAGGTGTGAAGAAGGCAATACAGAGAGAGCGAGGTAAATAGCACGGAGATAGAAGACTGCACACTGGTCTATAGAGCATGGTCTGTCCACCACAAGCCGAAACATCTTTTAGCCGTCAAATATAAATCTGTCACATTTTCGGTAGATTAAAATTTCGTTAATGTGTGTGTCACTTCTCCCAATCACCAACATCCTTGTACCCTGCTCCACCCTCCATAATCCATGGTTCCTTTTCTGCTTTGTCGTGCAAATTCCATATTTTAGTCCAAAGCATTTGTCTATGAACTATTATACCACACCACAAACCCATGTATTGCTTTCATTACCACAGTTATACCAACACTAATATAGAAGCAAATGCAGCACGAGCATTTATCAAGTTACAACATATGACACACACTTAGGCACAGTGATTAGTTAATTAATGTGTGCTTTTTATTAGCTGCAGTGTGACAACATGTCAGCTGTAAAGGGTAATGTAATGAACATCAATGTAGGATTTAACATTGAGGCACACTGTTTTACTGCTTTGGAGTTTTTGCAGCTCAGAGACATGGGAAAGGGCAAAAGGCGTAAATCTTGCGGTTATCATTCTTTCGGCTTAACGTATCAGTGACATCAAATGGTCTTCAGAAATGCTGACTGCAATATTTTCTGCAGTAATATATCATACATTGCACTTTTCAATTATTATTTGATCCGCCACAGACAGACGGGTTATTTTCATCCAATGCCTGTCTGCCTTTTGTTAGTGACACTTTTGTTTCATGCAAATGATTCCTTCCTTTTTTATACTCATCCTTTGGACGCCTTTTTTTCCTCCCCACACGCCACTATCTCCTCTTTCGACAACGAGCAACACACAACACGGATATTAGACATTCCTGTCGGATCATTTCTCCTGCACACTGGTTACCATGGCAATGCTAAATGGAGGGAGCAAGAGGGTAAGGAGCTGAGGTGCCCACATCTCGAGCAATTAAGCCTGGTTTGGTGCACTGATGAGACGTTTTCTTTCACCCTCTGTCTGTGAGTCTCATTCAGTCTGCAGCATGGCCGGGGAAAAAACACACATCTATAATAAAATTAGGGATGCTGGTATCGGATATTGGAGCCGATACTGGAAAAATACGATATCTGGTATCGGCTACAAATATCCGATTCTGAACCAACACTAGCTTTGGCTCAATGCCTTAAAACACAACGTTTGCCTCCTAAATCTAAGTGAATATGGCTGTATATCACTGTAAAGCTAAGAACCTGGAGAATCCAAACGCTGAGTTACTTTTAATCTTCGCAAATGTATTTTTGATCGCTGCGCAAAGTTCTGTGGTTAGCAATAGCATGCTAAAGCTATTGGGAGCATGCTAATGCTAAAAAAAAATAATCAAGACTGGGTCAGAAACTATGATAGAAAAACCTAAAGATAAAATTGCTGCTGAAGCCAAGTGTTTGTATTTTAGTTTAAGAACTGATCTAACATGTAATGATCAGATCACTTCATGTGAGTTGTTTATACTGATAAACACCAATACACCCAAGAATATTTAGTGTAGAAAAATCATTCTTGTAAAATTTTTCACTCAGAAAATGCCACTTTTAGGAAAGTTTCTTGGTAACTGTAAATATTGGATATCGGCAGATACTCCGAGTATCAGTAGCAAAAAAGCTGGATTTGTGCATCTCTAAATAAAACTCTATTGCTATAGTAGTTCATTGTGGCTGCCACTCACTCACATACCACATTCACACAGGCAGAAGATCCAAAAGTGTCTCTTTCCCATCTTTACTGACAACTCAAAGCACATGAGTTCAAATAAGACTGCATTAAAAAAGCCTCTGCTTCAGAATCAGAATCGATTTTATTTCCATTGTCAGCAAAGGGTACATTCACAAACTAGGAATTTGCTTGGGTGCAATCCTGTGACATAAGACATAGACTAGTTATAAAATAAATAAAGCTATAAAGGAATGCAATGAAATGAACTAAGGTTTATATACATGTATATATACACAAAAACAAGATATGGCTAACTGTATATACAAAAAATACACATGTCGGCTAAACCGTGTGAGTTGGTGGATTAACAAATGTACAATAAGCAGCAAATGTGAAGTTACCACTTAGTGCAAATCCAGCAGTGCAAATGAGGAGTAATGAGTTATTTAGTGTTAATGAGTCTGATGGCTGAGTTATTTAGTGTTTAGGAAAAGCTGTTAATGTGGCGGCACTAGCTTCTAACTACAGTTGTATGCTTTTTGCCATAAAGTATTGATATTAACACATTTTCAGAAGGATTTTTTTTTTCAGAGCCGGAGGCCATAACACAATTTGGTTTGAGTCTGCCTGACAAGACAGCGCGTGTGAATGTACTCTAAGGGGCTCTGAAAGAACTATTACAATGTTCTATTTACAATGGTCAGCACTCCCCCTCCCCCCAACAATGGAAATAAAAGACACAGCCACAGCACACTTTTACATTTTTGACGTGCCCGTAATCAAGATTCCTTCCAAATCAATGGGAGTGTGTTATTAAAAAGGGGGATTAAAAGGTCACTATGAAGTCTTTGATAAATTGGCTACAAAGCTGTCTGACCTCCTGTTTGTATAATGAGACCCAATACTCAGAGGAAGGAGTCTGAAGCTTTTTAATTACTGCTGGTACTGACTAATGCTCAGCTTCTAATTTTATCCTCCGAAATGTAAAAGGCATACTAAAGATTACATTCAGTGGAGCTTATAATTTCAATGTTATTTAATGGATATATTTTAGAAGGTGCAACTGAAATGGTGGGAGAGTGAGTGCATTTCTATGTGGGACCTGGTGGGGGGTAGGGACTGGGTAGGTACATCTGTCACTAGGTAATGTAAATGTCCAAGGGCGAGTTCAGGGAAGATTGAAACCCCACACACATAGCTGAATGACTTCCTCCCAGTGTCGTTCTGCAGCTGAATAAAGACCTGCTATTTCAGGAGTAAATTCAAGTTTATTGTACAGGGATAATGACAGTAGGAACTGAGAAGGTATTTTGATTGTTAAATAACGGTCTTTTGCCGTTTTAAAGCAGTACTAAGTAACTTGTTTACCTTAATAAATCCTCTCCGTAGTCCCTCTGGGGGTAATACAAGTGTTAATGGGATAATTGGGGGGGCTTTCATCTACCCCTGGTGTTTCTGGCCAGAAATACACAAATGCAACTTCGCTGCCTCCTGGTAGGAGCCACCAATACACAATAATGAAATCCCAAAAGAAGAAGCTAACAGGCTAACGGGCAAAGCTAACTGCGGGCTAGCGTCACTTTAACAGTATTTACAGCCAAGTCTCAGTGGAAAAAATGATCTCCATTGTGTTATTGGATGTACAATATCCCTCTGTCCCTTTGTCTTTTCTGTCAGTGTAGTATTTACTCTCACGGACAATTAATGAGTAAAAAAACACAACATGCTACGACACCTGCAGTGGCGTTTATGGCCTCTAGGGGCATGAGTTACTTAATACTGCTTTAAAATAACTGCAAAGTTATTTATTGTATTATTTAAATACTAGCTGAGACCCGGCCTTCGGCCGGGCCTCGCTAGTCTCCACATTTGATATTCAGAGATTGTGAGTGACTACAAAGAAATGTCCAACCCGTCACACAGTTCAGCTGTAGACCAGTGGTTCCCAACCCATTCCAAAAACTATGGCCACTACAAATGAGTAAAAGAATGAAGGCTCAAAAAAATCTCAAACAAACTGCAATTGGAGTGTTTGATGCACCCGTGCTCCTCTCTTATAAAGTACGACAATATTTTCGCTAAACGCGGGGAACAGGATTCAAGAGACAGTGGAATAATTATTGATAAATATTAGGGGTTCAGCTTTAACGGTTTGGTTCACGGTGCAGGACCCGTGGTTTGGTGCATCACGGTAGTGCACAATAAAAAAAAAGAATGAGTAGGTTTTGAACTGAAATAGCCTAATGATCGTTGTTAGACAGTATTTATAACCTTACAATAAAATTGGCAATGCGTTCAAAGCTGCTTTAGAATCAAATGTACCTCTGGGCTCACAATACGTGAAAGCAAAAGAGAAAACAAATGGTACAGCAGCAAAGTTAAAAAAAAAAAGGAAAAAAAACTACGCAGTGCAGGCCATGCGCTCGTTAAGTGGTTTCATTTTCGCGTTGACTCACACGGAGGAGAAATCAGTCGGAGCAGCGCGTGTGATTAGAGGCTCGTGTTTGAGCAGGTTTTGGGCACGCACGCACACGCACACACATACACACACAGGCACACATCGCCCTGTTTGGATGCGCGCACACGCACGGCAGTCAGATCTCGTGCACTCGCGTTTGTGTGACAGCGGGTTGTCCTCGGACAGCAGCACCGCGGTCCATATGGACCCGTCACGTGTGGGCCGGCCGCGGATGTCCACGCACACACTCAGTACTGTCGCCAGGCTTCCTGGTGTTCCCAAACGGTCTCCCATCCCAGTCCTAACCAGGCCCTTCCCTGCTTAGCTTCGGAGGAACGGTCTCCCATCCCAGTCCTAACCAGGCACTTCCCTGCTTAGCTTCAAAGGCGGTATGGGAAATAAACATGGCGGCGCCCAGGCGGCAGCCATTGAGATAGCATTGAGATAGCGTTTTCTATAATAGATGGTCGTAATAAAACAAGATTTAAGATTTTCTAACAACAAACACTGATATGATTTCTAGTGCTGGCAATAGTTGTGTGATCATTTTTATATGTAATTGGTCGACAAATATGACTGTGGACGGGAACTCCAAATCAAACACTGCTAATACAGCCAAAATCAAATTAGCACTTCATTCTCAATTATAGTCTTCCACACTTGTAACTTATTATATCTGTACAAACATATGATAGGCCAAGAATACAGAGTTTTTATTTTATAATCATTTTATCTGTTTTTAAGTTACCTTTAAAGGCACACTGTGTTAAATTTTGGACTTTGCTGTTGCCATCAGTACAAAACATGCTTCTAATGATCAGCTCAACACAGAAAATGCTATTACTGTTGTGTGTAATCAAAGAGTGGATTTGGATGAGGACCAAACCTGTTTAAATCTCAAATTCTACTGACTTTAGTCAATATCTCCATGGAGACGAGCCGGAGACGTACCCACTCCTGGTAAAGTTACAGTCATGTCTTAGGAGAGCTGAGCCGCTCACAGCAAAAGCACATGTTTGTTTGTACATTTATGCGGCTTTGATTAAATGTCTCTCTCCAACCCATAGGCGACTCTCTTCTGAAGCACAATGGTATGAAATTCACCACCAAGGACCAGGACAACGACCATTCGGAGAACAACTGCGCCTCGTTTTACCACGGGGCCTGGTGGTACCGCAACTGCCACACCTCCAACCTGAACGGCCAGTACCTGCGCGGCCAGCACACGTCCTACGCCGACGGCATCGAGTGGTCTTCATGGACTGGCTGGCAGTATTCTCTAAAGTTCTCCGAGATGAAGATCCGACCGACTCGCGACCCTGAGAATAAATGAAAGAAGTAACTGGACAAAAGAGTAATCCTACTTGGGGGAGATGGGAAATATTTACAAACCACAACTCTGAACACACACACGGGCGGAGTCTTGTTTCATCACCTCAGCGGAAGCGACTCCTTGACATTTTTCTTCATATCTCTAGTGTCATGGTGGCTCTCTTGTACGTGACCTCTCAAAACTAATGCAACCTTGGTGCCCTACGTCATTTCCATGGAAGAGCAACTCTGTGCCCTGTCTAAAATGGTGCATTGGTGGTCCTTTCCTGGTCTCTTACCAAACCTGTTTAGCCCTGCTGACTGTACAATTCAGTTGCACTACCAAAAAGATTTACACCAGTATTATTTCCATAAGATATTGATTAAAGCAGACACAACTTTACTCGAATCTGGCCCGGAAAAGACAATCCATCTCTATTACACAAAAACACCAATGTATAATTTTAGATTTGCGAAGAAAAGATTAGGAAGGGAAAAAAAAAAAAAAAAAAACAGTGTGAAGAAGAAGCGTGGCAGAAAGAATAAACACATGCAGTTCTCATTCATCTGACTTTAGCCATTAGGGAGCATATTGGGCACTTTGTCTGATGTAGCTGCCAGCTGAGTACCGGCCAAGTGATGCAGCATCCACAGATGGTCACCCAGCGCAGCGTGCATAAGTAGTGTAGCCTGTATGTGTGTATCAAAGACAGCGATAGACCGTCACAGATCTCTCACACCATCAGTTTCCCGTCAGAGCTCAGTGGCGCGAGGCGATCACTGGACAGCAACGTTTACTTTGGTCAGACCGAGCATTCCCTGCCCCCCCATACGTCCGAATGGTTTACACGTGATTGTGATGATGATACACGTGCAACAGGAGACGGTCATTAGTCTCGGTTCAAGGATTTGCTATGAGGACAACAAAGAAAAAGACAAAAAAAGTTTCCTAGATTCTAGCTTTTATCAGACTATTATTTTTCAGCAACATTGAGAGTTTAAGGAGGAAACTAAAAATCAGTGAGACGGTTTGTCTTTAATGTTTCCGAGTCTGACCACAGGAAACGTTTTGACGGTGTTGAAAGGGACATAAATTTGATTTCATTTTTGATGTTCTAAAAGCTTTAAAAAAAAATGTGTAGATTTTACTGTACAGTGTGTATTTTAGAGCATGTGATGCTGTTTTACAATGCTAAAACACAAAGAGAACTCAAGCACACGGACAAAGACAAATCCACTAGTTTAAAAAAGCAGAAATTATATAAATGAACTCTATACCTTCATTTCTTTGAGGTGCTGCTCGGAAACTGAAAAAAAAAAAAAAGATGTATGTGATAATCCCAATAGCACAAAAGTCAACCTTTCTAACCAAGGCACAGATGACTACCATACTGTCACTATCTGGCTGCCTGAGGGATTCTTCTGCCTTCTTGGTTTGGGATTTACCGTTTCTTGGAAGACATTTTGTGAGCGTCTCTTCGAGGAAGAGTCTGACAGGCTGACAGGGAGGAAAACGTGCAACACATCGCCATGTTGCATTAACCACCGCTGACACTGGAACAGCTGTGAAGCTTTCCTGGAAGGGGTCCTCCCTACATTGCACCACAAAGGCTTGGCTGCAAACAACTCCTGCCGTCAAAGCACAGACATAGACAATATTGTTCAAACAGCACAGCGGCGTGAGCTACAAGAATGTTAGAGGATTTATAGAGACATTGAAAGAAGGTGTTATGAAAGAGCACGGACGGGGGAAGGTGGGGTTTCGAGTGTGAATGTGCATCTTCGGGAACACACTATCAAGCCTGAGCGCATGAGGCAAAACGGGAGGAAGGGGAACGAGAGCAGTGTTTCTGAAGGAAGCGTGCTTTCCCCCTCTTGTGTTGCTAAAAGAGAGATTTACACTATTATAAAGAACTATTGATTATTGTGATTGTGAACCCTATTTGAGTGGAACAACCCCCTCTGGTACTGTGTTTACCTGCCCTGATCCGATGTGTGCTCGAGCCATAGACAGCAGAAGTGCTGGACCAGGTTTATTGGCTGTCAAGTAACATCTAAATGTAATCAGATTCATATTCAATCAGACAATTGCAGGGGATTGTAAGACAATTACACCACTGAGCAACAAGTCGAATCAAACTGAACTAAACCTTCAGGCAAAACACTCAAATTGCATCAGTATTTTTTGACTTGTTTCAGGCAACTATGGTTTCTTTAATAATGAAATTTTCCCTCTTTTTTATTTTCCGGGCTTAACAATTAACAAGTCTTTTGCAGCAAATGTTCAAAAATCTAAAATGACAGTAGTTATCCTCTGTGAACTGAACAGTTTCTCCCATTTAAATGTCTGCATGTCTGGACGATCATTGGACGTACAAGGCCGGTAGTGTTAACCTCATATATTAGTCTAGTTCACTGTCCTCCTCCTGTCTATGGCTGGTGCTTCTGGTAAAAAAAAAAATCCCTTCTCTGTTCTCTCTTCATGTCGCCACTCTCGTGTGCTCACTGTATATGTTACTGCTATGTTGCCCGCTTGTTATTTTGGTGTAAAGAGCAGAGATTCTTTGCCTCTGGCCTCCTGTGTTCTCAGTCCTTTACAGCCACTTATCTGATGGACAGACGCGATAAAGCAGAGGAATCAGCGACTCTAATCATTCCCAGTTATCCCGCTCATTACGTCGCATCAATCCCCCTGGTCCTCCAATTCTCTATCTTTCTGACTGTGTTACTCCTTTAATTGCCTTAGCCTCTGCTGCCAATTCCCTCTCACTCGACAGTCCCTGAACGCTCCATCTCAACCCCCGAGCACCCAACCAACCCTTCATTTCCCTTTTCTTTTTAGTGAAGTAGTTTTTCTTCCTTTTTTTTCGCTGAATCTTGAGCTGTGTTAAAAATGTTCTTGTCAACATTTAATAAATATTCATTTTGTAAAACCAGAGTTTTATCGAGATTTATCTTTGTTGTGTTTTTGTTTTTCAAGCTGTAAATATGCAAACAATAATCAGCTCAGACTTTTATTTTTTATGCTATGTTGTTTTTTAAGCTGTCATGTGACATGAACCAAACCATGTCTTGTTCCTAAGTGTCGTAGTTTTACATTAATGTGCAGCTATATTGAGAGTTTTTTATATTTTCTTTGTGTGATGTCAACACACAGTGAGTAATGACTTCTCGGCTCCGCTCTGACACAATCATGAGGACTTTAACACGGAGCACACTGACTCTGTGACAATCAGCAATTAAAAAGCTTTGCGAGCACTTCCACCTGGAGGAAAATGTGTCGATTTTGACACACAACAGCACAAGTGCTCTGTTTTGCAGCTGCAAGTGTCGCGTTTACAGTGTAGATCCACGGTGCCAAATGAAGTCTAAGAGAAAATCATTTGATGACCACAGTTTTAAAGGGATATTTCAGGATTTTTGACATAGGGCCTCATTTCCTAGTTATCCAGAGTGTTGCTGATTTCTGGAGATATTTTTTTGGGTAATTTATGCAGTTCTTCTGTTTGAAGAGTTTCGTGGCGCTAGGCTTATTCAAGGCTAGCGCATTTCTATGGCATCAGCTAGCCTGCATTAAAAACAGGCACTCCACAGTGCACCTGAGGCAAATCACTTATAACACCAGACTAACCATATAAATGTCTGTGTCGATAGAATAATTTTAACTATTTTTGAGCAGCATCAGCTTCGTGGTTGTATAAGCTACGCAGCGGCGGAATGATCTTCTAGAAAATAGTCCCTCAAAATGCGATCATTCATGTGATGCAAGGTCAGTTATATTTCAAAATATATTCTATCGACACAGACATTTATATGGTTAGTCTGATGTTATACAGTAAGTGATTTGCCTCAGGTGCACTGAGGAGCGGGTCAGACTGTTTTTAATGAAATAGAAATGCGCTAGCCTTGCATTAGCCTAGCACCACGAAACTCTTCAAATATAAGAACTGCATGAATTAGTAAAAAAAAAATTCTCCTGGTACCAGCAACACTCTGGATAACTAGGAAATTAGGCCCTATGTCAAAAATCCTGAAATATCCCTTTAAGGGTGAAGGGGTTTTGTGAAGCAGAGGTGACACATTTATAGTGGCTTATGGTGCAATCCAAAGTTTTAATGATGTTTTAAACCTGTGTCATAAGTCAAATACTACACTGTGATCATCATTATTGATTCATTCCATACTCAGTGGTTCTTATCTACTGGTGTAGCCACAGCAGCCCTGGGGCAGACTGATGGAAGCGAGGCTGCCATTATGGGGAAAGGTGAGTGAAGTGTCTTGCCCACAAACACAACCGTCTGCACAGTCAGGATTCAAAATGCCACTCCTCAGTTATGGGACAACCCGCTCTACTATCTGTGCCCCTCATTCTGGAAACCAATAGTCTTATGAGACCAATAGAGACTACTATTGACATACAGCACAAATCATGCTGTGCAGGTATGTAGATCAGGCGGTAAGATCTGACAACCATCCGATGATATTTTATCTATTTGGTGTTTTTTGTTCATCAGCTGCTGAATATTGTGAAGCAGCTGCTGAAGGGAAAAGATGAAAGAATGTTTTTCATGAGATCAGCTTGCAGTATTTAACACCAACGAACATTATCAGCATCTCGGTCCACCTTCCCTCTGATAACCCCATTATCACCTCACACCTACAGCTGTGACAAGGCGGCAGCTGCTGCCAAGTGCTTCCTTTGACACAACCTTCATTTTCCCTGTTTGTATTTGTTGTGAGTGCTTGGGTGTCTTGCATTAACTTCTGCAATAATTAGACTTTTTTTTCCTGCTTCTCAGAGGGTTGTATTTATCAAGAAGCCTCTAACACAGGTTCACTGTAGTATTTATTATCGTAAAATGTTGACTTGTCCAGTGATAAGAAGTGACATATCCAATGTTGATGCCAATAGATCCATCATGCACTTCAGTATCTTAATACACGTCTTAATACACATCTTAATACACGTCTTAATACACATCTTAATACACGTCTTAATACACATCTTAATACACGTCTTAATACACGTCTTAATACACATCTTAATACACATCTTAATACACGTCTTAATACACGTCTTAATACACATTTTAATACACGTCTTAATGCACATCGTAATACACATCTTAATACACATTTTAATACACATCTTAATACACGTCTTAATACATACCACTACTGCTCACCTGAGAAACTCGACCAGCACAGAGCACTGTCTGCCACAAAGTCAAGAGGAGAGTGTAATCCCAGTGCTTAGGCAGCAACAATAAATGACCCAATATCCAAAGCAGCGACATCAAAAGGTGCACTGGGCCCCGCTCTTTCATTTTGAATTAGGGCTCAAGGATGTGGAGCAGCTCTAGCAGGCCATGCTTGAGGACACAGTGAAGGATGTTTAAGATGTGTTACCTGCCTGAAATAAGTTTGGCATTGAGAGTTGTGCCCTGTTACTGGAATTTTCAAACAGCACAGCTCACTTTCCTATTATATTATTTCATGTATAGTATAATTGTGTCATATAAATGCTGCAAACACATCGAACAGAAAATGCAACAATCAGGAATAGGACTGGGCGATACTTTACAAGACATGAAATTGATATATATATATATATATATATATATATATATATATATATATATATATATATATATATATATATATATATATATATATATATATATATATTCGCACTTCTGAGATTCTATATAAGTATTCTGTATAAGTATGGTCCCTGGTCACACACACACCAACAAACATTTCTTGAGTTTTTGCGAAAAGCTCTGAGTGCCCTAAATGGAGCTCTCATTCAGTGATAATCTGTTGGATCCTGTGCCTGATCTGATGGTACTGATAAAGCAAGCAGTTGTGAAAATGACATCAGCACAGAAATGCAATTTAGTGGCTCTGCGGGTGCACACCGGAGCTCTCATCCAGGTGAGCCAAACACTGTCACATCTTCTTTTTGTATAGATCATTTATTACGGCTGAACGCCAGACGCCATTTGTGTGAGCCAGAAATAGGCTCTATTCTAATTTCAGTGGTCACAGTCTCATAATATGATTTTATTGTGGTAACATTATGTGGTAATCTTAGGTACTTTATTGTTCCCTTTGGAAAATGTGTCCTCTGTAGTTGACTCCTCTGCTGGCAAACTGTCGTGGGCGACGCAAGGACTCATCTTCAGAACTTCAGCTACCCATAAACAGAGTGAAAACACAAGTTATACTAAACTACGCTCCAGGAACCAAACTCTGAGTTCTTCCAGCTGTGAGGCAAGCAAAATGTATTTAAAGGAATAGGCCACCGTTTTTACATACTGAGATATGTTCTTACCTAACCTTAGACGAGTTAATATATACCCGTCTGGTCTTTGTCCGTGCACTCTGTCACGCAAACGGAGCAGTCTCTCCCACATGTCATATAGCTCCAAAAAAGCTCACGATAGAAGCTACCAAGCTCTTCCACGTGTTCCCTATTTAAATAAAGTTACGTGAAGTGTTTTCAAGCGAAGTATATTTACACAGAAATGTAACATGTCGATTTTATAAGCAGATAAAAAGGGGTACTATATTGTGAGGCGTAATGATACAGAAGCACAACGTCCGCGCAGTAACTCCTAAAGACTTCCCTCGCTCACTTCCATCAATAACCTTTAGGAGTTACTGCGCGGACGTTGTGCTTCTATCGTGAGCTTTTTTTGGAGCTATACACTGTAATAAATAATATAGCAGTTCAACTTAAAATTCTGTTAAATTTCTGCCATAAAGATTTGAGCTCATTGAAGGTACCAATATTGTTTCAATCAAGTAAAACCAGTAAGTTCTAAATGGTCCATAAAGCATTGCTATGAATTGTTTCAACTTAACAGTTTCAGTTTTAACTAACCAACATGTTTTGTTGTGCCAACCATAAACTTGTATTGCTTCTTCATATTAACGCAAGTCTGTGTGTTTTTTAAACTCACGAGGCTAAATTAAAAACATCTTTGACTTATAATTGAATGTCAAAAGAAAGCTCTATGAGCATATCAGGTTAAGTTATGAACAGATTTCAACTCATTCACTGCAGTTGAATGAAACCAAATATATTTGCCACTATAACACAAAATACTACGTTTTCAAATAATGGTACCACTTACAGTCTAATGTTAAAAGAACTCAGATGTTTATGGCAGAAATTGCACAAACACTAGTAAGTTAACAGAACAACTACTTGTAATTCCTGTAAACACAGATATAAGTGACAAGAGACAATTATAGTCAAGGCATTTTCATTTTCCAGTAAAAAATATATACAAGTGCTTATAAAGTTACAAATGTTAAAATCTGATGAAACTTACAAATTTTGTTTACACATTCAAGCAAATACATGTATATTTTTTGTATGCTCTTGTGTAGGCCTGTCACAAAAGTTTATATCAACTTATTGTTTAGAAAAATGTTGCATTTTACCTAAGTAAATGTTAATTTCAACTCGTGTTGTTGAGGATCTCTTAACACGTACTTTTAGAACAACTGCTTTCTGAGATTTTGTTTTAGTCGCATCAAGTGGTCCACAATATCATTCATGGCAATATTTTTTTTCAATATAATGAATTTAATTGTGTGATTGTGACAGGCCTACACTTGTGTTGTAGACAAACTTGGAGGCATGGCAGTGCCTCTGATGCCGCTCTGACAAAAACTGTAATGTTGGTGTTAACAAAAATACCTCATTTTAGAATTACTTCTAAAAGGGGACAATTAGACAGGCCTGTTACATATCAAAAATGTCTCAGAACAGTGAGTGAGGATGAAAAAAAATACAACAGCATTTGCCTATAATAATGGTTTGTATCTTGTACCTGCGCACACCATGTACTCCAGCGGAGCCTGTTCTAGTTTGATTTTCATGATGGCCTTTAGCAGAAACGTGACGTTGATTTTCTCACGGTGAAGCACGAGGCTTTCTGTGACCACAAGTGCTACAAAGTCCTGATGTGCAACAGCATCCTGCTCCTCTTCATAGATATTAAGCAGTCCAAGTTCCATTCGCTTCATCCAGATGGTTTGAATGGTCCTTAAGAAAGAAAACTCATACTGTAAGTGTCAAAACATCAAAGCGTCTTTACCTTTCATAATGATGTGAATTATTTATGTCTGGGATCATTATAGTGTAATTTAAAGTGTTTGCCATTAACCTTTGCAATACATTATTCTACATTACTTTTTTACTTGACCATTCAACATCTTTCAGAGCTAGTAGGGTTGACTTACTCAGTATTTAAATACGCTCCAAAACTAGAAGAAACACCCTGTAAGTCCTACCTATAGACAATAAATCAATCACCAGAAGGATACGTGTGAAAATAAAAATAGCGACTGGAAAAACAGGACGATATAGTGTGTGTTGGGACAAACGCATGGACACATGAATGACAGCACAACACTGTACGATACCACACATTTGAAAACACCGCAGCAGAATGTAATTGGGGGGAAATGTGTCCATGAAATTGTTAGTGTGTACTTTTAACGAACATGTTTCATGATGAAAGCCAGGAACGAACAAATATGCATGTAATTGATTGACTGCGGAATTCTTCCGCAGTCAATTATTGGTTTTCATGTTCTTTATTATTATTCCTCTTCCATCTTTTTCCCGATTTTCTAGAGCTTTCAGCACCTTCATGCTTTGTGCAATTTATGCAAGTTATGCATCAAAACGTTCCGCATGTTGAGGAGAAGGGTGCTATTACTTTTGGGACTTCTGCAACTTACGTTTTTTCCGCAATCGGACAAAATGTCGGAGATTTTTCCCATTGACTTTTAATGGGGCTGCCGCAAATCCATGCTTTTCTGCACTTTTTTCTGCATTTTATGCAATTTCTGCACTTTGTGCATGTTCAGCTTCTGCAACTTGTGGGTTTTGAGAAAAAATTGTCCTTCTGCAGTTTTCCAATTTTTTTATACGAGAGTTTGAAATTTTTGCATTAGTGTGTATGTGCGAATCCAGCCAATGGGGAGAGTCCAGGACTTTCAGCCGTTTGTGCAGCTTCTGCCAATCAAGCACTGAGGCCATTTCAACAGTTTGACCAGTTTATGGAATATAGAAGTTTATGCAATATTAACAATTTATACAAAGTAACCACTTTATGCATTTTAAAGCGTTTATGCAACTTAAGAGTTTATGCCATTTAGGATTTATGAATTTTAAAGAGTTTATGCAATTTACATAATTTATGCAAATTAACCCATTCATGCATTTTACCACTTTATGCAGTTTATGCAACATGACATTTTATGCATTTTACCCGTTTATGCAAATTAGATTATGCAAATTAAGCAATTTATGCAATTTGAACAGTTTATGCCATTTCTGCATTTGCTTCCCGCAATTCCGCAGTCAATCGCAATGGCGCATTTCTAGTTATTTTTGTTGTTGATATTTTAATTTTAGATCAAATTTATTGTACTCACCGCACACATTCAAAAAACACTGGATGGATCTTCTCGGAGGCAGTGCTGATCCCACCACCAGAGCAGCAGTCCTGTTCCTCTTGTGTTCTAACCTGGCTAACACCAGGCTGCTGTGTGCGCTCGAATTATTTCGAACTGCACAACAGCCTGGGGACCATGGCCAAATCTCCGGTGGATTTGGGAACCAATCACAGAGCGAGGAGGGACGGCAAGACGATGACGCGCTATTCGATATATGGAAGCTTGTAGTTTATTTATGGATAATTTAAAAAAAAGTGTATTTACGGATCCAACGTGACAGCAGCAGACACGATGGTATTTTTTGATCAAGCTTTAGACCTTGTTCTAAATAATTTAGCTCAAAAGTTTACAGCGGGTACGTCATACGTCATCTCATACGATGATATGATTGGCTGGGGCTACGTGCAGACGCATGAGACTTTTTTTTTTTTTTTTTCGTATCGCCCAATAAACGACTATGGACGATCGTAAACCACACCTCTCCTACGAGAAAATGAATTGGTGGTCCCCAGACTAAATATCACTTGTGATTTTAGTCTGGTGTTAGCCAGGTTACTTGTGTTCTGCAAAAAGTGACAAATGTTGTTTATGAGCAACTTTCCTTCATTATGTGGAGAAGAGACGAGACACTGAGGAATAAAATGGCATCTACTGCATTTAGAAGTTCCAGAGTCTTAAGGATTGATAAGATTATTTTTATTTTATTTTAAAATGTATAACTGATGAGTCATTTATTATGCAGTTGGTAGAGCGGGTCGTCTTGTGATCGGAAGGTTGGAGGTTTGAATCCCTGCTCCCCCCCTCCCCTCTCAAATGCAGAGAACAAATTTCTCTTCAGAGATTAATAAAGGATAACTTAACTTCCCACTATACTTACATTTTTACATGGCACAAGGAGAAACACCTTCAAGGAATTGCTAGAACATTAGTGAAGCTCTAGCAGTCGGGGAAAAACTTCCTCAAAGCCATCCAGAAATGAAGCCAGCAGTTCAGTTACAGCCACTTATTGAAATTCAGCTTTTATCAGAGAACAAAATACAAATAATGTATATTAGCAAGCGCGCAAAAAAAAACAAAAAAAAAAACACCACCTCATCACTGACAAGCTCTCTCTTCCACTGGGCCCACCATCGGTTTTGTCATGAATGGGGCTGTTTTTACGAATTTCTCTCCATATTCTTCCAGTTTTCCTCCATTTCTTCTTCACAGTCACCTTCTTGAGGCTCCTTTTGAAATATGTTAGGATTAGACCTACTTAATCTCAAACATACTGCATAAATAAGCACACAATCGAAACACGTTTGCATATCCAGGTTGACCCAAGTAGTGGAATTTTATAATCTAAGTTTATATGCTAACACATTTAAAGTAATTACTTTTTGTCATGTGCCAATAAATAAAACCAAGATTTACTCCCTCAATTTAATTCCCATACTTTATTAGGCATTTTGAAGCACACCAGATGTATTTAAAAGAAGTAAGAATGTATGCAATGTATTAGTATAAAAATACATATTAAAACACATTTCATCTTTCTGCCTTTACTGCACTAGTGCCCCCTCTCTCATCCTCCCCTGACAATGCAAGTGAACGTGTGTTGTCTCCACGTTATGTTCACGGAGAATGACAACAGAATAATCATTTCATTTTAACAGTGACGCAGACGTTTGACGAGTATTTAATGTAAAACTGGGCCAAAACGCAGACTATACTGACAGTGAAAGAATCACTAGCAGGGCTGCCAACTTTTCACCAAACTTTGGAGTGAGACATTGGTCGGTCCTGAGCTGGGGGGCCTTTTCATGGCGATAGTGTCTCGTAATCGTACTAAATTCTAAGCCAAAAGCAAGTCTACGATCTACATGACTGAGCACATCAGGAGCTGCATATGGATCAGAGGGGGTTTGGCACCACCCCACATGGCCATCAGAACCTATTGAAAGTGTGGGAGGGTACTCTGAAGGGGGGTTTGGGGGTCCTCCCCCAAGAAATGTGTTATTTATAGCCCGGCCTACCACAACTACTAGATGCACTCATGCAGTGTTCATTTTAATTGAGTTTTAGCGCTTTGAGATGGAGCACCTTTTGAGAGAAATCATTATTATAGGGGCGACAGAGGTGCAGATGGTAGAGCGGGTCGTCTCATGATCGGAAGGTCGGGGGTTCGAATCCCACCTCCTGAAAGTGCACACTGTCGTTGTGTCCTTGGGCAAGACACATTGCCCCCAGTGTCTGCGTACATCGGTGTGTGAATGAGAGTATGATCCTTGCTGTGAAGCGCTTTGAGTGCCTAATGTAAGTGGAAAAGCGCTTTATAAGTTGAGACCATTTGCAATTTTCAGTTTTAGCCACGTTGGTGTAATGTACCATGACCTTTGACCTGGGAAAGTGGAATCTACCTTGTAACCTAGCAACAGGTCATATTCCAAAATGTGTCATTTTGGAATGTTCCTTCCTGCTCCATATGGAATGCTGTGTCTGTTGCTATGGTGAGTCCGGGTCATTTCTGACCAACTGTTGGTTTAGTTCACATTGTGACGCCGTCTTAGCAAACGCAACAGCACTTTCTCACAGTTTTGATCGACTTTTACAAACATTTGTGACATTAGCAAAATGGAAAACGCCCAAGACACTTCTGACAGTGTTACAGAAGGAGCTGAAGCGTTTTCTGAAAAAGACAAACTCAAAGAAAAGATCCAGGAGCTCCATGACAGAGAGCGTCAGTGGAGAGAGGAGAGATCAGGTCTCCTTCAGAGAGAAACATGGAGGCAGGAGCGTGACAGGCTTTGGCTGTCGTTCTTTCATGCCAGAGAACGACAGTGGTCAGAGACGCAATTTGAGAATGAAAGACGTTGGCATGAAAGTCACAGTTACAAGACTTTGAAAGCGCCGCACGAGAGTCTGCAGTACGTGAGGAGCTTCTCTTAAACGTGTTAAAAGACGATGAAAGGCATCTCATCATCGAAATTGAAAGAACATCAGAAATATTAATCCCTCAGACGACGAACACACAGGGTTCAGGAGCAGAAAACGTCCAGCAAACATTTGAGCCAGCGAACAGCGGCAACATGAGCGAAGGCCACAATAACCGCGCTTTGCTCACATTTGGGGATTTTCCCCCAGAACAAGAACAATTTCTGAACAATCCTTCAGTGACAGTTGTAGAAATGGTGCCACTAAGACCAAAGCATCAACAAATTAATATGTAAATAGGTCCAAATTAAAAAACTTTAAAATAAACTTTACTATAACTTTTACTATTAAGTCAAATGAAAACTGTGTCTTCTAAAATATGAATATATTCTTCTCAGGGATAAACACACATCTCAGCTCCCGTTGGTTTCCTCTGCAGGCCGGAGCACTGAGGCACCAGGCGGCCATCCCAGGAGGAGAGCGCCCCCTACAGGAGACCAGGGCCCAGACAACGGTGAGCTGAGGAAACAGCTTAATGCAGGTGCAAGGACGATGCTGCTCGAACGACAGCGGGCCACAGAGCGAGGACCTGCAGCTGCGTCTGGAAGCCTCTGACCCCAGGGTCCCGCACGGTGGGGTGGGAGGGGCCTCTGCGGCGAGCGGACCCTACGAAAAGCTGATTAGTCGTCAGGGAGGTAAATTTGCTGCCATTGGTGTGACAGGGCCGGTGTTAGGACAGGTCGGTGGTTGTAGGACTTGAGGGCGGGGGGAGGATTAGGACAGGATGGTGGTCACAGGAGTGGGGGGGGAAGGTTTAGGACAGGTCGGTGGTTACAGGAGTAGGGGGGGGAGGTTTAGTACAGGATGGTGGTTACAGGAGTAGGGGGGGCGGTTCTCTCACATCAATGGCATAAAATTTGCTTTTACTGAGCCCAGTTTGGTAGAGATTTGATAGTCCAGGATGGGACGGCATGGGGTAAATTAGCGAGGGGTAGGACATTGCGCGAGGGGTAGGACATTGCGCGGGGCATTAGTGAGGGGTAGGACATCGCGCGGGGCATTAGTGAGGGGTAGGACATCGCGCGGGGCATTAGTGAGGGGTAGGACATCGCGCGGGGCATTAGTGAGGGGTAGGACATCGCGCGGGGCATTAGTGAGGGGTAGGACATCGCACGGGGCACTACCGAGGGCTAGGACATCGCGCGGGACATTAGCGCGGGCTAGGACATCGCGCGGGACATTAGCGAGGGCTAGGACATCGCAAGAGAGGATAGGGCGTGACAGTATGGGGCGTGAGGGTACTGTGTGTAACCGGACTGGGCAGCGACATGATAGCTTTTCTGAGTTCAGCTCTGGGACAGATGAGTCACCAAACCCCCCCATGTGCAGGACCCGGGGCAGGGCTCCACGCAGCTGCAGTGGACCTCGTTCTGTGGCTGCTGTCGCGGGCAGCATCGCTTTGTACCTGCATTTAGGTTGTTTCTTCAGCTCAACGTTGTCTGGGCTCTGGTCTCCTGTAGGGGGCGCTCTCCTCCTGAGACGGCCACGTGTTGCCTCAGAGCTCAGGCCTGCAGAGCAAAATAAGGGGAACAGCTGGTGTGAGTTTAATCACTCCTTCCCTCTTAAACTCTGTACAGTTTGGGTAAGAGAGTAAGAATGTATGACAAATGTTTAGAGGTGATCAGGAACTGTCTGTTTTTGAAGTTACAAAGATGCTTTTACTCAAGTAAAGTGCTTGAACTTATTTTAATAGTAAAAGTTGTTCGGTCAAATGAAAACTGTGTCTTCTAAAATATGAAGATATTCTTCTCAGGGATAAACACACATCTCAGCTCCCGTTGGTTTCCTCCGCAGGCCGGAGCACTGAGGCACCAGGCGGCCATCCCAGGAGGAGAGCGCCCCCTACAGGAGACCAGGGCCCAGACAACGTTGAGCTGAGGAAACAGCTTAATGCAGGGCAAGGACGATGCTGCTCGAACGACAGCGGGCCACAGAGCGAGGACCTGCAGCTGCGTCTGGAAGCCTCTGACCCCGGGGTCCCGCACGGTGGGGTTGGAGGGGCCTCTGCGGCGAGCGGACCCTACGAAAAGCTGATTAGTCGTCAGGGAGGTAAATTTGCTGCCATTGGTGTGACAGGGCCGGTGTTAGGACAGGTCGGTGGTTGTAGGACTTGAGGGCGGGGGAAGGTTTAGGACAGTTCGGTGGTTACAGGAGTAGGGGGAGGGGGAGGATTAGGACAGGACGGTGGTTACAGGAGTAGGGGGGGGGAGGTTTAGGACAGGACGGTGGTTACAGGAGTAGGGGGGGGCGGTTCTCTCACATCAATGGCATAAAATTTGCTTTTACTGAGCCCAGTTTGGTAGAGATTTGATAGTCCAGGATGGGACGGCATGGGGTAAATTAGCGAGGGGTAGGACATCGGGCGGGGCACTACCGAGGGGTAGGACATCGCGCGGGACATTAGCGAGGGGTAGGAATCGAGCGGGGCACTACCGAGGGGTAGGAATCGTGCGGGGCACTACCGAGGGGTAGGACATCGCGCGGGACATTAGCGAGGGCTAGGACATCGCAAGAGAGGATAGGGCGTGACAGTATGGGGCGTGAGGGTACTGTGTGTAACTGGACTGGGCAGCGACAAGATAGCTTTTCTGAGTTCAGCTCTGGGACAGATGAGTCACCAAACCCCCCCATGTGCAGGACCCGGGGCAGGGCTCCACGCAGCTGCAGTGGACCTCGTTCTGTGGCTGCTGTCGCGGGCAGCATCGCTTTGTACCTGCATTTAGGTTGTTTCTTCAGCTCAACGTTGTCTGGGCTCTGGTCTCCTGTGTTGGGACACTCTCCTCCTGGGATGGCCACGTGTTGCCTCAGAGCTCAGGCCTGCAGAGCAAAATAAGGGGAACAGCTGGTGTGAGTTTAATCACTCCTTCCCTCTTACCCAAACAGTACAGAGTTTAAGAACGTATGACAAATGTTTAGAGGTGATCAGGAACTGGGTCGTCTTCAGAAGTTTACCGTCATATTTTTGAAGTTACAAAGATGCTTTTACTCAAGTAATGACATAGCATAATGAATTCTTTGGGACTGAACTTAGAATTAAACTCCTAGGATCTAATCAACAAGATGGATGACTTCCATCCTCTCCAGACTGGCACTCCTTTGTTTCTCCTTTTGCCAGAAGCAAGACCCCCACTGGGATAGCAAGGAACCCGCTAACAGGAACTGATACTAATGTTAAAACTCATTCGCAAAGATGAAACTTCCTTGAGCTTTTAACATCTGCTGAAAAGCCACACTCCTCTGGATTCAGGATTGAAATGGGGGGAAGGTGGCCAGCCCTGACTCTGCTAAATCTCCAACATCTTGGCCTTGTGTTTGAGGTCAGACAAGGCTCCCCCCCACAGACAGTGGATTTCCATGCAAAGACTGTCCTATCAAAGAAAGAAACAGATTTCAACTTTTTGTTTCATTTATGACACTCATGAAACAGGTCTGAAGCTGCTGCTGGCCATGGACCCTCTGGACGAGACCAAAGACTCTTTACTGACAATGTGACTAATGTACATATTAACTGCCTCACTATGTGTGTCACACAAATGTTTTACTCTTTGTTGAATATTTATCAGTAATTGATGGAGTATTAATGTTGCCTTCAAAATTAGAGGTACGGCCTGATCTCGCTCTCTTATAAAACTTCTCTTTGTTGTGGTGACCATCCTCGTGGTCACGCTCGTCTACCCTCCATTTCAAACCGCGTGTTTCTCATTTATTTTTCTTTAAAAATATATACATTTTTGAGCTCAGTATAATCGTATACGCTCCTTTTAAGTCGACAATTTACAATTTGGAGCAAATCCTGGTAAAAAAAAATAGCTTTACAAATTTAATTTTGTTTTAATTTTGTAATTAATTTATTTATTGGTTTATTTGGTCGGGACAGTGCGTGTTAATTAACATACATGGGTCTCGTGCATGTAAACATGCCACACTGGATTGCAGCCTTGGGCTAATTCCATCCGTTTTTAGTGGGAGGGGAAACTGTTTTTTGATCACAATTGTTAAGAGCACTTTTTGCAACACAATGAAGCCCTGGACGGGCTCGACCAAGCACCGGCCGCAGTAGCTCTAAAGAGCAGCTCAGTGCGGCTCCACGAGAGTACCCGCGCTGGGCCTGAGCGAGTATACTGGAGAGCCTCTGGGGACCCACACAAGGAGAGAAGTGGTCAAACCAGGCGCACCTGGCTCCTCTCGAGCGCCACCAGGCTGACCACCACGGTGCCAAACCCGTCCTCCAAAACAAGTGCTGTCCACCTCCATGGCCTCCAGGTAAAAGATCGCCTCCATCCTGCGGTGTCTGTCGGCTTGTTGTTGAGCGCAGGCTACTCCAGCTCTGACCAATGTCCCCTTTGACCTCGCCATCGCTATCCGTAACTCCGGCCAATGATTATCTCCCTACATGTTTCGTGTGGGTCTGATCTCAGTGGCCGCGTTACATCGGTTGATTTTCAACCTACCAATCAGCGAGCAGGGGAGGCGGGGCTTGTAGGTGTAGCATTTGACCGCTCTCTTCACTCACTCGGGCGCATTACATCGCCTACGTGAAATGAGATCCAATCGTCTCAAACTATAAAAGGAGTTCACCCCTACCACCTGAAAATGGAGCTCAATTGTGAAGATCCAGACCCTCTGTATGAAATGAGTATGAGGTAAGACCAGGCTACCTTTGACAATTTTTATTACATTACTTTTAAAAACCCTTTGTAAATCGATCAGGCCAAACCGTATTAAAGATAATTAGACCAATGTAACAAAGATACTCCATCCACTACTGTAATTGTCATTCACCCCATTAAAGACCTGTTATACATTAAACCTTAATAATGTTGATGCTTAAGTGTGTGTGTGACCTCAAATTTTGAATAAATATTCACATTTGCATTTAAAGTTTGAATTTCTACGTGTTTTTGTGCTTTGATTTCGTCAGTATAGATAAAAGATTCAAGATTTCATTCCTTCAGATATGTGTTAATAGATTTATATAAGACTTTCTTCCTGAATGTCCAGATTACTCTGTCAAAGAACAGAGTTTGAGCGATAGTGTTCTAGGGTTTGTTAGGATCTGGTTCTTTTGCATCACGCGACAGTTATTTGGATATGGCCAAAGCAGACACTGGAGATATAAGTTGTCTCAAAGAAAAGGCTTTTACTGCCATTGTTCCAGTTACAAAGAAGTAAAACCAGCTGGTGACTTCAGAGAAAGAGAAGAAGTCCAGACCTTTTATCTCCTTTTATCCCAGTCTTGCTCCTCTGTGCTGAAAGGGTGACTGTCTATCTGTGAGTCAGTTGTTTGTGTCTATGTGTTTGCAGATTATCTGTACTTTACGTTATGTTCAGAATGGTCACGTTCAAACCTCCGTACGGAGCCCGGGGCTTTACCAGCCCAGTGACCGAGACGGGTCTGCAGCCAGATACACTTGCAGTGACCGCAGAGCGTGGCCTGTTCTTGGGCTTGAACTGCGCTAGCTTAGCTTAGCTTAGCATCCCTGCTAGCTTAGCTTAGCACTGCCGCTCCACTAAGCAGAGAAAAGTGGCGCGCAGCGTTGTACAACACAAATAATAACGTAATTAACGTAATTAACGTAATTAACGCAATTAACGTAATTAACGTAATGCGGAAATGATCGGCAGCAAAGTCATTGCTTGAGAGGTTAAAGTACTTGCTAAACAACACAAATGACAGCCTTAGTACTAGTTTACCTTTGCACAGACACAAACTCAGATGAAACCTGTGGCATGACTTGCCCAGTAGCTCCCCTCTTTCTTGTCTCTCTCCTTTCTGGGAGACTGGCCTGGACTTCGCCTGCTGTGTTACACGAGAAAATATTACCACGATGAAGCTTTTAGAGCAAATTAAAAACCCCACTCTAAGACAACTTTCTTCAAATAGCCCACCCCTTTTGAAGCTAGCTTTAGCACCGCATGGCTTACTTTACAAAAAAATATATCCATATCTCTATATATGGGTAGGACATGGCTTAGGGTGATATTGAACATATATTTTATTTGGCTAAAACACAAGTGAAAGATTGTTTCCTTACTTTAGCGCGATCCTCAGCGAAGAAACGTTCACTCCATTTGAAAACAAAACTGTTGAAATGTACCGTTGATGTGGATCGCATTCTTACGCCAGTACGCCAATTTTGTCCAGATTGATTTTTACCAACAACATTTCTTAAGCTGTTACAGTAAGAGTTATTATTAAAAATAAGTATTCACTCTCAAAAAAGCTGAATATTATTTTATATTATTTTCTAGCACTATATGTGTGGCGCAGTAATATGGTTGTGGGGTTACAAGATCCGGTCTCTTTCTAAAACTTACCAAACTAAGTCAAGTTCATGTATTTAAATGTTACCCCAACACACCTCAAAGAGTTTTTCACCTTTGAACTTACTGACATAAGTTAAACATTTAAAACGATCATTGTCATGTGAAGACAAACTACACTCTTACGTTACAATAACAGTCCGTGCGCTCTGTCCGTGACAGAGCGCACGGACAAAGACCAGACGGGGATATATTAACTCGTCTAAGGTTAGGTAAGAACATATCTCAGTATGTAAAAACGGTGGCCTATTCCTTTAAAGGGCGATAGCAGATTTGTTTAGACCTTTGCAACTGCAGCTATTTCTAAAGCCTTTTTATTAATGGCAGAGAGTTGTTTACATTACAGAATTACTACCTGAAATTTGTTTATAACCTGATAATTGTAAAGAATTGAGATGTTATATAGGGGGTATTATGCTTCACGTTCCGGTGGCGTTTGGAGCCCCGCGTGGTGCTGTTCATTACCAGAGCCAGCTCTGTTTCATTCTCAGCTCTGTTCTCAGGACAATGTGGAACTCACTGTGGAATACAGGTCATAGTCTGTCCTGTGACGGAAAATGCTGAATGAAGGGGAAGAAGCAACAAGTCATCGTTGCAGTCAGCTGCATGCACACCACGCCTCAGTCCACGCCGTCTTTCTTAACCACGGCCCCACGCACTGGCCACGCAAGCTCTAGCACCCAAACGTTAGTCTGCACGCAAGATAACACACGAGTGTGAGCAAACGCTGTAGTTACGCCTGCTGGAAGAGCGGGCTTTATAGCTTCCAAGTGTAGATAGAAAATTCAATAATATCAGGCCATTATTGCTTGACATGGTTGAGTCAATATTATTATGTATATTTGTATGTATATATGTATATGTATATATGTATATGTGTTTGTTTGTTTGTTTGTTTGTTTGTTTGTTTGTTTGTTTGTTTGTTTGTTTGTTTGTTTGTTTGCGGCAGCAAAATGGCCGCATTTATTGAAAATATGCTTTGTGTAGTTTTATACACAGCAATAAAAAATCCCGATCCAAAACAGGTCAGCTTTATGAATGCAGTTGGAACAGGAGTCAGGACTGTTGTTCTGACAGACGCCTACATTGGCCTGATGGCTCATGAATCTATTTCCTATTGGATTGTATTCAAACATGTTGTTTTTGCCAGTGAACTTCATTGTTAAACATGTATAAATGTATAAACAGTATATTACTGCCAAAAAATGTCTTTTTAAAATGACTCATCAATGTTATTACATGATATTAATCAGCTGTTTTTTATGATGTTATTAGACATTATCATTGGTTCATATGCACAGTTGAGCTTTAACCATACATTTAAACTGTATATTTGGATTATAATAGCATCTGTTAAATGATTTAAAAAACATATGTAGAGTGAAGACAATATAATATCATTTGATATATAACTAAAAGGGTATGTGCTGGAGGGTGTGCACATAAAAGTAATGTAGCATTGTACGTTCAAAGTCTTGTACACTATAGCTGGAGGAAACTGATAATGCGATATCTGAAACAGGGTCGCGCTCCATCATTACACGTTCAAAGATGTTATTGGTGTTGCTGATGATGCATAACGCCTTTATGGCATTTTTCTTGCATCATAAATACTATCAGATCAGCATCGATTATAACGACCAGGGGAAGATGATGGTGCCCAGAAACAACCAACATGAACTCCATCTACGGCATTATGCCTTAGTAAACTAAAAACTAAACTTAAGTACAGTATTTTCAAATGTCTAAAGAGCTTAGTACTTGAATATTTTGCACTATAGAACCTATTTTGATACAATACAGCAGATAGTGTCTGTCTGTTTGTCAGCAAAATAGGACTTGCATTTCTTTTTCAGTGCAGTGTAAATGTTTCGAATTTAATTTAAATCGTGACCTTCATATCGAAAGACCTATGAAATTGTGACATCCCTAATAGCCAGTGAGTGCTTTTGTTTTGTTTTTAATGTTTTTGTGTTTTACTGATATTTTATTCTATGGCTTGTGTATTTTCTTGGAAAGCACCTTGTACACTTTTTAGCTGGTTGTGCGCCCAGAGGTGATGGACCGTGGCCATGTCCACACAACGTCAAGCTCAGGCCTAAACACAATATTTTTTTTTTCTCTCATCACCCCGCCTCTTGATAAAGACACATGCCCTACACTCAGAAAACAATGGCTCCGTACAGTGTTGCCTCTGGGCTGCTGAACACGTGACCCCAAACCAACACTATTACAGCAAAATCCCCATTATTATCAGTGACAACAAACTATTATTGAAAACATAGTACACCACTTCACTTTGGACTCACCGCGGAGAAGGACCTGAAGGGCATCCAGGCTAAGGTTTTTGGATATGACCTGGCAGAACCAGCAGCTGGTGGGAGAACTTTGTGAACCGTGTTGACCTGCACGATGAATGGAGGGAGACTTTCACATGTCCCGGACATCATGAGGGCACCCATTGATCCTCTTCAAAGGGTCGCTCTGGCGCTGTATTACATGAGCTAAGAAGGAAGGGTGTCTGTCATTGTCAGACAGACCTGCAGGGCTATTTCTATCCACCTTGGTCCCAGATAAGTCCAACTACCTTTCACGGAGCAAGACACCACGAATTTAGTTGTGGGGTTTCAACAGGCTCATAGCATGCCCCCCATGTTTAGGAACAGTACACGGCACCCACGTTGAAATGGAACCATCGGTCAACTCCACGGACTATATAAACCGAGGAGGCAAATACCCCCTCACAGGCAGCGTGGGATTACTAGTGCAGATTCATGGATGTTGTCATCAAGTGGCCTGGAACTGGAGTGTGCACAATGCTCGGATTTTTGCCAATGCCGAAGGACATCAGTTTGAATGACCAGCCCTACGTTATATTCTTGTTAGTTCTTCACCCTCTCTGAGAGGCCAGTGAGGAGGCTGTGGATGAAGTGTCTGCAATGCGAGGAGAGGTGGACTCACAGCCTCCCACACAGTGCAACAGAGAGTGTAGGAGCCTGGTGAAGTGCCGTGACCCTTACGTAGTAGTATTGACAATACAGTGTTTTACATTGTGACATACACTTGGAAAAACATTTTTGGGAAACACTATGAAGGTTATGGTTACCTTTCCTCAGTTTAGTTTGAATGATGCAGAGTTTTGCCTCTCTTGAAGCCCCAGAATGAAAGGCTCATGGATTTCAGGGATTTTTACTTCTCCGCCTGTTCCGGAAATGATGAAGCTGAGTCAGCACTTGCATCACACACAACACTTTGGCTCACAGCTCATTATTGAATTTACATGAGGCTGAGCTGATCACTAATGATGCCTCCTCATAACCTGCCAATAATAACTGCTTGCTGATCCATGTTCATTACCTCAGAAGAATTTGATAATTGCTGCGTTAATAAGTGCTAAATTCCAAACTTGGATCCAACCAGAAAGACCTTGTGCAAGGATAAGATTGTCCCTGTAGGTAAGTTTTGTTTTCTTATAGTCATTGGGTTATTTATTTTATTTTTATATTATTTTCATTCACTGACTATACATACTACACATATAATACCACCGCATACTTCTAAAGATGCAAACCTGCACTGCTTTTTGCAGCTACCACCGCCACATTTGTTTCAGAAAGAATAGAGAGAAAGAAAGTTTTTGCTGCACGTGATTATGATCATCGGTTTTCTCTCATTATTAATGCAACCTCCTATTTACACAAATAACAGGAATGTATGGATCTGCAGCAAGTTAGCACCCAGATATGTTTTGTCATTTATAAACTAAAAATAGAAGCAGTATTTTAGTGTGGGCTAAGCTGACCCAGCCTCCATGTCTGTCCAATGACTTGATTTGACTGAAAGGTGCCACCCTGGTGAAGCAGGTCGAACACATTATCCTAGAAGAAACATTATTACTACAATAGGAAAGATGGACATGACAAAGAGACTAAATCATAGTCTAAAACAGAGAGCAACTAAACAAATAGCCCAAGGTTTTGTCATGCTTAGAAATGCTGCAGCTAGGATGTTAAAGAGGTTACAGAGCAAACAAAACCAAGCAGCTCTGATGGTGTTACACGTGTGATTATGGAACCAGCACCAAAGTCATGCTGAGCCGACTAAAGTGGTTTTCAGTACAAGATAGATTATTCCATTCATTATTGTCTTTCCTTACAAATATTATAGCATCAGTGCAGCCTCTATTTAGCATTGATAAACACAGCTATCATTGAGATTGGGCCTAATTCATGAACGGCTTCTTAAAGGGACTATACAGAGTTTAAAAATCCCCCTACATGTTTCAACAATGTCCTAATGTGTAGAATGAGCCCAGACATATTTACCACAACTGCCTCTAAAATCCTGCACTGTCACTCAAAAAGGTGTTAATTCGGGTCCAAAGTGCTGTCATGCATGAGCTTAATATAGAAGCTGCAGTTACACGTATGACCTGAGGTGGCAGTAGTGAGTATAAAATGGCAAACTTGCATCTAGCCCCTTTAAGAAACTTCTTAAAATCTGTTGTTACGAAGGCACTGTCAGGAAACTGCACCTGATTCACGACACGTTCTTAAGTAGGAAAATCCTTCGCACTTGTGTTCTCAAGTTTCTCAAACGTGTATGTGAAGACCAATTAGCATATGTCACCGCCGCTGATTCACCATATAAGGACAAAAAAGTGCTGCGCGTGAAAGGCAGCCAGAGGAGGAAATTAATGACCAAACACGAATCCAAAACTAATAATAACCAACAAAACCCCCAATAATCGGCGCCACACGCTCAACGACCCTCCTAAACCTTTGGGCGCGCGAATTCACTCTCATTACAAAATGTTTAAATAGATATGAAATGTACATCGCAAAAGGGTTTTGGAAATATCCCTTAAATAGATGCGGCAGCGCTGTAACATCCACCTGGTTAGCTCCACAAGTAGGGCGCACTCCTTGGGAACACAAGGTCGCAGGCTCAAGGCCCACCTTCGTCTTTGTCAAATAATGTTGATGCAGCACTTTTAATGCTGCATCATTTGTGAACGGCAGGATTCAAAACTTTTAGCAGTAATACATTGGTGCAATAATAAAAGTAGGCTAAAAGGGAATTTACCAACTTATTTCTGTATAAAGGCATACTGTATGACTCAGAATGCTGGGTCCCGTCAGGAGCATGGTCTTGTCCAGAACTGGAGATTTCTTTGTGCGTAAGAATCCTCCAGACTGTTCTTAGGATTTGTTTTCAGCTTTTGTGAATCTTCCTGAGAAGGCCTTAAGAACTAATGTGTGTGTAAGAATGTGTTGTGAATGTTGGTGAATGAGGCCCAGTGTCCATTTTGGACAGTTGTGCATTCATGGAATCAGAAAATGTAACTCTGGTTGTAAATACAAAAAAAAAGAACATTTCAATCAGTACATTTTCTGTACAATAAAACACACAGTACACTGCGTTCCAAATTATTATGCAAATTGGATTTTTGTGTCGGAAAGGTAAAAAAAAAAAGCAATAATAATGAAACTCATGGATGGTATCGTGTCTTGGGGCTCTATGAATCACTGACATAAATCTCAGAGACCTGGGATGATTAGTTTTCAGGTTAAGCCCAGTTAAGGGAAAAACTACTGAAAAAGGGTGTTTCACTTTATTATGCAGATCATCCTTTTCAAGCAATATGGGGGGGGAAAAGGGACTTTCTGCTGATGAAAAGTGTGAAATAGTTGAATGCCTTGGTCTAGGTATGAAAACCTTCGATATTTCATGAAAGATTAAGCTTAATCATCATACAGATAAGAGATCTGTGGATGATTCAGAGCACACTCCGTTTTGTGCCGATAAAGGCACAATATGGACGGTTTCTGCCAGACAAACACATCAGATTAAGTGAACAGATGCTACAAAGCAGCATACAGGTATTTGAAGCTGCTGGTGCCTCTGGAGTCTCCCAAACATCAAGGTGTAGGACCCTCCAGAGGCTCCAGTTGTGCATAAACCTTCTATCCGGGTCTCCCCTAAACAGTTAATTGAATGCTGATGAACAGAAATGGCTGCAGTGGCTCAGAAATACATAAGGACTCATTTTCAAACAGTCTTGTTCACTGATGAGCGCCGTGTAACCCTGGATGGTCAAATCAATGGAGTAGTGAATGGTTGGTGAATGGCCACAATGTCCCAACAAGGCTGTGACGTCAGTAAAGAGGTGGCGGAGTCATGTTTTGGGCCAGAATCATTGTGAGAGAGCTGGTCGGCCCCTTTAGGCCCTTTTAGGATTCCTGAAGGTGTGAAAATGACCTTTGAAAAATATGTGGAGTTTCTGACTGACCACTGTCTTCTATGCTACAAAAAGAAGTGCCGTGCTTTCCCGAACAAAATCCTCTTCATGCATGACAACGCACCATGTCCTGCTGTAAAGAATACCTCTGCATCACTGGCTGCTATGGGCAAACAAGGAGAGAAAATCATGATGTGGACCCCCTCCTCCCCTGACTTCAACCCTATTGAGAACCTTTGGAGCCTCAACAAAAAAAACTTCTATGAGGGTGGGAGTCAGTTTTCATCCAAACGGCAGCTCTGGGAGGTTATTCTGACATCCTGCAAAGAAATCCAAGCAGAAACTGTCCAAAAACTTACAACTTTAATGGATTTAAGAATTTTGAAGCTGCTATCACACAAGGGCTCCTATGTTAAAATATAACTTGACCTGCTAATATTTTTTTGATTGAAATAGCTTTTGATTTCAGTAAGTATGACCTCCTAATGCTACAAATACAACAAATGACCATTTTCAGTTAATTACGAGCTTTAAAATGTATTGAAACGATGAGTTGCATAATAACTTGGAACAGTGGATTTTTAGGTTTTTACTATATTTATTTTTGAAAAAAATACTGTTATCACTAGGAAATTTTTTCCACCACATTTAAATGATCCTCTACCAGTTAAAGACTTAAAAATTATGCTGACTCTCATTTGAGTTGACAATTTAGAAAATCTTAGAAAAATGTCATTTGCATAATAATTTGGAACGCAGTGTATGTCTGGAGGTTGTTGCGCCTAGAATGTATTGGTTAAATAAATGATTGTATGTTGTTATGAGACTCTTTTTGTATTTTAATGTTTTTACTGGGACCGCAGAAAGAATAGCCACAGCCCAGTTGAGCTAAAGGGGATCCCATCAATAAACGATAACGGGAGTATGTTAGAGAAATGCAGAGCTGCCCGTTAATACAGGAAAGTGACCTGAGGCGGTCGACTTTGGTTGATACAATAAGGCAGAAAATCTAATATGGTGGCTCCACTCTCCCACTGGGTTGAGCTCCCAACAAACAGTAGGCGCTTCACTCTCAGTGTAAGTTACATTTCCCATATCCTGCTGCCTCCTTCCTCCTCATTCAGCTCCTTGGACTTGCAGTTACATGGAGTGATAACCCTGCAGTCCTGTCTTGACTTTGACCCTAACCTTGTTGCATTGAGTTTATTGGGCAGCTTGTCTGAAAATAAGCTCTTTTTTTTTTTTTTTGCCCGGAGGAATATCGAGTCAGCATTTTGTATGTCTGCTTGCACACTTTTCAAAGTCCTATGCTCTGTTGTGCGTTTTTTCTTTCCCTTTGTGTATCGATCTGTATTCTCCACACTGTCGACCCCCACCTGCTATTATGCCACATCCTAAGATGCTTAAGTGAGTTGCTGTGGGCCTGGGCAGTAGGACTTCACCACCTTAAGGTAAAAATACTACCAGGACATAATTTGTGGTAGAACTCAGATGTTCCTCGTGCAGAGATGGTGTGCGTCTCGCTGTCATGGCCCCACATCCCAGTGTTTGGCCTGCATCTATGCTAGGTTTTGGGGCGGATGTTTAGGTATACTTCTATTTGTTTTGGGGGGGTCAGGTGATTGCTCTTTCGTTTATTCTTGTAGAAGACAAGCAGATGAAGAAGTTACATGTTGCCTTGTTTGTTTTTTTTGGGCACTTGGGGCATGTTTCTCTGGTTTATCATGGACTCCTCTTGGTTTTATAATAACGTAAACTGCTGTTTTTTTTTTTGCACACTGAAATGTTAGCCATCAAACCAGGAATTATGAACTCTGATGGCCTGAACTTCAGTTATCAAAATTGTATTTAAAGCAAATAAACAGTATTTTTAATCATCATGGGAACTGCCTGTAAATCAAAAACAACCTGCATAACTTTGCATAGAGGTCTGGAACCTTCTCTCCACTGGTATATTTCAATAGGTCGCGTTCACGTTTTAGAATGTAATGTCAGGTGGGGGGCAGGGGCCAATACAACTCAATGGGAGAAATACAGTTTTTTTTAAGAAATCTCCAAAACAAAAATCAACAAATGATTTTTCATTATCAGTATTTGACAGTGGTTGGATCCACAAACCTGACCTATTATTTTTATTTCTGAAAGTCCTTTCTACTGGATAAAATCACTCTCATGTTTTCGGATGTTGTCACCACTTTAGGATGCCTTTATGAGGAAATAATTGGACATTTTGTACGTGCTGATAGATGAGACAGTGGACTTTGAAACTGTTTTGTTTCATGTGGATTCTTCCAATAATGATTGAGATATTAACCAAAAAGACAAAAAAATATGCAATTGGCCAGTTACCACAGTTACCATAGTTGCCGCCATGCAATTTTCAGTTGCCCTTCACCTCAATTTTAAACTATGGGAATGTTGTGATGTTGTGATTCCTCCATGTCCTAATGTGTAGAATGAGCTCAGACCGGTTCACCACAACTACCTCTAAAATCCTGCACTATCACTCAAAAAGGTGTTAATTCGGGTCTGAGTTTAATATAGAAGCTGCAGTTACATGTATGACCTGAGGTGGCAGTAGTGAGTATAAAATAGCAAACTGCATCTAGCCCCTTTAAAATAAAATAAAAAATAAACTGTACATTACAAAAGTCATCACACAATATAAGAGATTTAATTTGACACAGGTTTGAAAAGAAAGTCTAATAATTGTCGGCCTCCATTGTTTTTACACCGTTTCAGACGATTTTTCAGTTTCGGTCCACTCTTTCTTTGTTGACTGGATTATTGGCAGTTTCGGTTTTGACTGTTTTTCTGTAGGTGTCCCAGGGTCTGTGGATGATTGTTATAAACAAGGGATTTGAGATAATTGTGATGATGAATTTTCACCAGAGCACGCAGGCCAGTTTACGTCTCCTCAGGACTCGTTCGTCAGTCCGTCCTTTCTTTTGAGCGCATTTCCCTGTTCCCCTGAAGGCATCTCCACCCACAACACAATTGACACACGGCCTTGCAGGGGGATTTTCGAAGTGAAGATGAAAGGCACGTTGCACCGGGATGACAGAGTGGTCATTAGAAAAACATGGCTGCTCGTCCTGGAGCAGAACAGCGGCAGCAGGTGTGCAGAGCGCGGATCGCTGCCCTTTCTCATAAATGCAGTCATCATAAAATGCTCATGAGAAAATTCCTGCTCGCATTAGAGCTCATGCACTTTCCGATCAGTGTTTACAGTGATGGGAGTTGGCTGGCGCTGCGGGAAATCAGGATCAGGACAGTCTATCAAGAAAAAAAATGTGGTGGCACCTTTTGAGGTGCATGTGCAACCACTCCTGAGCCCTGGGGGTTTTCATTTGGAGACAGCGGATAAAGGCCAGTGGCAACCGGTAAAGCAAACACTGACCTCTCATGAATGACCCATAACACAAGGACAAGGCAACAGTGTAATCATAATTAGATCAGATATGAGAATGCACTTTAACCACAAAATAAATACACGAAGTACATGTACACGAAGACAAGCAAGAAGAGATACAATCGTGCAGCGCATGAGCCAAGCCCGGATAATGGGGGTTAAAGTCAGGCACAAAATAACCATGAAACAAACACAACCGCCTGAAGAAAGGTATTAGTCATTAGTACTCTACTTAACTCTACTTGATTGATGTCAAGAGTGGAAAGTAGGTGTGGTCTATAGGTGCCACACCTGTGTCACACCTCCACCTCAGTTATCGCCCTCAGTTCTGCTTTTAAGCCTCCAGCATCCATGGTTCATTCTCTTCCCAGCTGTTCTGTGACCTGCCTCCACCCCGGCCATAATATTATAATTTTTTTATAATACATTCGATTTTTTGTTGGTTGTTTGTTTGTTTCTAAGTGAGAGTTTACATGTTAAGAGATCAAATTTGCCCAAATTAAAACTATATACAGTATCTATATATTTACCTGTAGCAATCTAACCCAAAACCTTGGGGGAAAAAAGGAAAAACAAACTACTCATGTTGCTTATTCATTGTAATTTATTGTAAATGTACCAAAACTTGTGGTTAACATCTTCTCCTGCCTTTAAGCAAAGTGGCATCAGGTCTTCATTAAAAGTCTGCAGACCTGTAAATATCTCAGATTTTTATGTTCAAAACAATACTGTTTAAGAGAGAGTTACCTTTCTTCCCGATACTACACTGTTGGTGTAAGTGGTACAAGGATGTTCCTCTGTCTTCACTCACAGATTCCTCCCCACTTTGTGCCCGCTGTGCAGTGCGGCGATGGTGCACAGCTGACTGCTCTGTGAACTTTGGGTCCTGGGGGAGGGACATAAGGGCCCCACCTCAGACTGATGCTCCACTTCAGCTCCTCTCTGCACACTGCCTGGCTGAGGTTATACATAGTTAATATAAGCGGAGGAGGAGGGGCTTGATTACAGTCTGTTTCTACAATGTTCACACCGACACACAACAGTACTTCTGCATTATATCTTATCAAATGATGTATGTATACTCCAAAAATCACAACTGTATTGCCTGATCAGTTTGAGTTCATTTTTACCCAAGATGTTTTTATACATGTACTCTAATCAAAAATATATATACCTGTGTTCTGTTTTATGTTATTCCTGCACTAACTGTCTCAGAATGTTCATATTATATTTTGAGTCTAAGTGGTATTTGGGTCGGGGCTCGTCATTCAAGGGTGATTGTGGGTCCCAACGCCATATTAGTTCAGAACCACTGGTCTAGAATGTTTATGATGAGGGAAAGGACAATAATCGGTTATTGTATCTTAGGATTGGTTTCAGATCTGCACTTGAGGTGGAATAACTAGGTTTAAATACATTGCTGATCTGCTTTACAAATTAAGAGCCAAATCAATAAAAACACCAAGATGTTGGACTTAAGTGTGCAAAAATCAGTTTCTAAACGCAGACGATAGTGTAATATTTTGTGCTTAGTAAGAGCGCACTTTGAGATCTTGCAGCTCCAAGACTTAGTGCATTTAAGTGGGAGGTACATGGCGATGTTATGTACAACAGCCTTTTTCATCCAACTAGACTCCGCAGTGAGGGGGAGGGATGAGGGTGAACATGTGCTTTTATTTTCGTCACGTTAATGCAATAACAGCCGAGCGAGTGCCGAGTCAAGCCACTGCGGGTCCAGCTGTTGGCGACATCTCTTTCTCTCAGGACAGGAACATAGTGGAGCTCACGATTTTGTTGTAAAGTTTTTAGTTTGACCTGTGAGAGCCAATAATGCTTAAAGAAGAACACAAGGCAACGCAATGTAAACAAGGACATGAATGTGAGGCTGCCAGTCGACCTCTTCTCTTTTTATAAGCGAGTGGTGCAGGCACACAGCACAACAGCTACGCCACTCAGAAAAAAATCACATTTAGAGTTTGTGCTGTCCGTCTGCCAGGCACGAGATCTGGCCCCAAGTGGTTTACCTCTGGTAGGTAGAGAAAGAAATCGTGCTCCTCTGTGCTTTTAAAGCTCTAGTGTGTGACATTTGACTTATGCTGGGACAGATAAGTACCCCACTCTAAGAGCCCACTCCAAGGGGGCCGTAAATTAATCACAATTCTGTGCCACTGTCTCTGTAAGTGAAACAATGGTATGGACGACTGATTAAAGTCAGATTTAACAAACACACAGTTGAGGACAATGAAGACTGTGATGAACCAATCTTCTGATCTCACCACCAGAGGTAGGGACTCCAACTTGTCAGAGCTGTCACAAACTTTAATGACCTTTTGAATTGGACTTACCAATTGCCGCCGGGACAGGCACCAGAGAAGTTGCTGCCACAGGAATCTGCCAGACGTTCCCATCTGACAGCTCTACCCCTCTCTTCACCCGGGTGTCCGAGACACACAGCCGGTGGTCAGAGTCGATCAACAGCCTCCGGCCCAGGGTGTCCTTGTGTGCCATGTGCACTCATGGACACCCCTGTGCTCGAACATGGTGTTAGTTAAGGACAAACTGTGGCTAGCACAGAAGTAGGCTACAATAATACTAACCCACATTGAATCCTGGATGGTTGCAGTGCAGCCTCTGCAAGGAATCCAAAGTCATTCAAATAAATGTTGATGGGTCACATCAGCCCCGCGCAGGACCGCTCTGGTCACCGGGGCCGTACAGCACAACAGAAAGAATCCGCAAGAAGTCTATTTTTGGCAGATTCCGTAGAAGGCTGCAGCACTTTTTGATCAAGCCCAGGGAATCACACACACAAAAAGGAAGGACACCAGGCAAGGAAGAGAATCTGGTGAATTTCAAAATAAAATCAGCTGCTAACATGCACTAACTTGGTTAATGTAAACAATACGGCAAAACAGACACATGTGGCCATGAGGAGAAGCCAGAGGATCAATGTGAAACCAGTGTTACACCACTTGGGTTCAGATCAGCGAGGCCATTCTTCCCCATCACCAGCCTGGCATCCAGAATGATTAATAATACTGTTGGATGAAACTGGTAATGCCACATCTGCTTTCTGTTTGTTTGCGTATGTTCTGCGGTGGAAATCAAGTTGATGTGGACTCTTACCGCTGGTACAGTCTGGATTTCTCCAGGCAACCCGATCACACCTAAGGACCTTCAGTGTGCACACGGGTTGTTGGGTGCAGCTGAGTGAGGAGCAACTGAGATTAACATCAGCAATTTAAAATCTGAGGATTTAGGAAGATTATTTGTGCTCCCAGACAATACATTTCACCATTTAAAAGAAAAACTATCGTTGTATTTCTTTATCTGAAAAGTTGTTATCAGGTGAAACCTTGTGAAGTCTTACCACACCATAAAACAAAGCCGTACACAAAACTGTGCTCTATGTGAATCACAGTTTACTGAACAGAATATGTGCAGAAGCTGTTCCGTAGTCAATGTGAAACCGGTGCTACGCCACTCGGGTTCAGATCAGGGAGGCCATTCTTCCTGATCACCAGCCTGGCATCCAGAATGATCCCCGTCTGTATATTTTACACACAGGGACATCAGTCTGGGCAGGGAGCTCGCTTTTGCCTCTGCTGCCAAACTCACACGGGCCCATGCAATCAGATTTGTGTATTTGCGGTCACGTGTTGTTTGCGAGCAGCATCACTCTTAAGACGTGGGAGATGTTCTGGGTGCATCTCATTGGGAGGAGTCCAAGGGGAAGACCTAAGGCTGGAGGGACTTGTGTCTCTGAGCTGGTTTCGCTTTAGGATCATCCAAGAAGGGCTGGAGGAAGTGTACGTGGATAGGGAAGTTTGGGCATCTCTGCTGCCTCCAAGACCCAGAACGGATAAAGTGGAAGAAAACGGATATCTGGCTATGTCTGCTCCATTTGCAGGCAGATGATTGGTCCTGTGTATGTATAGGATCAATGGGGACTGGGACGCAATCATTTTCCATATTCACCATGTGCCATTTACACTTTCAGTGTATGTCTTTCTACAATATTGATCCACTTATTTCCACAAGTGAATTCTTTATATTCTTAAATGCTGTTCAATCCAGATTTGAGGCCTATACAGTGGGACTAAGAGTGACTCCTTTCAAGCACCCATTGCACCATACAATGGCCTCATCATTCTTCTTTGCTTTCCTTTCAGCTCTGATTAAATGAGTGTGATGGATCTCAGCATCATTAGAGAGACTGAAGGTTGGCGGATTGGAGCCATCACAAATCAGCTTTATGTGTGAAGAGTATGGAGTGGCAGTGACAGCTTTATGGCACCGCTCATATTAATGTAGGGGCAGTGAGAACACGATGTGGCCCAGCAGCACTGTTTCCTGCAGATGTATGCTAACCAGGAGACATTATACATCCCAACACGTCTCCTTATGACAAATCCACCTGTATACTGAGTCAGGTGTAAGAAACGCTGACCTCTGACAATTTGTGTAAATGTAGTTGTTAACATGTGAGGAATGTTTGGTAGTTTGCCGGTGCTAATGACATGTATGTTGTAGCTTTGTGTTCAACTGCTCTAGAGGAATAGAGTCATTTTCTCAATTTGTTTGGTAAAATAGTACTTGCGTAAACACGATTATCCTTATTAGAGACTAGTGGTGAGGTTTTAAAGTTCATTATGCAAATTGCTTGTTTTTTGGTTAATAATGTGTGGGTTTTGTGTAGAACAGCACTTGAATATTAGATGGATAATGATTCTGTTCAGGTTCATTAGTTTCGAGAAGCACAGCCTTTTTGTTGAGATCGAACCGATATAGGGCTTGAACAGGCAAGTCGACGGCAGTTTTGTGTTGATGATAGAATATGATGAAGACCTTTGGTAGTCATTGAAGCCCAAATATAGGCTTATCTTCTTTCATTTTTACTCTGTAGTCTCTGTCAGTGGATGCAGATCATGTCTAAATACATGCGATTCTATGATGTTGTAAAGCATTTTTTTGCGCACTTGTCTCTTGACGCCTCATCGGCATAAACCCAAAGAAGGTCCAAAGAAAGTTTGTGAAAAAGCATCTCTAAAGTTGACCATCCATCCCCATGCGGCTCGTTGAACTGTGGACATTTATGAAAACCGGCAGAAAAGGTAGTTTTAGTTTTCAATTGTTACTCAGCACATATATTTGTTGCCACAATCAATAAAGGCAACATACTGTAAAATCAACACCTTTGAAGCTTTGACCCTTTTTTTGTAATGGTTACGAACTAAATGGAGCTTTAAGTGACCTATTACTCGATTCATGTTTATATGTTTTTTTTTTTGCAATTGCTACTGACTCAAGATCATATTTAAGTGGTCAGATTTCCCCAAATAATTGTTTTGAGTGTCTGAATATAAATGAAATGTTATGGCACCAATTTTTATTTGTTTTTCACAAAGCGCTATGTTGCGAAAGTTCAATTAAATGTTGTCACAGTAAAGAGCTGTAATATTTTTGTGGCTTTCTGCTGTTATTTCACAGTAAAGAGCAGGGAAATGATTTGCCAGCTCTCACTGTAAGTGTACGGTATATAAAACAGTAATTTACGGTATATATGCAGTATACACTCAACATTGTAAGGGGAGGAGGATACTGCTGTCCAATTACAATGTTCATTTTTACAACGATACAAGTTCCGTGCACAGCGTGAGTGTATGTTTGAGGGGAGGCGGGCACTGCTATACGATAATAAGAGCCCCTTCGCCAGCCCTGATGGCGCTCGGGCCTAAATATAGTTCCATGTTTGTTTAATGGTAATGTAATTCCAGGCATATATCTTGAAGTAAATGTGCTGTAAAAGGGCCAAATACAGAAGAAATCATTTCATGGATGACATGGGAGTATTTGTGAAAACGCCCGAAATTCTGATAATACTTACAGGAAGTATATATTTTATGTATTAATTAAAAATAATCCTTTAATGCATTTTGTTTGTGAAGGCTCTCATTCATCCAGGGAGTATCCATCGTAAGAAAGCTAAATCATCAACTGGACTGGGTTTTTGGTAAAGTTGAGGACGTTTCGCTTCTAGTCACAGAGTCTCCTTTTTAGCTCTTCAGGTCAGAAGAATAATAAAACAGAAATCTCGTACGGCAACAGTGTACAAAATATAAAATATAAAACGTTTTTGTGTGGGACAACAGATGGAAATTAGTCCAGGGCTACAATCTGGCGTGGCATGTTTACATGTATGAGTCCCAAATGTGTTCAAGCACTGTCCCGACCAAATAACAATAAATGTGTTGTAGACGCCCCACAGCTGTGTCTTGTCTGAGAACACAATAGCTAGAGTGAAAATGTATTTCATTCTAGTAGATAGATACTGCTCCTTTATGCAAAATAAAGTACATTCATACCACTGGGGTGCACAGTGGGATATCCATTGCTTTGTTGTCAATGAGTTATAGCCTTATTGAAACCATACAGAGCAACTGAGACTGGGAGCCCCATAGACCTCCGAATAAGCTTCTGCCTAAGTGTGTGTGATGCAATGGTTTGTGTGCACAATAAAACAATGTCTCAGTGTGACGCCTCTTTGGCAGAATTTGCCTATTGTGAAAATCCATCAAACTGACATGAGCTAACATTTACTCATTAGTGTCAAGAGAACTTTGGAACAGAAACACCAAACAGGAGGAAGTCTTTCTGTAGGCTATCATGACAATCTTCAGGATTTGCTCTTTTGTTTGCTTGCTTGGTTTCTGTTTTGGATGTCCCCCCCCATGTGGTTTGGTCCGCCTCTATGTTCTGACATCACATTGCACACTGCGGCTGACTGTAATATGTATTCAGATGCAGGAGGAGTCACTCTTAATACAGCTACACAAACTTATTCAGTGTTTGTCAAATATTGATTAACCCCCTGTTCATCCTGGGGACTTTGCCCTGGAAGTGACATTAGACAAAAAAAAATGAGGGGGTGGAATTCTTTTTGATTGACTGCGGAATTCTTCCGCAGTCAATTATTGGTTTTCATGTTCTTTATTATTATTCCTCTTCCATCTTTTTCCCGATTTTCTCCAGCTTTCAGCACCTTCATGCTTTGTGCAATTTATGCAAGTTATGCATCAAAATGTTCCGCATGTTGAGGAGAAGGGTGCTATTACTTTTGGGACTTCTGCAATTTACGTTTTTTCCGCAATCGGCCAAAATGTCGGAGATTTTTCCCATTGACTTATAATGGGGCTGCCGCAAATCCATGCTTTTCTGCACTTTTTTCTGCATTTTATGCAATTTCTGCACTTTGTGCATGTTCAGCTTATGCAACTTGTGGGTTTTGAGAAAAAATTGTCCTTCTGCAGTTTTCCAGTTTTTTTATACGAGAGTTTGAAATTTATGCATTGGTGTGTATGGGGGAATCCAGCCAATCAGGAGACTCCAGGACTTTCAGCCATTTGTGCTTCTGCCAATCAAGCACTGAGGCCATTTCAACAGTTTGACCAGTTTATGGAATTTACAAGTTTATGCAATATTAATAATTTATGCAAAGTAACCACTTTATGGGATTTAACCAGTTTATGCAACTTAAGAGTTTATGCCATTTAGGATTTATGAATTTTAAAGAGGTTATGCAATTTACATAATTTATGCAAATTAACCCATTCATGCATTTTACCACTTTATGCAGTTTATGCAACATGACATTTTATGCATTTTACCAGTTTATGCAAATTAGTTAATGCAAATTAAGCCATTTTTATGCAATTTGAACAGTTTATGCAATTTCTGCATTCGCTTCCCGCAATTCCGCAGTCAATCGCAATGGCGCAGCCATTGCATTTCTAGTTTTAATTCTTTTTTTTATTTTTATGAAATACATACAATACATTACAATTCCTATATATTATATCAAGGGAATGAGATATCATCGCGGGGAATGAGATATTATCACGGAGGAATAAGGGGGAATGAGTTATTATCTTGGGGAAATGACATAATTATCTTGGGGGAATGAGATGTTATCACAGGGGAGTGACATAATTACCTCAGGGGAATAAGATATTATCGTGGGGGAATGAAATCTCGCAGGGGAATGACATAATTATCTTGAAGGAATGAGATGTTATCGCAGGGGAATTACATAATTATGTCAGGGGAATGAGATTTTGTCACGGGGAAAAAAATATCACGGGGAATGAGATATTATCACAGAGGAATGGCATAATTATGTCAGGGGAATGAGATATCATCTTGGGGAATGAGATATTATAGTGGGGGATTGGCATAATTAAGTCAGGGGAATGAGATATTATCATGAGGGAATGAGATATTATTTTTGGGGAATGACAAAATTATCTTGGGGAATGAGATATCGCGGAGGAATGACATAATTATGTCAGGGATAATATCGAATTTCCCCAAGATAATTATGTAATTCCCCGCGATAATATGTAATTCTCCTGACATACAGTAATTATGTCATTCCCCACGACTAAGTCCCCGCAGAGAAGAAGAGCTGCCCTTCAGGATTTTTTTTTTTGAGGGTGTGTGTGGCCTTGTTGGAGGGATGAGGATGGGATGCCAATGATCCTGCAACTCCTTTTTTGTCTTTGTGAGACCACCCCGCACAGGACTGGCAGGTCAGATCGTTCTGTTTGAGGACCTTAGCGGGGAAAGTATGTTTTTTTTTTTGAAAGCATGCGCATGCCAGGATAAGTCTGATCATCTGGACACTGAGAAGTGTACCCCAGCTCCCCCTGGGGTACCTGCTGGACTAGCACAGGGTGATGAAAGCAGGAGTTATGCCGCATTCAGACCGAACGTGGTGAATGCATCGGGGGCGACTGATTTACATGTCATCACTATGTAAAGGAGCGAATGAACGCTCAGCGGTGCGATGGGTGCGAGTAGTGCGAGCCGATTAGGGCACGCTTGACGCGCGTCTGGAGCAAAGCGTAAAAGCGATTCTGCAATTTCGCCTCCACCACCCTGCTCCCTTACATTTTTTGGTCAAGTCGTGGCGCATTGACGGAGAAGACAGAGCTCTGAGGTGACGTGATGACATGCTGGTCACAGAGCAGTGAAGGAGCGGGAGGATGCGGAGGAGAAGACCCGAGAAAGGGATTTGATCTACGGGCTCCACAACACTCACATACTTGCCCTCTTCTACTTTATTAAGACTCAAATATTTCCCCAAAATATCTACATTCTGGTAAAGGAAAACGCAATGGTGACTGGGCAGCCCTGTTTAAATCATCATTGATCTTAGAAGTTAAATTTGATATACTGGGATTAGTAACACTGTTGGACTAGGATGTTCTCACGTTGAAAATTCGGCCACAATAAACTTATATTGGGCAAAGCGAGCTAATAAGACGGCTGTCAGCGCTTATGAGATGGGGCTGAGGACTACTTTTACTGTAGTCTCCCTGGGCGAGCTCACAGACAACGGGAGCAGTGGTTAGTGAACCATCCTGGGCCACATCTGAAGCTCAGAGCCAGGCGGAGAGATCGTAGAGCGGGGCAGTGTGTGTGTGAGTGTTCACAGAAGCCATATCCACCGCCCGCACTCTGCATGTAGCCGGAACGAGTGTCTGGGAAAGTGTTGCTAAATGTCTGGTGAAACCAGGGCTCCTGCTTGCAGTTGAGAGCCGGGGCTGGAGAGTGGGGCAGTGTGTGGTCGAGTGTCTGTTGAAGACAGATCCGTAGGCTTTGTGTCCCATCAGACTTGTTTTCTCTGTCTGGAATCTATACCCAGACTAAATGATTATTTTATTTATTTATTTTCAAACATTTGAATGGATGTTTTTTATGTTATTTTTTTATTTTAATGGCTACTTCAAAGGTGCTAAATAAACAAATGCAGCCCCAAAAATACCTGACCCCTGCATTTGGTATTGGTGTAATTCTTTGAAAAGAGGTAGCTGGCCATGCATCTTTCCAATACAGAGAAGAAGAAGATTAAGTAGAGATACAGTATACTCTGGTTGATCTTCGGAGAGTCTTTCTCCTTGGGGATGAATATGGTGATTGCCCTGCACCAGGTCTATGGGATGGACTTCCGGGCAGCACACTTCATCTTCCAAAGTAGCCCCAGGATGACATTTTGTTAGCAATGCCATTTGGGCCGGGTGCTGATGCAGTTCTTGCTCATTTTACCACCATGTTCACTTCGTACCATTTTGGCTGTGTGGTGTCGAATGGTAAAAATGGCTCGGGAGGTTGAGGGAGATAGCCTGGTTGTCGCTAACTGTTTGATGTGGTTTTCTAACTTCCGCTCAGTTATGTGTAGAGTCGCATTCCTTTTCTTCTCTAATAGACTGTGGGCATACATGAATGAGAGAGAAAACGTGATCTGGCTTTTTCCTTCTGGCTTCTGCATTTTCTGATCCTCTGAGTTCTCCTTAGGTGTGTGAGCCATCCCCTAATCTGACTTCACAGACATTCCAGGCACTTCTCTTTGTTCCTTACTTTCCTCCAAACCTTCCGAAGAACACAACATTCCTAAGTTGCAGAATCTCTGTTTTCCGTCCTCCACCTTGCTTCAGAAAGTCAAAGCTTCTCCACTCGGCCTTCTCACTTGCTTTTGGCCACTTGACCTTTTTCCTATGGCTTGTCAACTCAGTTGATTTCTTTGGGTTCTTGCCTGCAGTTCGGTGGGCTGATGCAGTTGTGGGATTAAAGACTGCTGCGACATTTGTCACTTTAAACCGTCATTGCCGTAATACTTACTACAATGCAGTAATCTTTTTCACATACACCTACTTCACATATGTTTTGCTACATTAGTATTAGTAACGTCATACATATATATAACTATATATATATTTTAAAACTCTTCCTCACCCTCCGCGGGCGGTCTCTTTTTCCCCCTGCTCGGGTCCTCTACCAGAGGCCTGGAAGCTTGAGGGTTCTGTGCAGTATCTTTGCTGTTCCTAGAACTGCACCGAGATGTCTGATGTATTTCCTGGGATCTGCTGGAGCCACTCCTCCAGTTTGGGGGTCACTGCCCCGAGTGCCCTAACGACCACGGGCACCACTGATTTTTCACCCTCCAGACCTTCTCCAGCTCGTCCAGATCTTTCAATCTCTTGGTATTGCTATGTCGACCACAGCGGCTTTCCTCTGCTCTTTGTCCACCACCACAATGTCTGGTTGGTTCATTACCATTCTGTCCGTCTGTATCTGGAAGTCCCACAGGATCTTGGCTCGGTCATTCTCTACCACCTTTGGCGGTGTTTGCCACTTTGACCTTGGGGTTTCCAGCCCATACTCTGCACAGATGTTCCTGTACACTATATCAACCACTTGGTTATGGTGCTTCATGTAAACATTCCCTGCGGCATCTTACACCCTGCAGTTTTGTGCTGGATTGTCTCAGGGGCCTCTTTGCACAGTCTACACCTGGGGTCTTGTCTGGTGTGATAGATCTGGGCCTCCATTGCTCTGGTGCTCAAGGCCTGCTCCTGTGCAGCCATGATGAGTGCCTCAGTTGATGTATGCATTTCTAAAAAATGGCAAAGGATGCAGTGCAAACTTAGTGCTGTTTATAAATGCTGTTTATAAAAAAGAATCTCACAATACAATTGTTGCACATGGAAGAAGGCTTGAGTGTTTTCTTTTGTTTTCCGTTCTGACATGGCTGTAGTTAGAACACAGCGATCTAAATAGACTGAAGCAGAGCTCATGTTTAGCAATGTCTATGCTGGACAAGGCATCTGAAATCAATCCCTGAGCAAGAAGAAATATGAACCAATTACCTTATAGCAGCAGCATCCCGACCCACCCCATGATTTGCATGCGATGTGAGAAATAAAGATATAAATACAGAAATAAATAAACACAGAAATAAATACAGAAACAAAAAATATATATCTTTTATTTATTTATTTGACCTTTATGTAACCAGCAAAGTCCCAGTGAGATTAAGAATCTCTTTTACAGGGAAGTCCTGGCCCTAGAGGGGAACCTATTGTACATGTTTTAGTGTTGGGGGAAACCGGAGTACCCAGAGGAAACCTACGCAGACACTGGGAGAACATGCAAACTCCGCACAGAAAGGCCCGTCCAGGTGGGAATCAAACCCGGGACGATCTAGCTGTGAGGCACGAGCGCTAGCCGCTGCACAACCGTGCATATTTGAATAAATAAATACATAAATAAGACTTATAACAATAAATGAATGCATTTCTTCACAGATCTTTATTTAAATAAAAATGATAACTTGTTTTATTTTGTATTTATATACTTATTTATATATATATATTTATTGTTTTGGCAGCCACGGACCTCCGTACTTTTGCCTGACTTGTCATTATGCAGGCACCACATATAGGTCCATATTGTTGTTGCATGTTTTGAGTAAAAAGGATAGTGTCAGAAGTTTTAATGTATACATATGTTTTTTGTTTAGTTTTTTAAATTTTATTTGATCCACCAAAGACATGACCCCATCCCATGCTTTCTCCAAGCAACATTGATAAGTGTTAGGTTGACTTTCAGAGCAACCCACACAGAACAAAATAAATATTCATGTTTAGCTGCAGATCCAAAAAAAACAACTCTCAAACCCAATGCAAAGCTGCTGTTTTTTGCTCTCACTGTCACTTCTTTTTCCACTGTCTCGTGTCTTACACTGGCTTTGTTGCTTTCTTTGGCATTCCACTTTGTTCACACCAATACAAACTCAATAAAAGACTTTTCTCCAGCAAAACTTGGAGAGCCACTAGAGTTAGCACAGAGCCTTGATATTTCTGCTGCAGCGGATTTCTAAGACGCCGCCTGTCACCACTAAGGGTATTAGCACAATGTGATTTGGTATTTTCAGCTTTGTGGGCCCCCTTTGCACCCAGCTATCTGGCAGTAGAACATTGAAGACTTTGGACTGTCATTTTGCATGGCATCAGCAGAGACACTCGCAGATAGTGTCAGTGCAGGATATCTCAGGTAGAAAGGGGTCTGTTCCTTCGGGAATGGGAAGTGGTAATAAGACAGAATCAGAGAAGCACCAAAGAGCGACAAGTGAAACTTATCTGCACTGTCACCAGCTTACTATTACATACACCTACTATTCTATACTAGAGGAGGAATATAGGGCAAATCAGAACGATCTATCTGGCTCAAGTCAAGGTACACGTCACCATGTCTGGATGCACCTCTTAAATGTCACTATGAAATGCCGGTTTTGACATAAACGTTGTGATCGCTGTTGTCTTGCAAGTTTATTTTGAACCTATACAATCAGGTATCTGGGAAAACTGCTAATTATCTGGACTTGTTAGCTTTGGAAAAAAGCATCAGAATCTAATGTTCAAGCTGGTTGTAGGTGACACCTGCAGCTCTCCATCTCCAGGCGCACAACTTTATGTTTCAATTTGGAGCTGTTTTTGCATCTTTCTGAGTTCTTTCATTAGAAATAGCCACTCACTCGTATTATCTGTCTATGATTAAATGCAGGTACATTGTTATTGATAACATGGCACAATAATCAGTATGACTGTAAAAATCTATACATTGGCCACATCTGTGTATAAGGCTCATAGTTTGGAAACTGCAGTACTACTACCACCAATTGTGGAGTGGTAATCCTTTGTGAAGCATTTTGGGTGAAATGTGAGAAGAGCTACGTACATACAGTACAAGTAAGATTCCCTTCAATCAAATCACATCCTAGCCGTATATACCATATCTTTTTCTTATTGATTTTCCAGTAATGCAAAAATATGTGAGTTAAAATACTATTTGTTTATAAATTTCCCCAGGTTGCACGTACCACACAGCTCTTGCACACTCTTTGTGGATTAGTCTCCCGCATACCCTCAGTGATTTATTTTTAGATCCACTTACACGTTTATTTCCTTCAGTCTCTAGGCTAATATCTTTACAAGCTCTTGTGCTGCTTTTGACGGAGTAAGACTGTGTTTGGCTCTAAAATGTCAGACAGAAAACAAGCAAATGTCACTGCCAGACATCCATCCTGCAGTCTCTTTCCCCATGTTTATCGTCCTCCACTCAAGTACGTACACAAAATGTATTTTATATTTACTTCACACCCGACACCACTCTCTTGAGTAAGCCATACGTGTTTCCACCTCCAGAAGAGAAATCAATAGTGCTCATCGGCTCTGAAAAAAAAGAAAATACTGTGGACACAGTCCCCACTGTCCAGTTTACACAACTACATTGCACTGAGCTTTTCATCCAGATATCATGGCCAACAATAACCATGGGATCTTAGCAGCATTGTTTTAACCAATATTCCACAGTAGGATTCCGTTTTCAAATAAATACACACCCTGTATGTACTCAGTTAGCAAAACAAAATTATCATTATTATTATTATTATTATTATTATCTTTAAAAAATAAAAATATGTGAGGTACAAGGTGGCAGAGTGGTTAGTTAGTGATCATATAGTTGCTAAATGGTAAATGGTCTCAAAAAAAAAAATATATATATATATATATATATATATATCTAGTCACCCGACTTCCACACAGTAGACCCTGGTTCGAATCCCCGTTGGGGAAATGGGCTGCCAGTGTGGGTCCTTAGGCAAGACCCTTCATGCTACTGCCTACCTCATACAATGATGAGAGACCATAAAATGAATGACATGCCGGCTCAGACATCGCCCGGCCAAACAAGGTCTGCGTCAGGTGCTGGGGAACCGGAGCACCTCGATGTAAAATGGGCTACTGGAACAAGGCGGAAATGGGAGAGATGCGAGAAACGAGGTACAACACTGATGCTCCGGCAACGGGGAGCCAGGACACCAGGTCAGAGGGGAGTTAATACCAGCCCCCCCAATGGAAATTGGGTACGAAGCCCCAATAAGCGCCATCACGCTGAACGAGGCAGCGACTGACCTGAAAAATAAGATCATGGTGTAACCTGGTGCCTGGGACATGGCCTTGTTTGTTTTTACGTTTGCTGTGTTTTTGTTGCTGCACCTTTAAATGCATGTTTTTAGTTTTGCACACCTGGCCTGTCGCCACGGCAACCTTGTCCCGGGTGGAATAGTTGTCCAATCCGCTGCGCCCGCAATTAACGCACCTGTGCCACGGCGCTCCAGGGAGGATAAAAGGAGTGTTTGGGGCTACACAACGGCAGTCAAAGACGGGGCGAGCATCGGAGGGAGAGAGCACCAACAGCAGCACCAGCACCAGCACCAGCACCAGCACCAGCACCAGCACCAGCACGTGCAGCAGCGCGAGCACGGCAACATCCCGTGACCAAGCCGGGTTGAGCACCACGACGCTGATCACACGCAACGGCAGGGGGAACCCTGCCTTGCCCGTGAGTAGAATAGATATTCCGTAGTGGTGCTCGTTGTGGGCCTTCGGTCCCGGGTTTGGGGGGTGTTTGTGCGTGGGCTTCGCGCTGTCCTCTGCGTGTTCCGACAGGTGCAGGCGCACGGGAAACGGCTGGATCTGGGGGATCAGGCTGGCGGACCGGGGAGTGTCGTGCTATCTCCTACACGCAGCGGCAGAGGAAACTCTGCCCGGCGTGTGAGTATCCTACCCTGCAGTGGCATTTTAAATCGAGATCGCCTAAGGCGTCGACGCCAGGCCTGTCTGCTGTGTGCTGGCCCCTTTTTTGTGTTGTGGTCCAGGGAGGTGTCCGTCGCAGAGTGGTGTCCGTTGCTGGAGCGGAGTTGCGCGCGACAATAAAGCACGACCTGAAGACTCAGCGGCAGGGTGGAGAAGCCCTGCCTGGCGCGTAAGTGCCGCTACGGCCGAGTGAAGTAACCACCTTCCGAGACTCTCCGTACTGGCTGTTGTGTTCTTGTGTGCACAGGCTTCGCAGGCGGATCTGGCCTGGACGGGACGCCCCCCTGACTCTCCCTTTCGTTTAACTTAGTTTTTAATAGTGCTCGTGCCTTATTTTTAAACTTGACATTTTAACCTTTGTACTGCAGATTTTTATTCATTTTTATTTAAATCTATTAATAAATTGTATACCTTTTTTAACTGTTTGCCTCTTTTTGGTCACACCAACCGCTCTCGCCACCAATATTCTCTACCACTCGACCATTATCACCCCATTTAAGCCATAGACACAAACCCCTCCTTACATAATTTGGCGTTGTCGGCAAGGATTCATTTTCCTGAGAGCTGGTGTTTCCAATAAGAGCAAACATGATGATGCCCGTGTACCCCGGGGCGCCTTGGCTTCCAAAATTTAAAGGGCCAGACGGCGATTTAAAGTACTGTGATTGGAAAGAACAAATCAAAGGGCTTTTGGGTACTCAGGATCTAACAGAGGCAAGGAAAGTAAGCATTGTGTTGGGAGCGCTAACTGGAGAGGCAAAACGTCAAATTACAGTTTTAGATGCTGATGAAAAAGATCAGACTGCTAAAATTTTTGTTTATTTAGATTCTCTTTACGGTGACCAGACACCAGTACCAATCTTGAGGTCGAAATTCTTTAGCTGTACACAAGGATTAGAAGAGCCTGTGCAATCCTTCATTTTGCGGCTGCGCGAATTGTATTGTAGGTTGCAACGTCAAGACGCTGATAATGCCCCCTCCGGAAGTGCTTTGCGGGACCAACTGCTGCTCGGACTCCGTGATGGCCCTCTAGCCCAAGCCTTGAAAGTCTACGCTCGCCGCCACCCTGACATGGAATTCGCTGACTTGCGCCTGGAAGCTTTGCAGCTGGACTCGGAATATGGCCATACACAACCAGAGGTAACATGCTCAGTTATCAATAAACAATATGGCTCTCCTAGACCCCCACCCGATGCTGACTGGAAGGACCAGTTAAAACGTGAGATCATGGACGATGTGAAAGCGCAGATGAAAGGTATTACACAAGACATCGTTGCAGAGCTCAAACCACTGCTGCAGCAAGGATCACCCCGGCCCAGTTCTCCGAATCCGACATGGACCCGGCAGTACACACCCAGACCAAACAACGATCGGGATGAGCAAGGTAGACCCATCTGCCATCGCTGTCGGAAAGCAGGCCACATAGCTCGGTATTGTAGAGGTTCTGCTACACCTGAACCGGCTTTAAACTAGCCACCCCTGCTGCTGAGGTCCGAGTAGCAGGGCTCATTAACCCACCATCACCAACGAGGGCCTCTGAAACATTCGTCGGCCAATGCCCTACTGTACAACTAGTCATTGAGGGAGTTGAATTAAGTGGACTGTTAGACACTGGGTCTCAGGTTACATTGATGGCAGAGAGTGTGTTTAATAAGCATTTCACACAAGCTAAGCTTGGGAAGGCCCCTACCTTGTTCCGACTAAGGGCTGCTAATGGATTAGAAATACCCTACATCGGTTATACCGTACTAGACCTAGAGGTTGAGGGTATTGAAGTTCCGGGACGAGGAGTGGTAATTGTTGAGGATGAGAAGTGCACACACCCTTTCATTATTGGTATGAATGTCATCATGGCTTGTTGGGATAACCTGTTTAAATGTTCTAGAGGGTCTGCGCTTCCACGAGCCTTTAAAGAACAGAAGGCCTGGAGGGATGCGTTCGCCACCTGCCGCTATGTCCAGGTTGCCCCTGCTGAGGATGGTCTAGTAGGATATGTCAGACTAGCGTCCAAACGTAATCTCACAGTCCCTCCACAGAGTGAGTTGTTGTTGTGGGGTCGTACAAAAAGGGGTCCGCGTGGGTCAGACTACTGTGCCCTTTTAGAAGCTATGCCAGATGCGTGCAGTAGTGACGTGGGTGTTGCGAAGGCCCTGGTTGAAGTGAGGAAAGGTAGGGTTCCTGTGCGTGTTTGTAATCCCCATCCGTATAGTGTTTCTATAGGTCGCTTTCAAAAATTAGGTCGCCTCTACTGCATTGATGACTCTGACGTGCATGGCTCTAATGATCTAGCCCTGTCTCTGGAAGAGGATGATGTTGTGCAAGTGACCCTGGTAGATGCTGCAGTTTCTGCCCCGAGTTCGGAACCACCGACGGAGGTGAGCATGTTTGGGGATAGACCGGATTTGTCTGAACAACAGCGGGGAGAGCTATGCGCCCTTCTGCAGAAATGGGAGAAGGTGTTTGCCCAGCATGAGGAAGATTTTGGCCGGACTAACCTGGTGCAGCACAGGATCCCTACTGGAGACGCTGCCCCCACACGAGAGAGGTACCGTCCAATACCACCCATGTTGTACAAAGAGATTAAGTCCCTCATTTCTAGCATGCTTGAAAAAGGAGTGATTAAGGAGAGTTGTAGTCCCTGGGCTGCCCCTATAGTCCTGGTGCGCAAAAAGGACGGTAGTTGGCGCTTTTGCGTGGACTATAGGAAACTAAATGCTGTAACCCACAAAGACGCCTTTCCTTTACCTCGCATTGAAGAGACACTAACCAGCTTAAGCCAGTCCGAGTGGTTTTCGACCCTGGACCTAGCCAGTGGCTACTGGCAGGTCGAAATGCATCCAGACGACCAAGAAAAAACTGCATTTACCACCCCACTTGGCCTGTACGAATTTGAACGCATGCCGTTCGGACTTTGTAATGCGCCGGCGACGTTTCAGCGGCTAATGCAGCAGTGTTTGAATGGACAGATAGCAGAGTCACTATTAGTGTATTTAGATGACATCATTATCTACTCTGCTAACTTTGCTTCCCATCTTCAGCATCTCGACCAGGTGTTTGAGCGGTTGTGGCGCCACGGCCTGAAGCTGCGTCCAGACAAGTGTAGGCTTCTCCAACGGGAGGTAACGTTCCTGGGGCATGTGGTGGATCAACACGGTGTGAAGCCTGATCCAGGGAAGGTTCAAGCGGTCCTGGATTGGCCTGTCCCAACAACCATTAAGCAGGTTAGAGCGTTCCTCGGTCTAGCTGGGTACTACAGACGTTTTGTAGCAGGGTTTGCGAAGGTGGCGCGTCCTCTGAATAGACTGTTGACTGGCATCCCTGCTGATAAGCGGTTACAATCTAAGAAAGTCTTATGGACCCCGGAGTGCCAGTCCTCGTTTGATGCTCTGAAAACGGCTCTTACCCAAGCCCCTGTCCTTGCATACGCCCACTATGACAAGCCCTTTGTTGTGTATACGGACACTAGTAATCAAGGGCTCGGCGCTGTACTATCACAGGTTCAGGATGGTCATGAACGTGTGATAGCGTATGCCAGTAGAAGCCTACATCCGACCGAACAAAATGATGCGAACTATAGCTCCTTCAAACTCGAATTGTTGGCCCTTAAATGGGCTGTGACTGAAAAATTTAAAGATTTTCTTACAGGAGCAGAGTTCACAATCTACACTGACAATAATCCTCTGGCCCATCTGCAAACGGCGCACCTTGGAGCAGTAGAGCAACGCTGGGTGGCACAGCTTGCCTCGTTCAACTACACTGTGAAATACCGCTCAGGTAAAAGTAACGCCAATGCTGACTCACTGTCCAGATTCCCTGTCCCTGTAAGACAGGTCACGGGGCTACCTACAACGGCTGCCGTCGAGGTGGTGCCCGAGGATGGGTGGAAGGAGGCCCAACACGCTGACCCGGACATCCGGCCTGTCAAGGAGTACGTTTTGAGGAGGAGCTTCCCAAAGCGCCCGGACCGCCTGGCCCTCCCCGTAAAGGCCCAAAAGCTGCTTCAACAATGGAAAAGGTTGTTGGTGAGGGATGATGTACTGTACCGGAGTTTCGTTGATAAACTGACCCATGAGGAACACCATCAGGTTGTATGTCCGAGTTCCAGGTGTGAAGAGGTCTGGAGAAGGACTCATGAGGCTGGGGCTCATTCTGGTGCCGACAAGACCTTGGCCCGGATCCGACAACAGTTCTATTGGCCGGGCATGGAGGGGGAGGTACGCGCGTTGCACGAAAAATGCGTCATGTGTAGCCTGCAGAAAAGCCGCGTTGAGCCTAGAGCCCCACTCCACCCAATTGCCGCTACCTACCCGCTTGAGATTATTGGGTTAGACTTTTTAACTTTAGGCCGACCCACTGATACCTACCAGAACATTCTTGTTGCTACCGACCTGTTCACCCGTTTTGCGTGGGCTATACCCACCACTGACCAGTCCGCACAAACGACAGTAAAAATGCTTTGGAAGCATATAATACAGCAGTTTGGCTGTCCTGCGCGCTTTCATTCCGATCGTGGTCCAAATTTCGAGTCTGCCTTAATGAAACAACTCTGCGACTTGTACGACATAGCTAAAAGCAGAACAACATCTTACCATCCCGCCGGTAATGGTAGCGTCGAACGGTTCAACCAAACTTTGTTAAACATGCTCCGTTCTTTGGAAGAGGAGAAGCAACGCTGTTGGCAAAACTACTTGCCTGAGTTGATCCACGCCTACAATAACACGGTGCACAGTGCCACCGGTTATGCACCCTCATTTTTGATGTTCGGTAGGCACCTTCGACTGCCTGTAGACGTAGGCTTAGGTATGGGCTCCCAGCAGCTTCAGTTCGATCCAGCCGGATGGGTGAAAGACCACCATAACAAACTCACCTTTGCTTACAACATTGCGCGTCAAAAAGCAGCTGATTCGGCCTCCCAACACAAACAGCAGTTTGACAAAAGAGCTAAAGCCTTGCCTCTGGTACCTGGGGAACGTGTGTGGCTGCGAAATAGACGCAGGGAGGGGAGGGGTAAGCTTGGTACTTGGTGGGACCCCAAACCTTTTGTAATCTTGGACTCTGTGGGGGATACTGGAGTTGTGTATAGAGTGCGTCCTGAGAAAGGTGGCCGTGAACAGACTGTACACCGGAATGCTCTTAAAGTATGCACGGCACCTCCGCTTGAACCTGAGCCACCTCAATCAGAACTATCCCCTCCAGCTCAAGGGCCTGAGCTGCCCATGTTTTATGGATTTCCACCAGTAGCACCTGAGCCACCGTTGATGGACAATGTGCCCCGCCGTTCTGTACGTGCGAACCTTGGACAACCGCCGACACGTTATAGAGACTAGTTGTGTGTTGCAGGGACTGGCAACTATAAGGTGTGGGGGGATGTAACCTGGTGCCTGGGACATGGCCTTGTTTGTTTTTACGTTTGCTGTGTTTTTGTTGCTGCACCTTTAAATGCATGTTTTTAGTTTTGCACACCTGGCCTGTCGCCACGGCAACCTTGTCCCGGGTGGAATAGTTGTCCAATCCGCTGCGCCCGCAATTAACGCACCTGTGCCACGGCGCTCCAGGGAGGATAAAAGGAGTGTTTGGGGCTACACAACGGCAGTCAAAGACGGGGCGAGCATCGGAGGGAGAGAGCACCAACAGCAGCACCAGCACCAGCACCAGCACCAGCACCAGCACCAGCACGTGCAGCAGCGCGAGCACGGCAACATCCCGTGACCAAGCCGGGTTGAGCACCACGACGCTGATCACACGCAACGGCAGGGGGAACCCTGCCTTGCCCGTGAGTAGAATAGATATTCCGTAGTGGTGCTCGTTGTGGGCCTTCGGTCCCGGGTTTGGGGGGTGTTTGTGCGTGGGCTTCGCGCTGTCCTCTGCGTGTTCCGACAGGTGCAGGCGCACGGGAAACGGCTGGATCTGGGGGATCAGGCTGGCGGACCGGGGAGTGTCGTGCTATCTCCTACACGCAGCGGCAGAGGAAACTCTGCCCGGCGTGTGAGTATCCTACCCTGCAGTGGCATTTTAAATCGAGATCGCCTAAGGCGTCGACGCCAGGCCTGTCTGCTGTGTGCTGGCCCCTTTTTTGTGTTGTGGTCCAGGGAGGTGTCCGTCGCAGAGTGGTGTCCGTTGCTGGAGCGGAGTTGCGCGCGACAATAAAGCACGACCTGAAGACTCAGCGGCAGGGTGGAGAAGCCCTGCCTGGCGCGTAAGTGCCGCTACGGCCGAGTGAAGTAACCACCTTCCGAGACTCTCCGTACTGGCTGTTGTGTTCTTGTGTGCACAGGCTTCGCAGGCGGATCTGGCCTGGACGGGACGCTCCCGGACTCTCCCTTTCGTTTAACTTAGTTTTTAATAGTGCTCGTGCCTTATTTTTAAACTTGACATTTTAACCTTTGTACTGCAGATTTTTATTCATTTTTATTTAAATCTATTAATAAATTGTATACCTTTTTTAACTGTTTGCCTCTTTTTGGTCACACCAACCGCTCTCGCCACCAATATTCTCTACCACTCGACCATTATCACCCCATTTAAGCCATAGACACAAACCCCTCCTTACAATGGCACAAATGTCCAACAGCCAACCCCGAAGCCAATTACAGAGGCTAAGAGAAGTACTGTCAGAAAGTCTCCTAGAAGATGTGAATGCAGCTCTGAGAGCAATTCCTACATCAAGCATCACTGAAACCAATGAGCTGATATACTCCACAGCAGCAGTGATCCTAGAGACGCTTGGCTATCGTGAGAGCAACCATGAGATGAAATACCCACCATGGAAAAGAAGGCTGGAGGATAACATCAAGGCAGCACAGAGGGAAGTGAGTGAATTGACAGAGGCCTTGAAAGGTGCAATGAAAAAGCAAGTACCCAAAAGGTACAGCCAGATGCCCATACCTGAAGCATTGGAAACTGCCAAACAAAGGCTCCAAGCCTTGTCCAGCCGCCTAAAGAGGTACACGAGAGACAACGAAGCCAGACGAGTAAATCGTCTGTTCGCAACTCAACCAGCGAAATTGTACGCTCAGTGGCAGGGTAACAATAACAGAGCAGACCCACCAAGGCTGGAAACTGAACAGTACTGGAAAGGCATAGGGGAGAAGGAGGCAGCACACAACAGGGATGCACAGTGGCTGGTGGCTCTGAGAGAGGACCACAGCAACCTCCCTGAACAGAATCCAGTTACCATCACAGTGGCAGACCTCCAAGAAAGAGCCTCAGGTATGAAAAATTGGACAGCACCAGGCCCTGACATGATACACGCCTACTGGCTTAAGACACTCACGGCACTCCATGAGCGCTTGGCAGCACAAATGAACCAGCTGCTGAGGGATGGGAATCACCCTGAATGGTTAACCGAAGGGCGCACAATCCTGATCCTGAAGGATCCCTCAAAGGGTACAGTCCCATCCAACTATCGGCCAATAACCTGCCTCTCCACAACGTGAAAGCTCATGTCCGGCACCATTGCGGCTAAGATAAGTAAGCACATGTATCAATACATGAGCACAGCTCAGAAGGGAATCGGTAAAGATACCAGAGGTGCCAAACACCAGCTCCTGGTAGACAGAACAGTCGCTCGAGACTGCAGAACAAGAAAGCCTACGACTCAATGCCACATACTTGGATCATTGAATGCCTGGAGCTATACAACATCAATAGGACTCTAAGAGCCTTCATTGCAAACTCGATGAGGTTGTGGAAAACCACCCTTGCGCCAATGGCAAGCCACTTGCACAAGTCTCCATCAAATGTGGCATATTCCAAGGAGACGCCCTGTCCCCACTGCTGTTCTGCATAGGTCTGAACCCCCTCAGCCAAATAATCAACAAGACTGGCTATGGATACCGACTCAGGAACGGGGCCACTATCAGTCACCTCCTCTACATGGATGACATCAAAGCTAAGAATGAGCGAGACATCGACTCACTGATCCATACCACCCGGATATACAGTGCAGACATTGGGATGTCATTCGGACTAGAGAAGTGTGCTCGGATGGTGACTAAGAGAGGGAAGGTAGTCCACACAGAAGGGGTCTCACTCCCAGAAGGAACAATACCAGACATTGAGAACAGTTACAAATACCTCGGAATCCCACAAGCAAATGGCAACCTCGAAGAGGTGACAAGGAAAGCGGCTACGGCCAAATACCTCCAACGAGTAAGGCAGGTCCTAAGAAGCCAGCTCAATGGCAAGAACAAGTCCCGGGCAATAAACAGCTACGCCCTGCCAGTAATCAGATACCCTGCAGGAATAATAAGCTGGCCAAAGGATGAGATACAGACCACAGATGTTAAGACGCGAAAGCTCCTAACCATGCCTGGAGGGTTCCACCCTAAATCCAGCACTCTGAGACTGTACGCTAGCCGTAAGGAAGGAGGCCGAGGACTAGTGAGTGTGAGAGCCACTATCCAGGATGAAACATCCAAGATCCATAAGTACATCAAGGACAAGGCTCCAACAGATGACGTGCTCAGTGAATGTCTCAGAAAATGGGGAACAGAAGATGAGGTGCTCCCCAAGGTTTCTCTTTTCTCCCCCAGAGAGAGGTGCTCTGAGCTCACGCAGCCGCCCACAGCCAGGCCACTCAAACCGGGAACACGGACACCAAAACACCGATCACTGCCCTGAGGCTGCAGTATCAGCTCGGTCATTCAGAGCTCGCTGTGCACCCTGTGATCCCTGACCGTGGCCCAGTTCAATATCCCCGAATGCAAACAGCTGGTGAGTCCGTAATAAGTGTCATTCAATTCTGCAAATGACTGCAGTGACTGGACTCGCGAGGCACTGTTTATAGTACTTCAAACTATTACAAAAGCTAAATAAAACATGAGACCAAGTGTCCTGACTAAAGCTATGGGCTGTTGTGTTCAGTGGAGCCAGGGCTCAGTGTGAGGCTGCACCTCAGTCAGAAAAGAAGCTTAGAGCAGGGGCGGAGCACAGGCAGCAGAGGTCTGGGGCTCTGGGCCTCCACTCACTTTGATTAATGAGCAGCAGTGTTTTGTTAAAACAAAAATGAAAATATTTTGAATTTAGAAGATAAGTTGACAATCTTTATGCGGGCCATTATTTTTTCATTGTGTGCTGAAATATGTTACTTGTCAACAGCATTTTATGAAAATTGAAGCTGGGGCACCTCTAAAAGGCACCAAATTGCTGGAAATGCAGTCTGTTCAGTTAAAAATTCTAGTGGAGCACCACCCCCACCCCTTACTGTAAGTAAACGTAAAATTAGCCGCTTAAGGTATAGGTGATTTTTAATGGGTAATTTAAAAAAATGTGGGGGGCCCAGAATTAGTTTTTATCTCGCTGGTGGCGTCGGCACATAGCGCAACAGCGGCGCCACATGGAAGATAACCATAGTGCTTGAAGCTTGCGCTGTCCTTGCGTCAGGCACGAGATCTGGCTCTACGTCTTTAATCATACTAAAGCTGAGCAAACGGGCCAGGCCAAGGAATTTGCGATGCTAACAGATTTCAAATTAGTATTATTTGAAATAATGCAGATTTACATGCTTATGTAAATAAAGGTCAAATTTAAAAAATGATTCTGTATTTGACTGGCAATTACAGCAAAACATGTACAAACTTTGACATGCTTCGAATAAACTTTGTGAAACTGTGTCAACATTAATAACCTTCTTGAACCTTCTCTGGTCACAACTGATAGAGGATGTACCTTTCTACAGTAACGAAAAGTTCATTCCATTTCGAAATTTCATTTTGCTGTTTCACTTTGCCTGCCTTTTCTCATCTGGCACAATTGTGTGCCATTCATCTTGTCTTGAGGTATTATACTTAGCGCTCAGACATAAATGCAATGCTGTTATTGGCCTTTGCCGAGAGCTGTGTCTACTCTTCAGTCTGCCTTTATTGTGAACGTTACTGTGACATGAGACAGGCCTGAAATGAAGAGGCATGAGGCTGGTATGATGCTTCGTACTGGTGATCTATTCTCATGAGGAAGTGTCGGCTCATCACTGTTTTTGAATGGAGGAACCTGTACACTAAATCCTGTGTGATGACATAGATTGACCTGGCTTTGGTATATGCATGCACCTATAACATTGATGATACTGCATATTGTACTGACAATACAACACAGTCCAAGAGTGGGAGGAAAACGTTGTATCATCATCAGGCAACAGGATGAGAAAGTGCATATTTATTGGGGAAAACAAACAACATGTACGTAGCACTTTAGTTTACAGCACATGGTTGGTACCTATGGGAGCAGCACAATACAGGACACATGCCCCGATCTATTAAACAAAATTCAATCAATCAGAATGTATTCATAAAGCACTTTTCAGGTGCATCACAAAGTGCTTTACAGATTAAAACATTACGGCGCCCCCTTGGAACCACCCTAGTTGCACTTCACAAATATTGCCAATTTATGGCTTATTTGTGTGGTTAAACAAGACAAAGTCATTCCAAAGGGGTTTTAACATGAGCCTTGACAATTATTTAGTTGATATTATTTTGTTTCCTACTTACATGCATAGGATCAGCTCTGCCTTGCACAAGGTGAGAGAAGTTGTTCTTTGTGGGAAACTTCCTTTGGACCAAAATGCTCTTATTTGTGCCTGGCACCTGTGTAAACAAGGACTAACCCAAGGACTTCAAAATACCCAGTTTGTGTCAAACCTGGTGCGGCCCCAAGATATTAGACGCTACTGCTTCCCCTGCTTCATTGATAATAATGAAAATGATTAGTGAGGCTAACAATCTGCACCTTCAGCACCCACTCATTCACACACCATCCACCCATCCTGGTCTATTGTACATGTTTTAGTGGTAGGGGAAACTCGAGCACCTGGAGGAAACCTACGCAAACACACACAAATAGGCCCCATGCAGGTTCAGGGATCGAACCCGGGACCTTCTAACTAAAGCGCAAGCCCCAACTGTGTCTTAGCTCTGATCAAAAAATGATTTCAGCTTTAGATCTGGACCATACATTTGGGTAAAATATGACCTTTGTGAAAGTAAACACTCATTTATTTATTTTTATACACCACATTTAACATGGCCAAATGCTTTGACATACACCTCTTTTGTTAATAATAGTTATTGGACTAAGTATGACTGAAATTAGAATATCACCTCTCTGGATATACAATGTTCCAGGTAGTGCCACGACTGATGCAACTTCCCTCCCCTGCTGACTACAGCAAAGTATGTCTTCAGGCAAGATATCACACGCTTCCACCATCTCTTTACACAACACTGTTTTCAACACTGCATAGTTTTTCACGCTGGCACTTCTGTCAACTTGGAGAAATTCTATAAAATATAGTGTTTCTTTTCATATATGCTTTTTGTGACCACATTTTTATGAAATGGTTCAGCCCTTTAGAATGTTTAGACTATTGCTACTTTAAATACAAAGAGCGGCCGAGTGCGACACAGATTTGCCTTAGGTAGTGTCTATTGTGTGATGTAAATGTAATAAAAATGAGACAGGCCATTGGAGGCACTTCGTAATGTCTCTTTTCACACATCACTACATTTGTTATTTGTTGTACACACTCACACAGACAACCCTATTATAGGCCAGTCAGCAAGTGCTGTCATCTCAAATTTTCACTTGCATGATGATCTTATTTGGTCTTGATACTATGGAGGCAATGAAAGTTATTGAGAGGGGAATCAAAAAAATTAAGTGTTTGGATATGAAATTCAAAACACTTAATTAGTTCAGGGTGTACCCCAGCTGCTCCATTTTGTAAAAGTGACCCTCCAAAATTTACAGACATTGGTTTCTGAGACTTTTCTGAGGCTTTTAGTAGACGAGCCCAAATCCCCAAGATGCTTTATGATCAAAGGGGTGTTTTTAACAGGAGCTGTGATCAGAGCTCTAGTTTGGTTTGATATGTGTTGATATGTACTTTGAAGGGACGTTTTTTTGATGCAAAACACACATTCCAAAAACGCAGATAAACGTTGTGCTGAGTTCCTGTCCTTGTGAAGCAGAATTCACCAAGCATTGGGAAAAGGGAATGTGAGCTGGGATTTGACTGCAGGGATGGTTGTCCGTCTGCAAGGTTCTCCCATTCCCTCAGAATAACACTGGAGCTCTGTCAGAGTGACTATTCTTGGTCACCTCCCTTCTCTCCCTCGATTACTCAGTTTGGACCAGCGACCAGAGTCCGGTGGTTCTAAACTCCAAAGCCCACCTGTTCTTTGGGACCTTCAGTGATGCAAACATTAGCTGCTGCTTTCAGAACTTTTGCTGCTACATGTGAATTGTATTTTCCTGGAGATTATTTATTGGACCTTCTCTCGTAGAGATTGGAGATAACCAGCTGATGAAGAGGTTAGCTAACTATGAAACTGGTCGTGCTGAGTGTTCTTGAGCACTATCGGTCATGCATGTATTGCTTTATTACAGACTCAGAGAGATGTATACCAAATCCTTATTCTCAGTGAAGTATGATGTATTTAAGCTTCTCGTCCGTGAGAGGTTGTATGTCAGAGAGTATGGTGAACATGCTCAGGTGTGGATGAAGACGGAGGGAGGGGGGAAAGGCGTGAATAGAACAGCAGGGTGTGGTCGAGAGCGTCCTGTCACAACAGTTTATTTTATTTTTTACAAACTGGGCAGTTTCTTCTCAAACTCGATGCGTACAGGCTTCGTAACATTCCTGCTATAAACATTTTTTTTTGCTTGTTTTATGATGCACAAGAATAAGAAATGAAAACACAATGGGCAGAGCTTCAGAGGAACCGAGCGCATCAACTTCCAGGTTGACAGAAAGTAATATCTTTCTTTGTATTTCTTTATATTTCTTTATAAAACAGTATTTCATTTTGCCAGATGTGAAATATTATCATGCCATATTAAATGCATGATAAAGGCCCTTTAATCAATGAAGTATTTCTTTAAGGTTAAAGTATACTTTATTGATTCCCATAGGAACAATAAGTTATTTTTTAGTGGAAGAACGCAAACCACTGCACCACCGTGCCGCCCAAACATCGAGAGTCCCTATACTATATCTAAAACAGGGCAGAATTGGAAAAGCAATATTTGCACTTGTGTAGCCAAGTCTAGGGTGTGATGCAGTTGGCAATGACAACCAAACTAATGGTCCTCGGTCGTCAGTCCCACCGGGTTGGGAGTAGGCCAAGCACATGAATCAAGGGCTATACTTGGTGCAGCACTACCTTTTTGGAGTGTGCAGTACATCCCCTCTTCATTACACCAGCCCACACTTGTATTCATTAATCCAGTATCACTGAGGTATTATCGGGGACATTACATAATGACACGCCCTCATCAACACTCAGTACAGGAGGAAAGTGATCCACAGGTGCATACAGTAAGACATGTTTTAATGACAAGGCTTAGGCAGTAGTATATATATAATTTTGTTTACTTATTTATGTATTTGTTTCTTTGTTTGCTTTCTTCAAGAAAAAGCGACAACAGTGTATGTTATTGAACGTTAGGTTAAAGCCATGGGCTAATGTGCAGACACCATGGCAGGAATAGTGGTGGTCAGTCAGGCCTCAGCAAGCCCTGGCAATATAAGAAAGTGTACAAAAAAAAATCACAGTTGAGTTGCTTATTTGTATTGTTGAGGTTTAAGTGAAATACTACTACTAAAAAAAGGCCTTAAAGGGATATTTCAGGATTTTTGACATAGGGCCTTATTTCCTAGTTATCCAGAGATATTTTTTTTTGTAATTCATGCAGTCCTTATATTTGAATTAGTTACGTGGCGCTAGGCTAGTGCAAGGCTAGCACATTTCTCAATCAACAACACTCTGGATAACTAGGAAATGAGCCCCTATATCCAAAAATCCTGAAATATCCCTTTAAACACTGCTGGCGAGCTGATTCTCCGTCAGGGCCTGCAGTATAGATCCAGCTACCCTTCTGTGGGAGAGTGGCTGCCCCCTTTGCACTTGTGCATCAACTTGTAACTGAAATGTGAGTGAAATAAAGCCTCCTCGTGATCAGAACAGACTCCTCCTCTCTTTTTCTGACATTACAACTCGATCAGACTTTCACGCTGTTCCCGTTAAAGGCTGTAAACTGACACAGCCTGAGTTTCTTGGGTGTTCCAAAGCTCGGCTATTTAGGTTTTGCTTGCACAGTGTTTTCTCATTGTTGATAAATTAGCACAAACTTTACAACACAAACCATTTCCTTCCCTGAACATAAGATTAGTCTGGTATCTCTCCCCTCACTTTGCCACTCTCTCTCGCCCAGTCTTTTCTCTCTATCGCTCTCACCCGACAAAGACGGGGTGTTTCTCATTTGCCAGGATGACTTTCTCTAAAGAGAAAGTCACCAAATTATCTAAACATTAATATTGACAAAAATAGAATCGAGCAGGTCGATGAGTTTAAGTATCTGGGGGTTATTTTAGATTCTAAACTGAAGTTTGATGCCCATGTCAGGAAAATGTCTAAGACCATCAAGACAAATTTAAATTGTTTCCGTATGATTAGATCTTGTGTATCAACTCAGGCGGCACGAGTTTATCTACATGCTATGATTTTATCACATATGTCATATTGTTCAGTCGTTTGGGGCCAGGCTTCACAATCTGTCCTAAAGACTTTAACATCACTCTACAAGCAAACACTAAAGGTGTTTGATCAAAAACCAATGAAGTGGCATCACTGCACTATTATTAAAAAATACAAAATGATGACATTTGATAACTTCATCAGTTTCTCTTTTATGAAAACGATATTCAAGTGTCTTAATGGTCTTGCTCCGTCTGTAATGTGTCAATTAGTACAAAAATACACTAATCAAGGAGTGAGTACCAGAGCTGGAGTCAGCGGGAACTGCAGAGTGAAACGGTGCAAAACTGCTCTGGGTCAGTCTGCGTTCTCAGTGAAAGGGACTCAGTTATGGAACGCTTTGCCACTGGAGTTAAAGTCCCAAATGGACCTGAGACTTTTCTCACAAAAGCTGAAGCTGTGGCTGAAGAACAAACAAAAATGTGAGCACTGAACTGTGAGGCTGAACTTGGGATGGGAAGTGGTCAGATATGTCTTCTCTTCTTTCTTTTTATTGTTGTATTGTTTGATGCTTTTCTCTGATTTTTCATCTTTCTGTTCTTTTATAAACTCTCTTAAAAGCCTAACCAGGGACGGAGGCTGCAAATTAGCCGATGGCTAGACGCCTTATGTACAGAACATCGGCCAACGAGTTGGCAATGTTTCCTTGTACTGTCCCTGTCAAATAAACAAATAAATAAATAAAATAAAAATCCTTCTTCCCTAGACCAGATTGTTGACTTACTTGGGAAAGTGTGTGCAAAATATTAGGAATAATGTTTAATAAACCACGTTTTTTGGCACATCTCCGAGGGAACAAAGAATCGAACGGTGCATCTTTGGAAAATGAGCCAAACAGAGATGTCGAGCTGTACAAGGTGCGAGGGCTCTGGAGGTATTGGAACAACACTTGGCAGATCTTTGATGGCGTGATTTCCTCCAAAGTGGTTCAGACGGAGACGATCATGGCAACTGAGGAACATCCACGACACGTTGCTCATTGACAGCAGAGGCACAGGTTAGACTGGACACATCAGGAGCGGAGACATATACAGGGCACATGTCTCACATTAAGGCCGCTGTCACGGGTTGTGGTGGAGTGAGGAAATAATAATAATAACAATGCATTGGTTTTATATAGCGCTTTTCTGGACACTCAAAGACGCTTTACATTGCACTATTCATTCACTCCATCCTCGGTGGTGGTAAGCTACTATTGTAGCCACAGCTGCCCTGGGGTAGACTGACGGAAGCGAGGCAACCAGTCTGCGCCATCGGCCCCTCCGACCACCACCAACCACTCACTCACGCACGCATTACATTCGCTAGGCTTCCTGGTGTTCCTAAACGGTCTCCCATCCAAGTACCGACCAGGCCCTTCCCTGCTTAGCTTCCAAGGTCTGACGGGATTGCGCAGAGCATAGCTGCTATGGAAAATAAAACCCAAAATGCTGGACTGCAACAAAACTGGCAAAGTTTAATAAATGACGAAAACCAAAATAACAAAATCCAGAGAAGACAAACAAACTGGGGCTGACGTAGACAATGAACTGACAAAGGACAAGGGAAACACAGGGGTATGAATACATGAGGAAACGGGGCACAGGTTTAACACATCAGGGCGGGGCAGGCAATTAACAGAAGTAAAGCAAAACACAAGGACCAAACATGTCAAAATAAAACACAGGACGAGACCAGAGGCTAGGAAACAAACTAAAAACAGGGGACAGAAGACAGATCATGACAGTAGCTTCACGGACTTTTGTTTTAGTTTAGAAACAAAACTTTACAACATGTTTCTCTCTGCACAGGGCAGTCAGGCTGAAGGTTCATAGACTGAATCTGACTTGTGCAGGAGCAAAGCTGAGAGGGAAATCAAAGGACTGTGCCCCCTGAAAGAAGACTTGTGTATTACACAAAAAATTCAATAAAAAAGCTGTGCCCCTCTCTTAGCAGCTCTTATTACCATATTATCAGCCCATAGGCTAATTACTGTGCCATTTATTTTAATAACCTGCCCCACCACGGTCTGGTGGCACAGCCACTGCCTTCTAGAAAAATGAGGACCACTCACTGGGTGCATGTGCACAAACAAGGTGACACAGATCGCTGCCCAGAGAAAAGAAATCCCACCGATGTTTATAAATCCAAACCACCAGGGGTTTGACTTGTCACGTGTGTGTTTGCCGACAACAACAACAACAACAACAACAACACTGTTTTAATGATTGTACTGCGCTCTAGCTCTAGTTCTCTATCCCACCCATCTAAACACCAGTGCACGATACCTTGTTTAATCCCGTACTAGGGCCGAACTCTCGCATGGGCGACGCAAGTATCGAGAGTTAGGGTTATAGTTTAGTGACGGGGTTCACAGACAGAAAGAGGGAGAATAACAGATTTTATTGCTGGGTTACAACAGAGGAACTTAGAAGCGTAGAGAGCGTAGTAGAGCGCACACTGACAAGGGCGCCGAAATATACCAATAAGAAAAAGGTAAAAACAAAGCACATTCATGAGAAATTTGATAGTGATAGACCGTAACAAAACACGGGGAAGTGGAAGTGTTGCTGGAGGAGATTTCTCGCACGAGCCCAGATCAGACCTGGATTGGGAAGAGCATAGAATCTGTCTGCTAAAATGAAGACACATGAAGTGCTGCGTCCACAGGGACAGGCTGTCCACGTCCAGATGTTGCATGAATACTTTTAGTGATTGATGCCTGCGGGGAATGTTGGGACTGTAAATGTGCTCGCAAATACCTCTGCTTGATTTGCATCTGTGGGTTCGTTGGGGATTTTTACTAAATATTTCAAAGGGCCAAGAGAGAAAACAAAGGAAAAACGGATATCAGAATCTGGAGCAGTAATCCCTGAAGAGGCACAGAGGAGCTCCCATCTCCCAGTTACAACAGAAATAAAATTGTTTGATCTCTGCTTCTTGCTTGAATTGTTACCCAGTGTAAACCTCTATCAAACCTCACTATATGCATTGCACCAAATGGAGAGCTCCGCAAATGTTTACTCAGCAATTATGTTTACACATGTATCCTGTGAAATTAAAAAAAAAACACCCAATACTAATTTGAGCAATTTTCACGCACGTTTCTTAATTAATTTGCACGTTAAGAGAACAGCCTCTATTTCTTGCATCACTTAGTGGCACACCTGGCTTAGCTCAGCACCATGCAGGCCTGTGTGTATACAACCACAACAAGCTCTTCCATCGAGTGAGGCGTCCCATCCATTAGTTCAATAGTGTTGTGGTCTCATTGTGGTCCAGTGGCTGCAAAGATGTGCTTGGTGTGGTTTGAAATTATGTTTTTAAGATACGTCACACAGAGAAAGGCACAGCCAGATGGAGATTCATGTTTACTTCTACAACATCTCCTAAGCTTCAAAGTGTGGGCATCTGATAATTGTGTAATTTAATGATATCAGAATGAGCGCTTTTAGTCGTTTGATGCTGGGACGTGATAATACTCGTCAATCAGATAAAGCAACAATGAGTTTTGTTTGTTTCATATTGCAGAACTGACGCTGGGACAAACCGCTTTCTTCTAATTTATTCTCAAGTAAATCTATATCTATGTTTGCCGCCAGAGAGTAAAGTGTAAACAGTTTGTACATATTATGCATATACTTTGTGCAGGCTGCCTGGATTCCTCCAAGAATTTTCCATTGTTTTATCGATTGTGAAGGTTTGATGATTGATTGTTGTATGTGTAACCGGGTGGGGGCAGGGGTCCCCAAGATAGTGATTAGATGCCCAATTTTAGCCATAACTTCTGCTACAAGTACACACAGGCAGAAAAATTTAAGATTATTTATTATTTCCAGTTCATTCGTTTATTTTAAATGGCACAATAGACCCAAATAAAAACAGTAGCAAACCATGCAATCCCATTAGCTGGGACTCACTTTATGTACACTATATAGAGCCATACCTGATCCCGTCAGACCTTGGAAGCTAAGCAGGGAAGGGCCTGGCAGGACTTGAATGGGAGACCGTTTGGGAACAGCAGGAAGCCTGGTGAATGTAGTGAGTGAGTGAGTGGTAGTGGTGGTGGCTGATGTGCGCAGACTGGTTGCCTCGCTTATCATCACCGAGTATAGAATGAATGAATAATGCACAAAATTGTAAAGTGACTTTGAGCATCTGGAAAAGCGCTACATAAGACTAATGCATTATTATTATTATTATTATTACTATACACACTCTACAAGTGGGCCGACACACGACTCCACACACCGGTGGATTGACTCCTTAGCCACATTAGCGGGCGCAGGAAAATGCAGTAAGAACATTTCCAGCACATTTACAGCAGCGAGCAGTTACCTGTAACACCGGTGCAGAAGCTTGACGCTAACCTCGCCGACTACAGCTACGGCACCATCACAGGGACACAAAACCATTTCCCACAATACTCATTAATGACAGTAACCAAGGCAAAATGTAAAAAGGATCTCATCATAGTGCATTGAGAATTAATGTGTAAACCATTGTTTGATTTAAAGCAGTACTAAGTAACTTGTTTACCTTAATAAATCCTTTCCGTAGTCCCTCTGGGGGCAATACAAGTGTTAATGGGATGATTGGGGGGTCTTTCGTCTCCCCCGGTGTCTCTGGCCAGAAAACCACAACACACACTAATGGAATCACAACGAAGAAGCTAACAGGCTAACGGGCAAAGCTAACTCCGGGCTAGCACCACTTAAACACTCTCACGGACAATTAATGAGTAAAAACCGCATCATGCTACGACACCTGCAGTGGCGCTCATGGCCTCCAGGGGCAGGAGTTATGTAATACCACTTTAAAGACAAGGTAATAAGCCATTAACCCTGCACCATTAAAAGCAAAGTACATCATTTTTCATAAAAAAAACTTTTTTGTATCATTATGTTGATGCAGGTCTGACTCTTATGGGATTTTCTGTTGATGAGCAGCAAACTCGAGAGAAAAAGTGTGACAAATAGCCTTGGTCTCCCAGCTACCCGGCTTTAAATCAGAATATCGTTTAATGTTGATCCGAGGCCTCTGCGGTGATGATATCTTAACACATGATATCTCTAACATTCCTAACAGCGAGGGTCATGAGAATTAATACAAAAATTGTGAATTAACCTCCTAATATTTAGTCCATCTTTCTCTGGCGTTCTCAAAACACATGCCTACTTTGATCTGAATCTCAGTGGGAGTATCCTGGTCAAATAAACATAAAACGAACTACCAGATGGCTGCTTTAATCCCAAACGTTTTGGTGGTTTTTGTACAGAAATCATTTGGGGCATCTCAAATCAATGCAGCACTCTCCACATTGACCGGCTCTTTAGTTGTGTACACTTCCCTAATGGGTCGAAGCACCTGTATACCTTGTTGTGGAATAAAAGAAAACATCCTTATCTGCCACTGTTCACACACAGTCACATACACACCCGGCTCTTATCACCCCAGAGCTCCAACCAACCCATTCATTAGCATTGATTTCTCTTACGATTGCCGGACAAAACATCCTCACCTTCTGACTCTGTGTTGACTCCCTATTATACGCGCACCGTCCTAACCTTGCCTCTGCGCCAAAGGGACTCCTCCTCCCAGACACTTCAGCAGGCAAACGCTTGTTAATTGCTCACAGCATTCGGTGGTTATCAGGTGGTCAGGCAGTGAAGGTCTGAATAATAAGCAGAAGCGAATAAGGCCCAGGTGGAAAACAATTACTAGAGTATAAAATCTGCTGCTTCCTTACAGGAGCTGATGGAGGGGGGGTAGACATGTTAAGATGAAGTGGTTTTAGGGAGCGCTGATAAATAGGGCAAATGCAGGAGAGGAGGCAGCTGGCGTGTTGATGAGGTGCTGCTGCCCCGAGCGCGCCTGAAGCTGCCCCTTTATACGGCTATCCTTACATTTCCATTATGCCAGGCTCTGACAGGTGAGTGTCTGGGGTCGATACTCTCTGATCCCGATGTACACCTGATCAACAGCAGCGGGCGTGTAAGGGACAGCACTGATTGATTTACTCCATTCCCCACCTGTTTTCTGAATGCCCTTGACATTTCTAGTTTTCTGAATTAGACTTTTACTACTTTTGCACCTGCAACAGACAAAGCAAGGAGTATAAATGTTCAACTCTGTCTCTTTATCATCTCTCTGTGTAAATGTACAGAGCCTCGATATTTGGCTCGTGTTAAAAGGCCGAAACATCTAACTCCTCCAACCTAGACCTAGAAATGCTTGTCCCGTCATTGAAAGGGGTGTACTCAGGTTGACACAGGAACAAGCTCCTCTACCAGCGTCAACACAACAAATGGGGATGTGGCGGGTGAGTCTGCTGTGCTGAGTATAATGAGGATGCCTGTGGCAGAGGTGGCCCCACGGTATTCCTGGACCTAAGTCCTTCCTCTCGTCCAATCTGGCATGACGTGATTTTAAGCTTCCCTCTGCTGCCAGTGAACACCACGAGAGCGGATTCATAATGTTTAACTTTTCTTCTGTGAGACTGCTTCGGGCTATCTGTCCACTTTCAAGACCAATCAAGCAAAACGCTGTATTTCTATTTCTTTGTCTTTGCTCATATCTTTCCTTCCATTATTCTTTCGCCTCAGTCTGTCTAGTGTGCGCTCTAATTTGCACACTTGTTCCTGCCTATGTGAACTACGTGGAACGGAGAAGGCAGACGTTAGAGCTGCATGGTTTTTCACTCCATTGTTGTCCATCTTGAATGAAGGTTCTTGAGTCATCATCTGTACTCTGTAGTTGTCGTACGACTACTCAGGGCTACAACATAAGATCAGTTCGGCTGCATGTGTACATAAAAATGTATTGGGTCCATACAACAAGTCCTTTTCATAAGCAGAATAATGTTATACAGTAGTTATACATTAGTAACATTCTTTTTGTAAAAAACAGAGAGCTCAAAGATAATATTAGGAACCAATAACGTAATATAGACAACAATGTAATAACAAAAAAATAACATAATACAGTTTTAAATTTAGCCATAGACAGCCAAAAATACCAATTTGCTGGCAGATAATGTAATAAGTGATCAGAGAATCCTTTGATAACAGGGACCAGTGACCTGGGACTGGTCCATGGAACAGGGACCCAAGCCTTGATACAGAAACAACGCTTTGTCCCATTGCAAGCTCAATCCAGCCACCTTACGCTCTAAAGGCCAAACCTCTACCAACTACGCCATTGGATTGAATAACTGCTGTAATATTTGTGTTCCAAGTGGCAAACAAGTGAATGAATAAAATGAAGTGGGGGGTTAGTTCAAAGTAATACATTAATATGGAATCAAAATGATACAAAGATGTCTTCAATTGTTCAAAGTAATGAATCAGATCATAGCCTTCTGTATGTCCGATCCACCAATTCTTTACCCATTAATTATATAGTCTTATATTTATTTTGGCTATTGGCATTGAATAATGGTTCTGGGAGGCTTCTAACCTCGATCTTAACCAACTCAAATGTGTTTCATACGTTAAAAAATAAGAAACAAAATAGACAGGAAATGTGCAGAGGAAATGTGCTAACAGTTAACTAGTAAGAAGGGGTGTCTTATGCACAATGAGTAACAGAAAAAATCTTAAGAGACCGAAATATAAACAATGAGAAAATAAAATTAGAACATAAAAAGTAGATATCAAGGTCAGCATCGGCAGAGCAGAGTTTACAGTCGCAGATATGGAAATATTGCACGTAGTTTTGCAATGGGGTTATTTTACCATCATCGAGTCATGGTGTGAAGGAATAATGTGCAAAATTGTAAAGCGACTGAGCATCTGGAAAAACGCTATAAAACACTAATGCGTTATTATTATTATTATTATTATTATTATTATTATTATTATTATTATTATTATTATTATTATTATTATTATTATTATTATTATTATTATTATTATTATTATTATTATTATTATTATTATTATTATTATTAAAACTAAAGATTGAAGGAATGGAACGGGTGGAAGAGGACATGTGTTTGCACTCCTTGAGAGTGAAGAGCTTTCATTATCAGTGGGACCTGAGCCATGCTTGTCTTGCCAGTCTCCACTATCTTGTGTGTCTGTTTCACGCGGCACTTGTCAAAAGTGTGCTGCAGCAAGATACCTCTATGTCGAAGTCACTATGGGATTTCTGCAGCTTCCACTCCAGCGAGACAGGCCAAAGAGAGGTCTGATGGATGGCGATGTCTGTCCGAGAGGATGGAGGGGTCACTAGGGTTCATGGCTGAGACACCTCATTGATATAGGGACCAGAAGATTTTTTAATTAACCTCTCAGGGAGGGACAGGTTCTTCCTTTGCCGGTAATCACAGTGCCTCTCATAAGAACTTACCTGACCTCCAAGTCCACTGGTGTCCACGGTCGCTCTTCACACTTCATATTTCTCCTGTTCAGTAATGTCACTGTCTGCCAGACACAAGACGAACAGTGTAGCAAAGACATGACATCATCAAGCTGAGCAAACAGCTCACAACAGCACAACATCCAATTCAAAACAATCAAAATATACAGATGTACCAGTATTTGTCAACAGAGGAGAGCAAAATGGTCAAAAGAATGAATTAATATTATGCGTATATACAGTATATATAATATAATATTGTTGTTGTAGCAAACTATTTTATTTTATTCGACCTTTATTTAACCAGATTGGGGCTATCTCCATTGTGACAGAGGAAACGAAATTACCTGGAGGAAACATATGTAGATGTAGAGAGAAATCAAAACTACTCACAAAGGAATTGTCTCCACCTTAGCAGATCAACCACAGTTTATTTATAGAGCACAGTTTGTGAAGTAAATGCTTTACAGAACAAGACAATATATAAAACACATAATAGAAAAAATAAGACAAAATTAATTATTTATATGAAATAAAGTACATTTAAAAGCAAAGAGAGCAGATATAATACTTTCAGTGGTCATATGCTCGAATGGTTTTCAGCCTGGATATGAACATCTTCATGAAGACTGTTACAGACTTTAGCTGCATGAAATTTGGAACACAGCTTCACCGTGTTTGGACCTGAGTGTTGGCACCAGCGTCCGAGATGGTTCATGGCTCTGACATGTCAGAGATGAAGAAGCGTGTGCACACACAGCGTTCTTTACAGTGTGATCCCTGAGTGACAGTTTGCAGAGACCCTGAGCATGGTTGTGTTTACTGGGTCTATAGGACGAGTGCTGCTCTACTGAGCAGGCTGGTATAGCAGGCTAATCCAGTGGTTCCCAAAGTAAGGGTCGGGACCCCCTGGTCAGGACACTGAAGAGGGGGCCGCAAGATTATTGTAAGACATTATTTTCTGAATTTGATGTATTTTAAAATTTCCCTTTTAGTGAAATTTTAGTGAAAGTCATTATTAAACCATATTATAAATGTTTTGCACCTTAAATTATAAAAAATACAAATTACACAAGAAGTCACAATGATATAACATGCTATCATTAATCCTATACAGCTTTTATATATTTTTATTTTCTTTAAAACCACATTTTAACCAATAAATACAAATTAAATACAAGCATTATTTTATGATATTTCCAAAATTGGAAAATACCTCATAAATGTACAAACAAACTCGAGCTCAGCTCTCCTAAGACATGACGGTAACTTTACCGGGAGTGGGGACGTCTCCAGCTCGTCTCCATGGAGACGTGACTAAAGGCAAAGAGATTAGAGATTTAAACAAGTTAGTTTCTCATCCAAATCCAGTCTTTGATTATTCACTGCAGTAATAGCATTTTCTGTGTGGAGCTGGTCATTGGGAGCATGTTAGTCCAAAATGTTACGCAGTGTGCTTTCAAGAATGAAATAACGTTCATTCATAGTCAGACTTTGTTTTAAGCTCTTTTGGAAATCACTGCTCTGACTAATTCCCCATCACTCTGATCAAACGCATTATTTTTCTCTCCTCTCCTCTCAAATAATGAAAGATGAAAGAAGACATCTTTCATCTGGAGAACAGTGGCCTTAGTTGCACTAAGAGAGGTTTCTGATGCACTCTCATATAAATCCTGCCTAAGCTTACCAAAATAAATTGGTTTACTCCATAGCAGCTGCAGTGCAACCTCTGGTTTGCTTGATTTGTGGAGGAAAAAAGGCAATTCAGACCAGATGAATGGGCAAAACTGCGGCCTTCTTAAAGTGCAAGAGTGCAAATCAGGGCAGGTGTGAGTCCCAGAGAGTTGATCTATAATGTGCTGGAGTAGGAATTTAATAAACTATATCAGCTCTCAATGTTTTATATGGTCACAAACTGGAGGGAAAAAAGAATGGGAGAATGATGCGTGATGCCACAGCTCCCCCACGTGGACGTCTGGCTGAAGTTCATCCGGAAAACAATGAATAAATAATAAACACATAGGCCTGGATAAGATAATTAAACAATGAATGATGTTACCTAATCAATAACAAACAAAAAGGTCCTCATCAGGAGCAGAGGAAAAGGCACAAAGAGATAATTCAGACAATTCTTTTCTTGTCTTTTTTTTTTTTTTCAGCTGTTTATTTTGAAACTTTACAACTTTACAACAGATCATTTCATTCTTTTTGTTTCTTTGTTTTTCAAATACAAATAAACAAAGCAAAACTACTGAACAGGTTTCAGTGTTATATGAGCAAGTTAATCCTCATGACATGATATTGACATGAAAACATATATTTACATATTAACATATTTTTACAATACAGAATGCTTGTTTTTCTCTCCAAACTGTCCTATACATTCAAGGTTTCGACATATTGCATCTGGTTTGCATGAACATAATATATCCATTCTGATTATGTGTTCATCTGTAATAGAGAAAGTCAGATTTTCCATCTGATAAATTTCCTTCACATTTTTCAAGACTCGATGGATCCAGGAGAAGTGTCTGGTCACAGCCTTTTGCAGCAGATATTAACATTTGATTCTAAGTAAATATTGCAGTATTTCAGTCTCACCCATTAGAGCAGCGAGTCCAAAAGGTAATATATGTGTGTGTATATCCTTCCAGAATCCTGTAATCATTTTGTCAATATAAAATATGTGTGTAATTGGCGTGTTGGTTTCCACACTTAGGCTGGTTGTTGCTCTTGCATGAGTAAAAAATGTGGCTACTCTCCCCATCTCTGAACAACGATTAAAAAAACCATTCCCCTCTCCGGAAATGCAGCTGGAAGTTATCTTGTTCTGTACATTTCTAAAACATACACATTTTCTTAATATGTTTTTAAGGAATAAAAAATATGACGTGCTTTTGCGCCAAACGCAAAAGTAGGAAAGTGAATTAAAAGTGTCTCATTATCAGGGCAGTCAGCAGGCATGCAGGGGCCCGGGACGATGTCATATGGGCACCCCCCCACTTGGGACTTTGATGCCACGCCATCCATTCAGTCATAAAATCAAACAATCGTACACGCTCCAAAATACAGAAAGTATAGCAATAACAACAAAAGCTTCTCATCACTTTAAAGGAATAGGCCACCGTTTTTACATACTGAGATATGTTCTTACCTTAGCTTTGACGAGTTCTTTAGGACCTGTCTGATCTTCACCCGTGCCTTCAGTCACGTAAACACAGCACAGACGGCGTTAGCATTTAGCCTCTCCCTCTCTCCACTATAGCTCCAAAACAGGTCAAGATAGAAGCTACCAAGCTCTTCCACGTTTTCCCTATTTAAATATGGTTACGTGAAGTGTTACACTACAAAGTATAATTACACAAAATTAAACAATGTGGATTTTCTAAGCGGATAAAAAGGGGAACTATATCGTAAGGCGTAATAATACCAGGAGTAGTTCGAAATCTGCGCAGTAACATAAGTAACAGTAACATAATACCATGTATGTAGTTCTATTTTTAGATGACTGGGAAGGAGAGCCGGGTTGTGTGAGCCAGATTGTGTTTATTTGTTTGTTTCTCTGTATGTCTACTATGTCTTGTGTTGTATTGTTTGTTTGCCTGATTATGTGTTGTATATCGTTTTGTGTAATTGTTTTATGTTCTGGTTCCCCCTTGCAAATGAAATGTGTCATCTCGAGGGGTTTTCCAGTAATAAAATTAAATTGAAACAGATAGACTTTCACCTTCAAACAAAAGAACAAAAGACTGAATCTTATCGACGGGCCTGCTCTTTATGAATCCTCATATTCACGCATCCCTGTCTGTGCGTAGACTAAGGAACTGCTCAAATCTCTGTGATCACAAATATATAGCTTAGATTTTGTATTGAAAACTACATTGTGACATTCAAGGTCAGCATTAAATTAACAGGATTCAAAGATATTCACCTTATTCTGGAAGTTCGCAGGTGCCGCCACGAACTGTGCCCGCCCCTTTTCTCCTATCAGTTAACATGGGACTGGAGAAGTCCAGATAAGATCAGTCACTAAACGAACACAAAGCCGTTTTCAGGGTGTGCAGAAACACGTTGCAGTGTTGACTTGTTGATGCAAATGAACATTGGACATTTTACACAACTCACTCTGGAGAACATTTTCTCCTCTGAATGAACGGACTTCGCGCTCGACCGGAAGTGTCATGACAAAGGAAGTGCCGAGGGCAAGAAGAGGCAAAAGTGGCGGGGCAGAATAATAGGATCAGCATTGAAACAGCCAATTGAAAGGTTCTGTTTCGCATCTTCACAGTGGAGTCCTGCAGTAGAAGGGCGGACTATAACTTCATCACTGCATCCCAGCCAAGGCCAACCTTCATTTATTTGTGGCGGGCAGTGCCAAAAAAAAAGAGGATAAATATTAATCCGGTCCAAGGCAAGAGTTCGAAAATTAATTAAATTGACTTGCAACGTATTTGTCATTCCAGCACACAGAGAATTAACACAACAGTTGACAACAGAGATAATGCTGTCTGTTTGATATTTTTTGCTCCTTTTTGTCTTTTTAGCGAAGCTTCTTGTTCAGTTGGTGAGTCTGTATCTTGGCCTGTGGTCTGTGGGGTACGGCTTAATTCCATCTTCACAGTAAATTATCTTCCAGGCCACCACTGTGTTTCTAATTAACACCCCAACTGAGCAGGCGGCCATGGATATTGTCAGGTATATATTCTCAAACTGTGGTGTTCAGTGCAGTTCTGTGAAATTATAGTCTTTATGCTCAAAGCGCCTAATTGCACACGTGTTGGCCTTAATTATCACTTTCTTTCTTTCTTTCTTTCTTGCACAGAACAACGTGCGGGACGTGTGGAGAGGACTAAAGGACCTCTCCGGATGTGAATAGGATGCCAGAGGGACAGCTAAAGAAGAACCGGCCCAATATAGGCCAGTCACCTTGACCTCCTGCCTGATGAAAACATGGAGCGGCTCATCCTCACCCACCTGCAGCCCGGCTGGAGCGCTGTGAGAGTCCTGGTCTTTGACTTCTCCAGCGCTTTAAACACCATCAGACCGGCACTGCTGCGGGGGGGCTGATGTATGGACCAAATCAGTAAATGGACTTGGATCATATTACTCCAAAATGTTTGGATCATATTACTCCAGTCTTACAATCTCTTACTGTGAGCCAAAGGAGAAATTCTACTTTTCTACTTTTGGTGTGTAAGCCATTAAATGGTCTAGTGCCAAAATAACAATGGGACATGCTTGTCCCATGAGATGAAGGCAGTTCTCAGGTAATCAGGAGGACGTGGGAGTGGATGGACATCTCGCTGCATGGACCATCGACTACCTCACGGACCGACCACAGTACATGCGGCTGCGCAGTCTGAGTTAGAACTGGGATCCCTCAGAGCACCGTCCTCTCACCGTTTCTCTTCTCTTCTACATGTCGGACTTCACATACAACACGGACATCTGTCATCTGGGCTGTGTGTCTGAATGGTAAAGGCCTGGTATGGCAGTGCACTAAACAGAAGCAGGAGATGGAAGCTGTGAAAGCCTGAAAATCCGTGGCAATGAACACATCAAAATGTCTTCAAGAGGAGGTGACAGACTAAAGCTGATACTCCAACAAGAGTCTTTTTGGATAACTACTCTGAAGGCTACACAATATCCTGGACTAAATGATAAACTAGATTTCATTCTTTTTTTGTGAACCATTCCTTCTTGTTTTTGTTGTTGTAAATACCGTCTTATGCTCTGTGTCTTCTGTGTTCACTGTCCCTTTAAGTACAATTATCTGGTCATGTGAACCTGTCACATGTCACATGTCATGACCATAAGGTATAAAAGAGGTCTGGCAGCTATTATGAATCTTTTCAAGCAGCACATGCCCTGATGAAGGCCGGGAGAGGCCGAAACACGTTGGCGTTTCTAATCATGATACAGTTATGAATTAATAAAGGCGTTGATCCCCAATCTGAAGAGTACCTGGGAGAAACTTTCTTTACTGTTTGATAATAGACTTGAGAAGCAATCCAATAACCTTGACCAGATTGTTCACCTCAACAATAAACTGGACTGGTCCCCCAACACCAACGCCCTATACACGAAGGACCAAAGCCGCCTCTACCTTCTGAGGAGACTGAGGTCCTTCGGAGTGAGCAGGACTTTTTTATGACTTTTTATGTTCTTTGACAAGAACATACTGAACAAGCTGGTCAGGAGGGCCAGCTCCGTCCTGGGCTGCCCCCTGGACTCTGTGGAGGAGGTGAGAGACAGGAGGTTGTTAGCCAAGCTCACCTCCATCATGGACAACACCTCCCACCCACTGCACGGGACTGTAGAGGAGCTGAGCAGCTCTTTCAGTGGAAGACTGAGACACCCCCAGTGCAAGAAGGAGCACTACCGCGGCTCTCTGGAAGCACTGGTACAGTTGTCTTTTATATTATTATTTTTATTTGTGTTGTTTTGTTTTGTTTGTGTTGTGTGTCTTCACATGAACCTCGTGTCTGATAATTTAGATGATGTTGATGATGATGAGGAAATAAATTTCTTCACTAAGGTCATGAAAATCATACATAAACTGATGCATGATGTACCAAGTGCTACATCTTCTCTTACCTCGTCTGGGTATTCTCTGGTTTTGATCACAAGCTACTTGGTAAACCCTCTTCTTAAAGGAATAGGCCACCATATGTTCTTACCTAACCTTAGCCGAGTTAATATATCCCCGTCTGGTCTTTGTCCGTGCGCTCTGACAGGCAAACGGAGCACATACGCAGCCTCTCCCACATGTCATATAGCCCCAAAAAAGCTCACGATAGAAGCTACCAAGCTCTTCCATGTGTTCCCTATTTAAATAAAGTTACGTGAAGTGTTTTCAAGCGAAGTATATTTACACAGAAATGAAACATGTAGATTTTATAAGCAGATAAAAAGGGGTACAATATTGTGAGGCGTAATGATACGAGGAGCACAACGTCCGCGCAGTAACTCCTAAAGACTTCCCCCCGCTCACTTCCGTCAATAACCTTTATGTGGGAGAGGCTGCGTATGTGCTCCGTTTGCGTGACAGAGCGCACGGACAAAGACCAGACGGGTATACATTAACTCGGCTAAAGTTAGGTAAGAACATATCTCAGTATGTAAAAACGGTGGCCTATTCCTTTAAGAAGTGATCATACCACAGAACTAAGAGTACACGGCTGTAAAGTAAATATATAATTTATTCATAATTATCTTATTTTATTTTTTCATTTTAGCTGCATAGGCCTAAATGAGCTCTATATTTACTGTGTCCAGACACAGTAGGGGAGAGTGATTGTGACGTTGCCAGATATTCCCATATTCTGTCTTCTGCCTGCAGTGACAGGGGCTGATCATAAATAATATATTGTAATACATTATTTATATAATTAATACATAATGTTTGTATTACAGTGGAGAGTAAAGTCTGCCCTGTCTTTCTGGCTTGGCGGCTTTACATTGGGATGGGACTATGTTTAATGCAACAAATCAAAACAGCTGGTTGCTCACAGACGCACAGGCCTATTTTCGGTATTCTCACTTTTGTCCTTTTTTTCCCTCTAGATTAATTATGGAGAAGAGGCTAGATGCCAGTGTTAACATTTTCAGACACGTGTAATTCACATTTTATCCAAAGAACACAACACACACTTAAGTCATTCTGACCATTATGTTCGGACAACTGTCCTGACATAATAATATTCACAACATGCTTTGACAGATAAATTAGCTATCCGAGGATATTGCTACATCTTTGGGTTACCAAGGCAACAGCACCCGCAATTGGGGCACCTCTGATTGCTTTGTCTATTTATTCTTATCAATGGAACATAAAGGCAGTTTAGAGCAGTCTGTTTGCATGGATTAACCTCTCATGTTAATGCATAATCGCAAAGGGAACAAAACTAACCGGCCATGGGAGCTGGGCTGAATAGAGAGTGCATTGCTAACATCTGCTCACCTCAAGGGAGTAAATATATTAGTGTCTTTGTACAAAAGCTCTAGTTTTTCTTTATACAAAAGCTCTCAATTCTTTCCTACAACTGATCTATCGTCTAATGCCACCCTTTTTCCTTTACGTATACATAATGGAAAGGTGAAATTCGTGATGTTAGTGAAATTCTTATGGTTAAGTTATCTGGATCAAAGTCTATATTTTTGTAGTTAAGTACTGATATCATGCCATTGGTATTACAGCTAAAAACAAGGACCACCATGATTCTAAATGTCATAGAATATGTGAGGTAATGTCATATAACATTAATTTAACAATAATATTTCATTCATCCAGACTTAAGCCTTGCAGAAAGAAGACAGAATTTCAACAGAAGATGTCGTGAATTAAACTGTGAAGATGAATGATGGATACGGAGTGCCTTTGGTTGGAAAGGAAAAAGCAATTGTTTAGAAATGGATGTGTTCTCCATTTAGTGGTTTCATTTACAGAGTAAAAGATTCTCAGTACGGTTTTGTCCCTGTGGGTCTTCAGTGACAGTGACCGAGGTGCTCAGAATGTTTCATGTGCAATTCATTACAAACAAAGCTATACCATGTCTGGAAGAAAAAGAATAACGTCTCTGTGTAGTTTTCTTCAAGGTCTGTCCATCCATACGCAACCCCAGAGGTCCTCAGTATCCCTGTGGAGCATGGCAGCCTGGAATACCTCAAGTGAATCGATGAAGTCCTTCCAGATAACTGATTTATCATTATTTCAAACTCAACTGCAGTAAGAGGGATAAACAGGGGGGCCCAAAGTGTGGATCAGGAGGCAAATGCGGTTCTCAGACCAATTTTTGTTGACCCTTAAACTTTTCTTGTGTTGGCATACACCGCAAGAGATGTTGCTTTTTACTGCAAGTCAAACAATTATTTTGAAACGGTTGCAATTTCAATAACTAAATATTTAATGTGAGACCGAGCTGGGTTCAAGGTTCAGAGCCAAAATAAAGCCATGTGGCACGGTTAAAACTAGAATGTTTCACTGCATTGACCACAGCCCTGGAGTCCGTTCAAGGCAAGGGAAATTTATTTATAGAGCACCATTCAGGCAAAATGAAGGCAGCACAAAGTGTTTCCCAAATATCCATAACACATTTAAAGCACAGTAGAAAATTAATATGACACACAATTTCCTAAGTTAAGAAAAACAGTGTTAGAAACGAACACACGCACACTCACACACACAAATTCAGCAACAAAAATATCTGTTCCTTGTGCAAATGAGACTGCAAACAGTGATGTTTTCAGCCCAAATTTAACAGCTCCAATGGTCAGAGCTGATCGCATGTTCTGAGGGAGTGTGTTCCACTGACGAGGGGCATAATAACTAAAAGCTGCTTCACTCTTCTTTTTTGTAACCATTAGGGACATACCAGTACCTGATTACCTGAGAGCCCTGTCTTTATCTCATGGGACAAGCGTGTCCTGCGTTTATTTTGGTGCTGGACCATTTAATGGCTTACACACCAAAAGTACAATTTTATTTTATGTCTCCTTTGGCTCACAGTAAGAGATCGCAAGACTGGAGAAATATGATCTGAACATTTTTTGGTCAAAAAGCAATAACTTTGTTCTTATCTGAGTTAAAGCAGTACTAAGTAACGTGTTGCCTTAATAAATCCTCTTCGTAGTCCCTGTGGGGGTAATACAAGTGTTTATGGGATGATTGGAGGCTCTTTCATCTCCCCCTGGTGTCTCTGACCAGAAAACCATGTTTGCAACTTGACTGCCACCGGTCCGGAGAAAGCAATACACACTAATAGAATCACGAAGAAGAAGCTAACAGGCTAACGGGCAAAGCTAACTGCGGGCTAACGTCACTTTAAACAGTATTTACAGCAAAGTTTGAGTGAAAAAAAAAAGTCCATTGTATAATTGGATGCATAGTAACCCTCTCTCCCTTCGCCTTTCCTGTCAGCGTAGTATTTACTCTCCAAGACAATTAATAAGTGAAAAAATCGTAACTTGCTACTACACCTGCAGTTGCGCTTATGGCCTCTAGGGGGAAGAGTTGCTTAGTAGCCTACTGCTTTAAGACGAAGAGTCCATTTACTGATTTGGTCCATACAGTCTCAACATGCAGGTGGTGTGTAATTTGTGGTGAGTGACACAGAAATATACAGTTGTGTATCATCTGCATAGGTATGGTAAGAAATAACGTTCTATAATCTGAGTCAGGGGCGTGTGTCTGATCTACTATTACCCACCCACTTTTCTAACCATTCAATACAATGATCCACCGTGAGATCTAATGATACTAGGACTGTAATATTGGAAGCATCATTATTTATCATTATTTAAATGGATGTGTTTAGGACCAGGATTAGCGCAGTCCAGGGGCGGACTGGCCATATGTCCATTCTGTAAGAACACAGAAGGGCCACTGGCTCTAGGGCCACCGGACCTGCCTTAACTGAGCTTTACCCAAATCTAAAAGCTAAAAAGAAAAGCATCAAAATAGCGACAAAGAAAGAGGATGAAAACAAAACAAAAATGTGCCGGAAAAGCGACAAAAGATGTGTTGAAAAGGTCGACAAAAACACGACAACAAAGCAACGAAAAGGCCACAAAAACGTGACAAAACCATAACAAAAAAAATGATAGAAAAAACGTGACAAAAAAGTGACAAAAACACAACAAAAAGCCACAAAAAGTAATGAAGAGACAACAAAACTATGACAAAAAATGCGGCGACTTGACAAAAAGTTACAATCACTTTGTAGGTCTCAGCTTTCAAACGAGGCGCTACATTGTTGCTCTCCAGCCGAGAAGCTTTTAGATTTGGGTAAAGCCGAACTGGAGAAAATGCGCTCCGTTAAGGCGGGTGGTAAGTGGCACATTTACGCTAATTTGGGCCAGGCTGGTCAGAGTCCAGGGCTGTTTTTCAGTCCCAGTCCGCCCCTGGCGCAGTCTCGAAGTCTAGAAGCTACCAAGCTCTTCCACGTTTTCCCTATTTAAGTACAGTTACGTGAAGTGTTTTCAAGCAAAGTATATTCACTCAGAAATGTAACACGGCGATTTTATAAGCGGATAAAAAGGGGTACTATATTGTGAGGCGTAATGATACGAGGAGCACTACGTCCGCGCAGGAATTCCTAAAGACTTCCCCCATGGATCTATTATATTAAGACTTCCCCCCGCTCACTTCCGGCTAGCAGAGTACAGCTGAGGAAGCGTCACGTTTTAGCACGATAACTTGTGAACAATGCCTTTTACGTGCATCGTGCCGGGCTGTGATAGCAAGCAGAAAGTATATAGTGTAGTAATGTTTCACAGATTTCCAACTCACCCCGGACGACGACACAGGTGGTTCGCTGCTTTGAATCTAGATAAAGCAACACTGAAAGGTTTGAAGAACTGGCGTGTTTGCTCCGAACATTTCACAGAGGAGGACTACACCTCGTCTGGGTTTCGCCTAAAGAGTTCTGCCATACCGACGATTTTGAGATCACGTATGCAACAAAGAAGATCATCAAACCCTGTAAGTGTCCTTGGGTCTGGAAGTAGCAATAACTTTATCCTACCGTTACTTGAGTGGAATTAAATCCGGCTAGGACATACTATAACTTCACTGTGAAATCAGTGCTCTTCTTCTTGCAAAAAGAAATTACAGATTGATTTGTACTTTTGTTTGTTTGAGTACTAGAATCCCTGGTGAAGCACTGAGTACACTACTGTCTGTTTATGTATTAGATGTATCTGTTATGTAATGCACTGTAACAATACTGTCTTACTGTGATGATTGGAAAAGTGTGATAGTACGTTAATAAGTAATCTTGGGATTGTAACGTTTGTCTGAATTCTGTCAATTGTTACACAGGTCAACTTCACAGAATTACTGCAATATCTGCCCGAACCTGATGACACCTTTTATGAGAGTGTTCCTCATTCAACCCCCCAGAAGCACAAAGCTGATGAGCCTACAGTTACAGTCCAAGTGCCGGTACAGCTGGCCAGTCCCTCACATCCAACCAACCCAGCGGTTCCCATGGCTCCCACATGGACACAGCTATTGGTAGGCTAATGAATCTTACATGATTCCACCGTGACAATTTACTTGAAATCTGTTTTTTCTATAGAACACTGCATCTTCATCCACGAGGATCGTCACCTGTAGTCCACGAAAAAGCCCAATATATACGGTGAGTGACCTCTATTGAACTACTATGTTTGCTATTGATTTATTTATTTTACTATAGGGACAGTGCATATTAATATACATTATACATGTAAATATGCCAGAATTAGCCTAAGGGCTATTTTTCATCTGCAGTCCCAGGACAGTTGTTATGTGTCCTCCTGAAGGGATAAAAGTACAATCTAGTAAAATGCAATACAATAAAATATTTAAAAAAGATATATCAATATCAATAATAATAATGATGATCCATCATGCAATATATGAGTGAGTGAGTGAGTGAGTGCGTGAGTGAATACATACTGTCGTGCTTGAAAGTTTTCATACCCTGGCTGATTTTCTGATGAGGTGTTGACCTATTTTCAAAAAATATGAAATAGTGGCTTGTGGTGAAACAACAGGTTCTGTAATAATCCAATGCTAAAGTGGCCCATTCATAATCTTTTTTATAAGGGTCATTTATTTTTTTATTTTTTTCATCATGATTTAAAGGAATAGGCCACCGTTTTTACATACTTACTTACCTAACCTTAGTTGTGTTAATATATACCCATCTGGTCTTTGTCTGTGCGCTCTGCCAGGCAAACAGAGCTCCAAAAAAGCTCACGATAGAAGCTACCAAGCTCTCCCACGTGTTCCCTATTTAAATAAAGTTACGTGAACTTTTTTGGAGCTATATGACATGTGGGAGAGGCTGCGTATGTGCTCCGTTTGCGTGACAGAGCGCACGGACAAAGACCAGACGGGGATATACAAACTTTTTTAGCTTTTTTGGAACTATATGACATGTGGGAGAGGCTGCGTATGTGCTCCGTTTGCGTGACAGAGCGCACGGACAAAGACCAGACGGGGATATACAAACTTTTTTAGCTTTTTTGGAACTATATGACATGTGGGAGAGGCTGCGTATGTGCTCCGTTTGCGTGACAGAGCGCACGGACAAAGACCAGACGGGGATATACAAACTTTTTTAGCTTTTTTGGAACTATGACATGTGGGAGAGGCTGCGTATGTGCTCCGTTTGCGTGACAGAGCGCACGGACAAAGACCAGACGGGGATATACAAACTTTTTTAGCTTTTTTGGAACTATGACATGTGGGAGAGGCTGCGTATGTGCTCCGTTTGCGTGACAGAGTGCACGGACAAAGACCAGACGGGGATATACAAACTTTTTTAGCTTTTTTGGAACTATATGACATGTGGGAGAGGCTGCGTATGTGCTCTGTTTGCGTGACAGAGCGCACGGACAAAGACCAGACGGGTATATATTAACTTGTCTAAGGCTAGGTAAGAACATATCTCAGTATGTAAAAACGGTGGCCTATTCCTTTAAAAAGTGCACACTTACTTGTTTCATAAATGGCTTCACACAAACCATGAGGGAATAACCAAAAAAAATGTCAATATTCTTTGATATATAGTCTACAAATCATAAAACATTCTGCAAGGCTATGTGAACTTTCAAGCACAACTGTATGTGTGGGGAAAGGATTGTGTTGGGATTAGTGTAAGTGTGGATTCACATCAATGCCATGATGTGCATAAAGCTAGACTTTTTTGTGAAGACTTGCAAACAAGTTTACTTTGTACTCTCGTTTGGATTTGTGTGGTAAGCTTGTATGGCTGTTGGTATATCATGCCCTTATTGTTTTACAAACTTTGTCTGTAACCTTGTAGATGTAACTGTATGTAGTGGCCTAAGAATATAATGACTTATGCTATTAAAAAAAAACTATATAGTAAAGATCAAGTCTATGTGGGACTAGTGTCAATGCATATTCTTATTTGGCTAAAACAGGAACCACACCACACTGGAGCAACTGCGATGGATAGAAGTGCAACATCAGTGTTTGATGTCAGCATGACCTCAGAGCCGGCTCCTGATCCTGTGCCAGATTCGAGCCCCTCCACCTCCACCACAGGAAGTTCCTCAAGCCTCTCTGGCCAACCCAGCGGATTCAAGGAGAGGAAGTGGATTGTGAATGAGTCTAAACTCTTGGAGCTATTTATGATCTGCCCAAAGTGTGGTTCTGCAATGTGTGACCTCAATCATACAATAACACAATTCGGCAGCAGAATACAAATAAATTGGCAATGCAACAATGGCCATATGGGAGAATGGGAGTCATGTCCCAATGTACGTGGATTGGCAGAAAATAACCTCCTTGCAACAGCTGCCACTGTCTTTACCGGTTCAACATATACCGACGTTGCAGACTGGGCAGGACTTTTTAACTTGCAGATGCCCCAGAAAACAACATTTCATGACATACAGTCAAGTTACCTTTTCCCAGTGATTGAAGAAGCATACATACAGCAGGAGGACATTATCAAAGCAAAATTAATTTCCCAATCAGAGGATGGTGAGGGAGTGCAGCTACGTGGTGATGGCAGAAGTGACAGCCCCGGGCACTCCAGCAAATATAACACATATTCTTTCATGGATGACTCCACTAAACAGATTGTGGGGTTTGAGCTGATGCAGGTAAGATTTCAAGTTGTTTTCAAAAATCAAAGCTCAATTCAGTACTATATTGTAGATGTCATCATCCATACATTTGTGCTCTGTAGGTCTCTCAGACCTCAAGTTCTGTCGCAATGGAACCATTGGGCTTCAAGAAATGCCTGGAAAAGATCCTGAATGAGGGCATAGACGTTAAAGTGATCACCACAGACCGGGATCCCTCCATAGGAAAAATTATGAGAGAAGAATATCCTCATATCATTCATCAGCTTGATCCTTGGCATGTAGCCAAAGGTTAGTTGACTTTTAGTATCTCCTTTATTGTCTTGTTATTCTCTGTATCACCTGTGTTTCACACAGGAGTGTAGTGGGCTGTAGAATGTGTGCGATGCACTCCCACTGTTCTGAATGAAAGTTCATACACATGTCTTTATAGCTAATTAATCCTAAATTGGTACTGATAAAGAACAAAAAGTAATGCAAGACAGACGTAAACGAAAATGAAACATCACTATGTGTCATATATGGTCGAAATGAATGGTGGGCCACTAAGCTATGCAATGAAAGAAGAAACGCTGGTATTATGTACCACAGGAAATAAGTGACCACATGTTTTTATAATTGTCTTTGCTTTTTCAGGATTAAAAAAAAAAATGGTTGCGGCATCCAACAGGAGGGAGTGCAAAGATCTTGCTCCTTGGGTCAGGAGTGTCAGCAACCACATGTTGTGGAGCTGTTGCACCTCCAAAGGAGATGCAAAGGTACCCAAGCATAAAGACACCGCTCAAGTGAAATTCTAGATATAAGCAGATGTAATGCATAGCAACACTAAGCTCTTCAACATGAAAGAAAACGGTATTGTATTACAGATATATAAAAGTGTGCCTCTGTTCTCATGTTCTCAGGAGCTGCTCAGGCGATGGATGTCTCTCCAACACCATATCACTGGGGTCCATCGCTGGGAAGAGAATGGCACGGAATACGGATGTTCCCACCAAGACTTGTCTGCACAGGAACAAAGAACTCAGAGGTGGCTAAATGTGAGTTCCCCTTCCTTCAAAGTCCTGAAGTCAATGATGATGGACACACGTTTGCTGAAAGACCTACAACAGATGACACTGTTCAAACATACAGGTATGTGTAAACTGTTGTATAACATGATAGTGATATGGCTAAAGTCATGCGTGTGTCTGTAAGAATAGGTGATGTTTCACCGGTACTAAATTAGAATTCAAATCATGGCACAGTAGTTGCAAATAACACTAAACTTTTTCTGCTCCTTTTTCCATTATAAAGCCTTCGTTTTGGTTTGTTTTATTTTTCAGGACAACTTGAGGTGTTTCACAATGCTCTCTTGAAGTACTGTCCAAAGAGACTTCATTTTCAGTACCCAGAAATGAAGGCACGCAACATGCTTGCTATCATGGACCACAACGAGAATCACTCCACAGATCGGGAACAAGCATCAACAGCAGCAGGTTGTACTAAATGAGTCCAAAGTACATGTTACTTCCATACTTGAACATAATCTTCACATATGGCACTGACATGACTAACTAATGTAGAAATGATAACCTTTCTATATTTTGAGCATGTTTGATTAAAATGTTTTTTTATTCCAGGCCACCCAAGAACAAATGCTGTCTTCAAAAAGCAATCACAGCAATGGGTTTCTGTACCAATTAATACGGAAAGAACACACATGTTCAGAGATGACCTCATGGAACGAGTGCTCAAAAGAAGACTTGACCCTTCAGTCAAATTCAAAGCCAGTAGTGGCGGCTGGTCCATTATGGGCGGTGGGGCGCCGCCCATCCTATCAATTTTGCAAATAAAATAAAAAGTTTAGCAAAATCATAACTTTCTTATGTACAGGTGTTTTTTTTTTTACACTGGGAGAGGGGTAGCGGAGGTGAAGGAGCGTGTCATTTTGTCTGCCTGGTTCATCTTGTGCTGTAACACAGTCTCATAAATGTGTAGTTTTGTGCTCGGGGCGGTGAGGAACAGCGCCCCAAGCATCTAACCAATGGCGCCCTACCATGATATAAAAACGTCACTGTATATCATTAATTCAACCAATCAGAGACGCGCAATAATAAATCTCCGATGGGCGCGTGGCCTCAGCGCCATTGGAGAATTAACAGGTGAAAGACGAGGAAGCGTCTCCTGTAAACAAACGCGAGTAGGTCGTTGTTGGAGCAGCTCTGAGCTCACGGACGATCGGAGGAAAAACTTCTCATTTGAAAGACCGGAGAAGCTTCGTGTTGTTTCCTGAGAGGAGGTAAAAGGATTTAGTCAAACTAATGGACTTGGGACAACTTTCTTCACTCAGAAGTCACGTCTTAACGGACTTTCCTGGAGGTAGCATGACGATGCTAACTAGCTCATCTGCTTTAGCTGCTGCTTGTTTATTTCACACTTTGGGACAACCCTCGCTGACTTGGACAGACAGTTCTGTCCCAGGACGTGGACATTTGATGGAGAGAAGATTCAGGACCGTGAGGAGGAGCTACGACAGGAGAGGGGAACGTCATTCATTCACTGAGGGAAACAGAGGTGGAGCTCCAGGTGCTACAGGAGGAGGAGGACTCTCGTCTATACGTGAGCTGCACATTATTTCTGAGCGGATCATTTGTCTGACGGTTTATACTGGTTTAAACCTGTGGCTCTGAGGCTCATAATGAAATCGCAGCAGGTCTGGGACTAAAACTGTACCTGAAATCAAAGAGGAAACACCTGCCTTTGTTTGGTTCTGTTGGTACAAAACACAAATCAGTGGTGCACAACACAAATATGTATAGTTACGGAAACTCATTGCTGCCAATGTGAGTGAAACTTTTTTGACTGCGCTTTCTCGTTCGAACGTAATACCATCTCGTTCTAACGAGTTGCCAATGTCGTGTGAACGACTTTTTAAGCCCAACGCAGACGATTGACGGTGCGGCAAAGAGCCGCCTCCTGTGATCCAGACGCGGTGCCGCGGGGTTAACACATAGGACTACGTTTTTGACCTGCTGCAGAGGCACAGACGGGTCTCCGCTGTGACAAACAGGGAGACCGCCGTACACTTTGTTTAAGGTGATGATTGAAGCAGCGGAGACAGAACCATCATCAGGGCTCAGGTGGAGCATGTTAAACTCGCCAGCCCCCTATTGACCTGCAAAAGAGAGCCACGTTTTCTCTCTCTCTCTCTCTCGCAACACGGACATACGTGTCTTATTTTATTAATGATGAATGTATGAATTACGCGTTTAAAGCACCACATGGTTTGAGGAAAAGCCTCTGAACTGAAGTGCCCTGACGCGCCGCCTGTGCCGAAATGGACGCGCGTCAGATGATGTGCCGCTGCGCTCTGGTGTGCGCTGGGCTTTTGGCAACTCGTTAGAACGACATTGGCAACTCGTTAGAACGAGATGGTATTACGTTCGAACGACATTGGCAACTCGTTAGAACGAGATGGTATTACGTTAGAACGACATTGGCAACTCGTTAGAACGAGATGGTATTACGTTAGAACGACATTGGCAACTCGTTAGAACGAGATGGTATTACGTTCGAACGACATTGGCAACTCGTTAGAACGAGATGGTATTACGTTAGAACGAGATGGTATTACGTTAGAACGAGATGGTATTACGTTAGAACGACATTGGCAACTCGTTAGAACGAGATGGTATTACGTTCGAACGACATTGGCAACTCGTTAGAACGAGATGGTATTACGTTAGAACGAGATGGTATTACGTTCGAACGAGAAAGCGCAGTCAAAAAAGTTTCACTCACATTGGCAGCAATGAGTTTCCGTATATAGTGACTATCGTTACACTTTAGTCAGAAATTATTTATTTTTTTGTTGAATAAAACTAAACAAGTTTTAAATATATTCTACTACATAAAATAATAATATTAAATGCCCAATAACTTTCTTAAGTTAAAAACAATGTTTATAAGTATCTTCTAAAATATATTTGAAGGTAGGTAGAGGCAACAGCCCCCCCTGGTTTTCACATCACCAGCCGCCACTGAAAGCCACATCATCCCATATCCAAGTACTTCACCTGTCCAGCAAGCCCAGCAAAGAGGAGGCCATACAGTAACACGCCTCAAGATTGAAAGGTCCCTCAGTGAAAGAGTAACTGGTTTGCCGCCGACAACCTACCTCATAGAAAACCCCTGGACCGGAGTTGAACTAGTTCTTACGTCTGAGAATGTGCGTGTTTGCTTCTCTGCTCTACCCTTGGTTTCTCTTCCCGTTTCCAGACTTTCGGCTGCACAGCTGAGGTTGGGTGTAATTGTAATTTTTTCATTTGTAAATAGATGTTTAGTTTTTGCAATTTTATTGGACTTGTACTTTGTTTTCTGTGTTGTACTTTATTTATTAAGCTTTATCTATCCAAATATATACAACATTTTAGAAATGTAGCTATCCCACTTCTGTGAATGTAACGCCATAAGCATACTGAGGGGATGACTTACTTATAAGGAGTTGCAGGGATCTAGACTGCGACCAAAATGCTCGCATATGCGACTATTTTTAGAGAATGTGCGAGTAAAAAAAATAAGTGGTGGCACCTGTGCGAGCAAAAAAAGGAAAGAAAGTCTAATAGGCTTTATGAGGAGTGCTGCAAATAACGTTATAAAGCATCTACAGAGCACTCCTCTGAGAACACGCACACACTGCACAAACACGCACGCACACACGCACACACCCAAGCTTCCACTATTATTGAAGAAGTCAGCTGGTAGTTTAGGCTAAACGTTTTGTCCAGGCCAGTGCCCCGCTCTCCCTGTTTGTCCGAGGGACAGGTGAAACACAGACAGCGACAGAAGCCACGTGTCCCGACATGAATTAAACTTCTATTACTTTCTGCCAATGCGCACTTTCCGACAGTTTATTCCCCAAAGAAGTATCTATTTTCACTTTTATGTTCGCCTTTTGGGGCGGTAGCGCCGCAGCCGAGCGGCGAGCTCACGAGCGCAGGTCAGAGAGAAGCACGCGCACGAGAGGAGCGAGAGTGACTGAAGAGGAGGAGACAGGAGCAGAAAGAGCTTAGCGGTTTATGTTCCTACCTGAGCTCGCTCTGATCTCCTCGCGGTCAGAAAAAGCTTGTTTCAGAGCGCAAATGTAAAGCTAACTGAGAGCTAACGTAAAGCTAACAGAGAGCTAACATAAAGCTAACAGCTGCTGTTATGACCCGCCCTCCCTCAGCCCACAGCTCCTGTATTTTATTTAGGCTTTAGGCTAAAACAGGTACTTTTTGTCTGTGATTAATACGGTCTTAATTGGCAGTAATACATTATTTTATAAGTGAATATCCTGCAAGTAACAGTGATATTGCAGATTTGGAAAGAAAGAGGCAAACAATTGTCAAGGAAGATGAATAATAATGGATTGAAAACACAAAATTAAAGCAGAACAATGCAAAAAAATATATAATACAATTATAATAAAATCACTAATATTAATATGAAAAACTAAATTTTATAAAGTTTTAACATTGTTTTAATCATTATTAAGATAAATTATTAGTGATTTTGAACATGTTTATAACTGTCCTTGTTTTAATTTATTAAAATGGTGAATTTTGATATTGTGTCTCGAGTCTGTGCGACCAAATGAAAAAGTTGGTAGCACCAGCGCTACTAAAATAAAAGTTAGTCTTGAGCCCTGAGTTGTGATAGTGGGATATCAATAATTAAAAAAACAAAAAACAAGTAGTACAGGATTCTGACATCAGCAGCAGCAGTGCAATTGTCCCACAGTACTGTCACGGGCCAGCACATTCAGCTAAGTTGCTAGGCCTACATGTCCATCGCCTCTTCCACTTCTTTGTAGCCAATATAGACACTGGCCGGATACCTCCGTTTAATCGCCCAGACCACACAGGATGGCAAAAGTTTGCGGTGTCCTCTCCCCAAAGTTTCACCCTGTAGGGCCCATTCTTGGATGATCCGGTAGGACACCAACCTCTTCTGGTTGAGAAAACAGGGATATGCTAAATATATTATGCACTAATAAATGGCAACATGATAAACGGCAGATTTCCATGGTTTCAGTTAGTACTTACTCTAGGGACAGCTGGCCATCGGGTCCAAGTCGTTTTTTCCAATTTACTTTGTCCAGGCGAAAGAAAAAATCAACTACTGCTGGATGAATCATTGCTTAGTTATTAGATAGACTAACCATATAAATCTCTGTGTCCAATCCATAGAGTATTTTTTGGAATAAAAATGACCTTGCATCATATGAATGACCACATTTTGAGGGACTATGTTCTAGCAGATCACTCCGCCGCTGCGTAGCTTATACAACCACAAAGCTGATGCTGCCCAAATATAACTTATTTTAAATGCAAAATGGTCAAAATTATTCTATCGACAGACCTTTATATGGTTAGTCTGGTGTTATAAGTGATTTACCTCAGGTGCTCTGTGGAGCGGGTCACACTGTTTTTAATGCAGGCTAGTTAGACATAGACATGCACTAGCCTTGCACTATCCTAGCGCCACTTAACTCTTCAATATATACATTCAATAAAAGAACTGCATGAATTACAAAAAAAAATATCTCCTGAAATCAACTCCACTCTGGATAACTAGGAAATGATGCCCTATGTCAAAAATCCTACAATATCCCTTTAACTTAGCCTGGCCTTAGCCATCCGTAAACTCCGGTCAATTATCATTTCCCTATACGAAACGACGGAAGTACGAGGGTTTGGTAAAACCAGGCTAATATTAACTCGTCTAAGGCTAGGTAAGAACATATCTCAGTATGTAAAAACTGTGGCCTATTCCTTTAAAGGTCTGAGGAAACTGAACAAATTGAAAAGAATTATTCACTATCTTTAAATTACTGGGATCAATGCTACTAAACACAACAACAGAACAGTTTCTGAGCATTATGATGTTATGATGTTTCTGTTTATGGCCTCTGAGAAAAGTCTGGCATCCTTCAGAGCTGCATTATAGGTATGAAGACTCTCTTTATACAGTGGGAAGAAAAAGTAAGTACACTGTGAATTTCTCGCATTTCTGACTAAATTGGTCATAAATGTACCTGAATGAGTGAGCAAGCCAAAGGCAAATTTCTGCCATCATTGTGCATGGTAGACAATAAAGTGTTCCTATGCATTTTTCCCCCCTACATTGATAACCTTTTGATAACCCCTTTTTAGGAAAAGAGGCCTAGAATTAACAAAAATTGGTTAATATTTTATTTTTATTTTATTAGGCTTTGTTTGAATACAGATGTTTCATGAGCTCATATTACATGCCTGCAACATTTTGGCCGAAGCTAATTCTTTAAATGTCAGTAATAGATTCATACTTTACTTTTCATTGGAATTATTGAGAATGAGCCTTGTAAGAAAGCTACAATTCATTTGAATGGGATTATACACTGCGTTCCAAATGACATTTTTCTAAGATTTTCTAAATTGTCAACTCAAATGAGAGTCAGCATAATTTTCAAGTCTTTAACTGGTAGAGGATCATTTAAATGTGGTGGAAAAAATCTCCCAGTGATAACAGTAAGCGGTTTTTCAAAAATAAATATAGTAAAAACCTCAAAATCCACTGTTCCAAATTATTATGCAACTCATCGTTTCAATACATTTTAAAGCTTGTAATTAACTGAAAATGGTCATTTGTTGTATTTGCAGCATTAGGAGGTCATATTTACTGATATCAAAAGCTATTTCAATCAAAAAAAAAATTAATAGGTCAAGTTATATTTTACCATAGGAGCCCTTGTGTGATAGCAGCTTCAAAATTCTTAAATCCATTAAACTTCTGAGTTTTTGGACAGTTTCTGCTTGGATTTCTTTGCAGGATGTCAGAATAGCCTCCCAGAGCTGCCGTTTGGATGAAAACTGCCTCCCACCCTCATAGAAGTTTTTTTTGTTGAGGCTCCAAAGGTTCTCAACAGGGTTGAGGTCAGGGGAGGAGGGGGTCCACATCATGAGTTTCTCTCCTTTTATGCCCATAGCAGCCAGTGATGCAGAGGTATTCTTTACAGCAGGACATGGTGCGTTGTCATGCATGAAGAGGATTTTGTTCGGGAAAGCACGGCTCTTCTTTGTGTACAATAGAAGACAGTGGTCAGTCAGAAACTCAGTCAGAAAGGTCATTTTCACACCTTCAGGGAGCCTAAAAGGGCCTAAAGGGGCCGACCAGCTCTCTCACCATGATTTTGGTCCAAAACATGACTCAGCCACCTCTTTACTGACGTCACAGCCTTGTTGGGACATTGTGGCCATTCACCAACTATCCACTACTCCATTGATTTGACCATCCAGGGCTACACGGCCTTATCAGTGAACAAGACTGTTTGAAAATGAGTCTTCATGTATTTCTGAGCCCGTTGCAGCCGTTTCTGTTCATGAACATTCAATTAACAGTTTAGGGGAGGCCCGGATGGAAGGTTTATGCACAACTGCAGCCTCTGGAGCGTCCTACACCTTGATGTTCGGGAGACTCCAGAGGCACCAGCAGCTTCAAATACCTGAATGCTGCTTTGTAGCATCTGTGCTAATAATCTGATGTATTTGTCTGGCAGAAACCGTCCATATTGTGCCTTTATCTGCACAAACCGGAGTGTGCTCTGAATCATCCACAAATCTCTTATCTGTATGATGATTACGCTTAATCTTTCATGAAATATCGAAGGTTTTCATACCCAGACCAAGGCATTCAACTATTTCACGCTTTTCATCAGCAGAAAGACCCTTTTTCTTTCCCATATTGCTTGAAAATGATGATCTGCTTAATAAAGTGGAACACCCTTTTTCAATAGTTTTTCCCTTATCTGGGCTTAACCTGAAAACTAATCATCCCAGGTCTCTGAGATTAATGTCAGTGATTCATAGAGCCCCAAGACACGATACCATCCATGAGTTTCATTATTATTGTTTTTTTTTAACCTTTTTGACACAAAAATCCAATTTGCATAAGAATTTGGAACGCAGTGTAAATTCCATGTCAATTCTCGGTCATCCAAGTAATTCATTGAAAGTTCTTACTATAATTATTTCCCTCTAAGGTTAGAATTTTGTATTCTGTCCACACATCACCTTTATTCTATATTTTTACTTTAAAATAAATCTATATTGCGTAACATACTTGCAGTACACCTAACTCTGTCTACTTTATATTAATAATAGAAAGGGCTGCATGCGTGAATTCATTTTTGATGATAAATATTTTAACATCATCTTATATAACCCTATTCAGCATCATACTGTACATCCTGTAAGCAAGATTAGTATTCTGGAAAGAAGACTCACTGTCGTGCTGTTTTAACTTCTATGTTGGCAGCTACACAGCAATGAATGTAAGTCACATGATGGATATCTCAATGGAACAATTAACAGTCAAAAAATAAATAAAAAATACAAACGCTTCATGTCCATTGTCAATTACTGATCTTGAGACTCAATATATTAGGAATGTTTTGACAATTTGCGCCCTCCCATGTGTTAAGCGGTTAACTTCTCCTCTTAAGCTAAATCTGAATGAACCGACAGTCCTGCTCTCTGTGTCCAGGGAATCCACTATAGTGACGTGCAATCGTGCATGTGAGTGTTTGAATCCAGTTAAGAAGCAGTAAAAGAAAGGTTTGGTAAAAAGAGATGTTGAATGAGCCTCATATGCAACAACATGAGCCACAAATAATAAACCCGATCAACAATACATGAAACCGTTCACTAGATGGTGCCATTATCATTGCTCACAATCAAATCGCAGCTCGATTGGACATTTATAAACCAAAGTTTTTTAGTATAAAGCTTGTTATTCTACTACTCTGCTTTAGGCACAACTGAGCACCAGTGTATTACAATACAAACCAATGAGCCAGAAAAAACGTCAAAGAAGTCACAGCATACAGTGGAACGCAGAGGAAAAGCGAGGGAAGGCAAATGGAGAGAAGTGTAAACACAAAACACTAAATGGGCATGATGTTTCATTATTTTCACCATCTTGCAGGATATAATTGCTTTTGTTTGATACAGAATCCTCAGTCACTTACTAAATAAATAAATATATTTCCCCCCGCTGTCGGTCATTAAACTCTCCCTGGGATGTGGAGTTAGGGACAGGATAATTAAGAATAAGCTGTTAGAAGGCAGCTGCTTACAACTCACTCCCACTGAGCTGTTTAATAAATAAGGGATAATGACAGGAAAATATGCATTTCCAGAATTAAATATCAACCTAGTTCAGAGAGACAAACATGAATTTAAAAGTTAAATAGATAGACAAAGAGCACTGTGAAGCCATTCTCTAACTTATGGTTCAACGACGTCAGATGTCAGGATAAAAAGTGATTGCTTCCTTGTCTTTTCGTGATAACATAATAGAAGTGTGTTGTTGTTTGATAGCACCCTAATAGATCTTGACAAGTCGAAATGAAACCCGACCCTCCCTGATTTATCCAAGGCGTTGACAGTACGCGGGATGTTGTGACCTCTCAAGAAGACATCCCCCTGAACACCAGACCTTTTTCACACTCAACGACTGGATGCTGTGCTGCTTGTAAGCCTTTAAGTGGTTTAGTGCGTCTGTGCAGCGCACTCACTGGGGAGGGGTGGTGCTGGTGGTGAGTAATGGCACAATGCCCAAACGAGTAAGCCTGACACTATAAAGGTGATTGCTTCCTCTCCTCAGCTCCTCCTTCCTTTCCTTCTCAGCCTCCTTGCTCTGGCTCCGCCCCCTCTCCTCCTCGGTCCCTGTCATCAATCTCCATCTGCAGTACAGTACATGTGCTGGCTGCCGCACACTCAAGTCTGCAAAAGGGGAAAATGAAAAAGACTGCTAACACTTGGCGCGATAAGACGGCGAGCTCATTTTCTCGTCCTACCTTGAGCTCACTTCCTGAGCGCTTACGACCAGGATCTTGTCATCACTACATACGCTGAGGGGGGTGTGCTCACTGCATTGTGGACATATTATTACTAGATGCACAGTGGAGGCAATACTCAAGATGCAGCAGGAAGAACGCATGTCTTCTGATTCTCTGTCAGGTAAAAATTCCTGTTGTGTTTTTCCATAAACTTTTTTTTATGAATTTTCTGTCATCCTTATTTGTTGTGTTGTTATTTTTGTTTTGTTTTTTTAAGAGAACACATCCTGGAATGTTTATGTCTCTCGACACCACCTTGTGCACAGAGCAAGCTGGGAAGTACATATGTACTACATAATGTTGCAATCTCCTGACCTATTTGCACTGATAAAGCTTGTGCTATTTGGAGATTTTTCATTCCTTTTTCTCTCAAACCTCTTTAATACTCGAATAATTTGAGTGTTCTTATCAAATGTTTGTGCTATCTTGTAGTTATATCAAACTGATAGATTTTGGGCAATATTCTGATTGGGTTGTCGTATGGAACTGTACTGCGATACTGTATTGTTGTGCTTTGCCTGTGGATGTCTCATAGTTGCCCATAGTGATAAGAGGGATGCTCCAATATTACGCTGGTGGTCATCTCAACATCAAGAATACAAATTATAAATGTACAGCAGCAAAACAGACAGTAGATTTCATTTCTTTGCCTGCCAGTGGGGATGTGCATCTTATAGATACAGAATTTTGTTGCAAGAACCTAATTCATGAGTAGTTAGTTAAGAAAGCAAAAATGGTAGATCTCGATTTTAGTGAAAGAAAAAGGGACATGCTGCACTACCAACACATTAAAAGTCTTCCAAATTGAAGGACACATAATATATTAGAATCAATATGTCATGATGGTACATTGACATTTTAACATAAGGTAAATATTACATTTACATATCTTACTTTGCAGGGTTACTTGACTGTAATTAACAATATTAGTCAATATTAGGACTAATGGGGGGGAAACATATTTAGTGTGTTATACAAAATTGTACTTAAGAAGATGGTTGTTTACAATGAATGCAAAATCAGATTGGGTATTGGATATTTCTAGTAATAATCAGAAATTAAAATGTAGAATATTTAAAATACATTATGTTATACTGTCTATTTGAACATCACCTTATAATATATAAAAAAAACATGCATTTCACTGAGTTAATTGTCTATAGTGTAATTTTCTATTTGAATAGGTTGTGTTTAACTGTGGTAACTGGTGAACTGCAGATTTTTTTTGCCTTTGTTTTGGTTAATATCTTAGTCCTTACTGGGAGAATCCATATGAAACAAAAACTGTGTCAAAGTGCATTGTCTTCGCTGTCTGGACATATAGACTAATGTCGAATTATTTTCTCTGAAAGGTGTCCAAAAGAGGTGACGATATTCGAAAACACGAGCATGATGTTGGCCAGTAGAAAGGACTTTCAGACATAAAAATAATATAGTGAATATTTTGTGAATCCAATCCCTGTCAAATACTGATGAGGAAAATTCATTGTTAGTTTTCGTTTTGGAGATTTCTGATAAAAACTGTATTTCTACCATAGAGCTGTATTGGCCCCTGCCCTCCACCTGACATTATGACATCCTCACATTCTAAATTGTGACCTATTAGATGTAAACAAAAAGTAAAAAGAGTACAGTGATTGTGAAGATGTGTTGTGCGTAGACACAACAACACGCGTACATTTGGAGAATTGTCTGGCAGGCCATCAAATGTCCGTCTTCTTCTGACACCACGCGATTCTGTCACCCATCAGCCATCGAATCCAACGCCAAGGTGAAGCCAGAGTCAGGACGGCCTGCATTATAGGCTTTTATCTCCTCGTCCCATACCTCTCCATCTGTAAACAATGACCCAGCAAAACAACAGCATCAGTCGCGTGCAGATGTGAGGAGTCTCTTGTTCTGTGCTTTGGCCACATGGGAGATTTTAGTGAGGCTATTGCAGCTCAGAGACAGATGTAATTTAGCCTTAAGTGGTTGTTGTGGCTAAAAACAAACATAGCAGGTGGTGTAAACACCACGGTTCATTATAAAATACAACCAAGAAACTACAAGAAGCATTCAATAAAAAACGCTACATATTTATGTAGGCGACATTATCTGCATTGACTAAGGTGTTATGCCATGAAAGCTTAAATTAAACAAAGATATTCTGTTCTACTTTTACATAATACACAGACTATCATCTGTCAGTCTGGCTGTGACTATTAGATCATTTTCACTGCATTCACAGGGACAAAATACTCGCACAGTCTTCTTGCACTTTTAGTTCGAGTACAGTTGGCGTGTTAAGTTCCACAATACCAGTTCAAAATAAAATGCAGCAAATGAAAACACTGGTTTCAAGTTTTGTTGAGGCACTGTACCTTTCAGGGACATGCCCAGAGAGCCCAGGTGGTGCTCAAGCACCTTCCCCTTTGCCCTTTAAATGCCACTCTCACAAGTGCATTTTTTGTTAAAAATATGTATTATCAATTTCATTTTATTTGAATATTTGCCACACTAAGCCAGTATCTGCAGAAAAAACAGTGCTCAACCTCAACAACTTTACATTTCGCTTCCTTCCTTCTCTGCCTCTTGCTCCGTGGCAGCTCTGATACATTTGTCCCCGTGTTTCCCCCGTTTGAAAAGATGGTACAGCCCATTCCCAAAACGCGGGAGAACAGAGTAAATTACAATTTATTATTTTGTACTTAAACCATAGACTGTATGTAACTAGCGCGGCAAGACTGGATTAGCCTATGGGGGAATGCCAATGAAAGGGCCAACCGGGGCCAACCGGGGCCAACCGGGCGGGCTCGTCAGCGCCGCGTGTCGGGAGTCGCGACCGTCCGGACAGCTACATTTCCCCCCCAGGATGAGAAAGGGCCTTTTCCATTCATTTTAGAGTTTTTAAGGTTAGGGTTAGGTTTCGGTCTACAGGTAGTTTGTATCAGTTTAAACTAGGGTTGTTCTCAAATGTGGCCTTTCTTATTCGAAGAAAAAAATGTCGTGTCCGGACAATGTCAGCGGTCAGTCAATAACTTTCGCGGTTATGTGTCGCGACCATAGACCCCGGGGGCAAAGGTGTGGACACAGGCGCACTCTTGCCAGCGGTGTATGTGAGCTGGGCCAGAGTCTATGGGCCAGAGGCACTTGGAAGGCCCATCGCGGGATTGGGCGCATTGTGCAGACTCAGTGTGAAAATACTGTCAACGTAGTAATATAATAATTATAATACCGTCGTGGATCCGCTTCTACCAGCAGAGGGCGCACTATCACGCGGTCATTTCAAAGCCGAAAACAAAGTGCCATGGGTCAGGAACGAGTGGATTGGACCAACTAACAAAATAATAGAGTGGGAACTGGATTTCACCACAATAGTGAACAAGTTTGCTGAGCAGAAGGCAAGCAAAGTTCTGACAGAGTGCAACATGTAACAGAGTGCTGTGTGACTGTTCCTGGAAAACAAAGGAGTGCATGATAAAACAAAGCCATCAAACACGTGTATTGAAAGTATTGCGATACTTGATATAGTATCGACACTTGGTATTGCACAATGGGCAAGAGGAACGTGCTTCTGTATTTGCCTGGCCTGTCAGACACTCCTCCTTTCTGTTGAAATATCTATGAAAAAGCATATAGTTTGGCAGGCCAGGCAACTTCTGTATGGTCCTTATTGCGGGGAGCTGACATTGCTGTAATACCACCCCCTTGTAATACCACCCCCTTGTGGCCAGGAGCAACTCCAAGAGACACTTGGAAGCATTGATTCTAATGAGACTTCCGACCTCCCAAGAACAGCTTAAAAGTCTGGCTCCAAAGAGTTTTTCTTTTTCTAAACATCACTTTGACCCATGTGACCACGCTGGGGAAGGTGAAATATTTTTAACCATGCTAATTTTTGTTTATCAGCCCGAAATGTGGAAGCATTTTCAGTGCATTGACTGGAGCTCTGTGGAGGCTCCGCCCGCCCCGCCACGAGCGCAGGGCTTCCCGCCTTTTTGCCCTCTTAAGGAACAGGCTGCGTAGGAGGAGACAGAGCAGCCATTAAGGTTCACACAGGA